>NC_083874.1:12116790-12420516 GCF_032452875.1 Bos javanicus | reverse complement strand
TACCAGAATGGGGATCAGCCTGTTGGGAGAGAGGCTGTTAATCAGGATGCAGGGGCCCTAGAGACAGCTTACAGCCTGGGGAAGAGGAAGTGGAGAGGAGTTGCAAGCAGGAGCATCAAGGCGCCGATGGGTAGACCATACATGCTGATTCCATTTGTCCTGCATCCATTAATTTCCCTTAGTGGGCACTATTCCCAACAGAGTCTCAGCCACTGTGACTGAGTCAGAGCTGACACTACTCCTAGCTCCACAGGAATGTTCTTGATCCAGACCCCTGGCCACTCAGTGAATTCCAGGCCCCCACACATGCTGAGAAGCTTGGAATAGTGTCTGACCCCTTGATGTTTAGTTGCTAAATCCTGTCCAACTCTTTTGCAACCCCACAGATTGTAGCCCACCAGGCTCCTCTGTTCATGGGATTCTCCAGGGAAAAACACTAGACTGGGTTGCCATTTCCTTCTCCAGGGAATCTTCCTGACCCAGGGATCACACCTGTGTCTCCTGCATTGGTAGGCTTGTTCTTTACCACTGAGCCACCAGGGAAGCCTGATTCCTAACATGCCATAAAGCAGTGACACACGGCCCTGCCCTGTCACCAGGCACTTCCTGGCATGGGGCCAGGTTGGGGAGCTAACAGGCAGGGCAGCCTCCCCAACTCCACTGGAACCCATGCACCTCAGGATCAGAGATTTTGACTAGAGTCTTCACTGAGCTGGGGACAGACAAGTGATTCAAGTTGATCAAAGAGGATCAGCCCTAGAACTTTTACAGAGACACTGTAAAAGAGTAATGTAAAGAGAGACTGTCTTTACTCTGAGGTTCCCAAGCTAGAAGGCTGCAGAAAGTACTACCATGAGGGCAGGCTGTGCCTGAGAACAAAGTAGACACAGAGGAAGTAGATCTGAGCCCAGACGGGCTGCCGTTCACATCCTTTGAGCACCTGGATCCAGCTATGCCTGAAGCCTCTGTTGCCTTTTTTTCCCCTTTGGCTGTGCCAGGTTTTAGTTGGGGCACACAGGATCTTCACTGTGACATGAGGGGTTTTTAGCTGAGGCATGTGGGATCTAGTTCCCTGACTAGGGACTTAAACGTGGGCCTCCTGCATTGGGAGCAAGGAATTTTAACCACTGGACCACCAGGGAAGTCCCTCTCTGTTGATTTCATCTTTTCCACCTATAACTTAACGTAACTTTTAATCCATTAAAGCTACATACCTACCATTTGCAAAATAAACGCACACAGGAATAAAAGCAAACCAAGACAGTTGATTGGGATGGGCTAGCACAGAAGGGAAGGCAGAGGGGTGGAGTCTGGGGTGGACAGAGGGCAGGAGCAGCACTCACTGGACCAAGTGGGAGGCCAAGACTTCCTTGCAGATGGGCTGCTCGGCCAGCGTCAGCCAGAACTCACAGGCCTCAAGGGCCACGTTCTCATCGTGGTCCTGGGTCCTCTGCAGCATGTACTGGGGTGGGGTAGGAGAAAGACTAAGGCCAGGCCTGGTGAGGGGTGGCTCCCCACGAGCCTCCCACCCCACAGCACTGCCATGGGCTGGCCCTGGCCAGGTGTACCTGGATGATGCTATGCATGTGGGGGATGAGCCTGTCAATCCGCACTTCCAGCAGCATCACTAGTGCACGGCACACATTCTTCCGCACCTCAGGGTCATCGTCCACAGCCAGGGCAAACAAATGCTGCAGGGGAGCCGGGGTCAGCTGCCGCTGGGCCCTCAGCCCTCTCCCTACACTCCCCAGCCCATGGCCTACCTCAATGAAGGTGTCAATGTTGTCCATCAGCGCCTGGGCCCGGTCCATGATGAACTGATTCACACAGGCGATGGCATGGGACCTGGCAGGGAGTGGGTCAGCACATGGGTCACCCCCAATCCCACCCATCCTTCCCCCTCCCAACCCCCTGAAGACCCCCACCCACCGGATCTTGGGGCTACAGTGCTTGAAGAACTGGAGGAACTTGGGGATCATGATGTTGAGGGGCCTGTTGAGGGCATCGCTGTCCAGCAGTTCAGACGAGTCCTCACAGATTTTCTGCAGGGCTCCGAAGGCTCCCTGAGTGGAGAGCAGCAGACACATGGGCAGGAGTCCCAGTCGGACCCCAGCTCCCGCTTAGGCAGGCAGGCCGTGGCTGGTCGCCTACCTCACAAGTATTGTAATCCTCCGAGTTGAGAAGGTTGCACAGCTGGGGCAGCAGCTCGGGCCACATCTGCAGCTCACCCTTGGAAGCGATGGTGGTGATGAGAATGCCTGGGGCGGCCGGGAAAGGAGGCTGCCTCAGGCTAGGTGCAGGCCTGCGTGGCGCCCCGGCCCTCCCTGCTGTGCTATCATTCCACCAGCACACACGCTGTAAGCCCTGCTGCTGCTGCTGCTGCTGCTGCTAAGTCCTTCAGTCATGTCCGACTCTGTGCGACCCCATAGATGGCAGCCCACCAGGCTCCGCCGTCCCTGGGATTCTCCAGGCAAGAACACTGGAGTGGGTTGCCATTTCCTTCTCCAATGCATGAAAGTGAAAAGTGAAAGTGAAGTCACTCAGTTGTGTCCAACTCTTAGCGACCCCATGGACTGCAGCCTACCAGGCTCCTCCATCCGTGGGATTTTCCAGGCAAAAGTACTGGAGTGGGGTGCCATTGCCTTCTCCGCTGTAAGCCCTACACACACTTTATTCTTTTTTTCTTTTTTTTGGTCACGTGGCACGTAGGATCCTAGTTCCCAGACCAGGAATCAAACCCCTGCCCCCTGCACTGGAAGCACAGAGTCTTAACCACTGGACTGCCAGGGAAGTCCCCTACACACTTTTGAGATTCTCTTTGTCTTTCTGTATGCCAGGCCTGTCTCAGGCCCTGAGACACAGCACAGAACTAAACACAAAATCCCTGCCTTTAGGAGCGGATCTGTCTAGTGAGGGAGGCTGCCTGGGATAAAGATAAATCAGTAAAAGTCCTGGGAGGCGAGATGCCAAGAGCTGAGGGAGGAAATGGAACTGAGAAAATAGTTAGGAAGGACTCAGGGTGAAGGTAACAGTTTTTAATTTGGAGGCTCAAGAAGGCCTTATTGGGTGACACCTTGCTATCTGAGCAGAGACCTGAGGAGGTGGGGGAGAAACTGTCTAGGTCCCTGGGGAAAGAACATCTCAGGCAGAGGGATCAGCAGGTATAAGAAGTCCAGGGACATGCACAGAATTGGTGTGCTCCAAGACGGATGGTAAGGAGCCAGCGGGGCTGAGCAGAGGACGATAGGGAGAGTGGCAAGAGATGAGGGCTGGGACGGGGAGGAGGCACGTCGTGCAGGGCCACAGTGGCTTCAGGGAGGACCACATCCTGCTTATTAGAGACCCAAGTTGTGAAGTGCACGGACTCTGGAGCAGTCTGGCAGCTGAGCTGAATATGGGTGATGTCAGTGCAGAGATAGTATATTTAGAGCCAAGAAGTGGCAGTGTTTCCCAAAGGCGGGGGAAGCTGCCATCGCCAAGACTCCAGATGACCCTGGTTCACATGTCTGCTGGGAAAGGCATTCCCTGCAGTGGGCAGACTGGCAATGCAGTCCCCAGGCCCATCCCTGTGTGTGTGACCTTGGCCACATTACCTAAGGGCTCTATGACTCAATGGGAATAAGGATCCCCACCCGCCTGGGACTTCCCTGGCAGTCCAGTAGTTAGGATGCCACAATTTCACTGCCTGGGGTTCAACTCCTGGTTGGGGAACTAAGATCCTACAAGCTTAGGGTGATTGGGAGGCTTCAGTGATTTAACTCAAGTACTTAAGAGCAGAAACTGGTGCCGAAAATGAGTTTGCTAAGTCCAGTTCCTCTTGGTGGCCTCAGAGAAGGCTAAGGGTCACTTTGAACAAAGACAACAGGCCCCAAGATCAACACTTCCAGCAGGTCCAGTAGCTAGCTCAAATTTTTAATACCATCTTTTTGTCTTCATTGCATTTATGATTAAGGCTACCTTCCCTTTGAAAGTGAAAATGTCCAAGGCTCAGTCATCTCTGACTCTGTGTAGTTCATGACGCTCCTCTGTCCATGTAATTCTCCAGGAAAGAATACTGGAGTGGGTTGCCATTCCCTTCTCCAGGGGATCTTTCCAACCCAGGAATCAAACCTGCATCTCCCAAAACTATCTGAGCCACCAGGGAAGTCTACCCTGCTGTACAGAGCAAGCAAATCTGTCTCCCCTTCCCACATTTCTTTTGCCATGCTGCATGGTTTGCAGGATCGTAAGGCTCCTGACCAGGGATTGAACTCCAGAACCCTGCAGTAACAATCCTAACCACTGTCTTGTTTTAAATAGTTATATACAATTCCCACTTAAAAGTAATATTTAAAGTTGATATAGAATTAAATTTTAAAATTTTAAGTCAGTTATATGTCAGTTATATCTCAGGGGAATTCCCTGGCTATCCAGTGGTGGTTAGAATCACGTTTTCATTGCTAAGGGCATAGGTTCAATCACTGGTAGGGGAACTTATTAATTAATTAATTAAAATTAATGAATTACTAATGAAATAAAAATTACATCTCAGTAAATCTGAGGGGGGGAAGTAAGTTGGGAACAATAGTAGGGCTGGTGTTTATCAGTAGTGAAAAGGCTGAAGGTAAAATTGCTTGAAAGTTCTTAGTCCTCCTCCTATAACTTCCTCAGGCAGTATTTTGGAGACAGGAAGGTTCCAACACAAACCTAACCCACATTTCTCCTAAGTTATCATTGGTCAGTTAGCAGAGAGCCCTCATATTTTAGTCTGCTATATCCTTGGAGCTAACAGAAAATTCTGGATGCTGAGTGACTGCCTAAGAAGTAAGAACAGCTGTTTTGGGAGGGAGTGGTTCAGAGCATGGACCTCATTTGGTCACTTCTGAGCTCTGTTACTGGCCAGACAAAGCCTCTTCACATCTATGTGCCTCAGTTTTCACATCTGTAAAATGGGAGCAGTAACAGTACCACCAACCGATGGTGCTGGAACATTCAGTGAATCAACATAATTAACATATTGAGAAGGTTCTTGGCCAAGAGTGCCAGCTCAGAGCATCATCAGAGGCCAACTGCCACTGCGCTCTCTCACCTATGGTGGCCCGGATGAGCGAGGAGGCGTCACCAATGTTGTTGAGACATTCCTGTTTGATGAAGTCGGCCACAGGCGGTGGAAAGCTCTGGTAATGTGCCTTCACGTTGTTCTTGAGGATGAGGCCACTGAGAGAGCGAGTTGGCTCATCTGTGGGAAGAGGGCTGGGGCTCAGGAGACCACAGAGGAGAAAGTGGGGTCCGCCTTGGGTAGAGGGGCGCCAAGGGCATACCTTCCGATTTAAGTCTTGTCAGGACGAATATCAGGTAGTTGTTGAAGTCAGGAAACTGGTTCAGTTGTTTGAGTTTCTGCTAGGTTGTTAAGGGTCTTGGCAGACAGGGACCCCCACTCTTACTGCCATATAACCTCTGACTGCTGGGATTGGGCAGCCAGCTCCTGGGACCCCACATGTCAACCCCCATGCCCAGAGTAAGGAAGCATTTCAGACACATGAGATTCATACAGCAGACAGGGGAAGATGCCTCAGCTTCCCACCACTCCTGAAGATCTGGCCAGAGCAGGAGAGGGTGAACAAACTCTGCTGTATCTGAAAATTAGCAGAGGCTACTCAGCTCTGCTGCTGCTAAGTCGCTTCAGTCATGTCCGACTCTGTGCGACCCCATAGACGGCAGCCCACGAGGCTCCCCCGTCCCAGGGATTCTCCACGCTAGAACACTGGAGTGGGTTGCCATTTCCTTCTCCAATGCATGAAAAGTGAAAAGTGAAAGTGAAGTCGCTCAGTCCTGTCCGACTCTTAGCAACCCCGTGGACTGCAGCCCACCAGGCTCCTCTGTCCATGGGATTTTCCAGGCAAGAGTGCTGGAGTGGGGTGCCATTGCCTTCTCCGATACTCAGCTCTGCTCACTAGCAATTCAACACAGCATACTTTTTTTTCTTAAAGGGACCTCACACTTTCAAGTGAAATTTGCTTACAGTATATATAAATAGATTAAAAGTTTAACAGTATTTTAAACGACCAACTGAAAAAAGGAAATTTTACTCACGAACCTAAAGCCAAGCACCAGCAAAAAGTGTCTCCCTCTCTGCTGGGAAAGGGACCCAAGAATTCTAATCCTTAATTCTTTGCCGAAGTCCGCTCCTGCCTCAGCAGAAAGAGTCTGGGAACTTGGGATTCGACCCCTTCCTCTCCGGGAGATGCACTTGTCGGCCCGGTCCCCCCAGACCAAGAAGGAAGTAAGGATACATCCTGCACGATGCGCTGCGTGGCTGTGTTAGGCGACTGCGAGTCTTTGAGCAGCTGAAGGACCTGCTGGAGGCCTTGCTCGTCTGGCTGCCAGTCCATGGCGCAAGGCGAACTGCGGGGTAGGGGCCGGGATCAGCACCGTACCTCGGAGGCTCTGTGGCAGTCCCAGGCTGAGCCCCTGCTGAGGTGATGGCGGCGGCGGCGGTAGCAGGACTGGAGCGTCCTCGGCGGACGGGCGGAGGCCTCCGATCCACGCCCGCCCAAGTGCGGGGTCCCCGCCAGCTGCGCCATCCACGGCCACGCAGTCGCGGGCTCGGGAGCGCGGGCGGGGGTATGTGGAAGCGGGCCATGCGAGGCGGCGGCGGGACCCGGAGAATCCTCATCCCACCCAACGCCGGGCCTTCGTCCCACCTCGGCCCATGCCGCCGCGCTTGGCTGCGGGCCCTAAGGCTTCCACTTCCCTTGAGGCTGCTCGGCGAGGACCCAGCCACCTCCCCATTCAGGGGCCCTGCCCCAGAACACGACAGCGCCCCAGCCCCCCTGGTCTTTCCCGTGCCGGCAGGCAGTCCAGCGATTCCCCTAATCAGACCCAGAGCAGTCGACAGACAGGTCCCCGATGCCTCTCCAAATGAGAGTCAGCAAAGGCCCGCCTATTCGACAACAGAAGCCCCCTGGACGAGTCCCTGTCGCTTCCCCAATCAGGTCTGGCCAAGCCTCCCCCCACACCGTTCCAACAACCCCACGCCCCAGTCAGCACTAACTCCCACTGATGGATCACTACTGCTTCCCCCAATCAAGTTGGACCAAGCCCCCCACCACCTCTAGCCGGAAAACGTCTTCGTCCGAGCCCTGCAGCTCCCCCGTTAGGCCTGGCCAAATACCCCCGAAGCATTTCCCCCAAATGCACCCAGCTACGCCTCGCAGTCAGAGCCAGCAAAGCCCTCTAGGCCGAAGTCTCACGCCCCTCCCTATCAAGGCCCAAAACCGCCGCCCCCAACTTTTCAACGCGGCCTCCCAGTCAGACCCAACCAAGCCCCGCCGAAACAGACCCACACACACACCCGATCCTCGCGACGTCCCCTAATCAGGCCCTAAGCAGTCCCCATACACTTCCCCAATCAGACCCCCTCCAGCCCGACCCCAGCCGCCCCAGTGGCCCAATTTTCGCGGCACCCGGACCTGGCCCGGCTCCGAGGCCCCACCCCCTAAGCCAGGCTCGGTTCCCCCATCCCCCGCCCCGGCCCATTCTCGCTGCCTCTCCAATTGGGCCCAACTAGGTTCTCGGCCTTTCTCGGTCAGGCGCGGCCCCGACGCCCGGGCCGCGCGCAGCGCAGGCCCGGAGCCCGGCGGGGGTCGACGAAAGCCAGGGCCAAGCCGGTCGGGGTCCGGGTGAGACTCACTTACCCGGCCTCGGGCGGCAGCAGCGAGGCCTTAAGCTGCGGCTTCTCCTGAGACTCGCGCGGAAGGAGGGAGCCAAAGAGAGGGAGTAAAAAAAAAAAAAAAAAGAAAGAAAGAAAAAGAAAACGCGGCTGTATATGAACCGCGGCGGCTTCCGTACGCCGTTCAAATAGGCCTAAATGACCCAATCGCGGGAAGCAGCGGTCGCACGTGGCCTGGCACCAGGGAGACCTAGGCCCCGCCGAGGTCGGGTCACGTGACCAAAGAGCCGGCGGCCCTCTAGGCCTCTCTGGCCAGCTGGTCCTCCCACCGTCTCGTTTTCTCAGCCTCGCTCGCTGGCTTGACAGGAGCTCTTTGCTGGAAACGAGTTTGGTGGCGCGCGGGACTTTTAGGTATAACTCCCCTCAGCCAGAACCATCTTCACTTTGTCACCAACCCCCCTACACCTCCCCCAGAATTGAACTGTGCCTTCCTCCCCCATTCTGAGAGTACTTAGCAGGAGTACTGTGCGAGCAAAGAGTTGAGGGGACAGGGCCTAGGGTGGACTTTATACCCCATAGACAAAGGAGGGAGAGCCAGACAAAGGGAGTGCCTGAGACTGGCTGGGTTCCTAAAGAAGCCTCTGCCATATTTTGCGTTACCTATTTACAGTGCTGTTTGACAAATATATAAGGCACCCTACGAGGACATAAAATTTTAAACGAAGTGAAATAATAAACACTAGAGCAAAAGACCTAACTCTTTTCTCTACCTGACTCAGAATGAGGTGAAACAATTCAGGAAATTTAAGGACAGGAAGATGAAAAGAAAAAAGACATTCCGTGATTCTTGCACCTTCTGAGGACAAAGTAGGGCACCTCTTTTCCAGGAGCAGGAGAGTCCCGGTTCCTCCTCTCCCAGCCCACCCCCATCCACGTCTCCACCCTGCTGACAAAAAAGGTGGGCGACGTTCTGCCACTCCAACTTTAGTTTCTCCATTTGTCGAACAGATACAAGACTAGTTTGCTGGGTTAGAGATAATCCAAGTTAAGCATTACAAAACCTGAAGTAAATTGTTCCTCAAAAACGTGGTTTCTACTCCCCGAGGTTCAAGGTGGTCCTTTTACTGCATTTGGACCCTTCCTAAACCAACATTTACTGAATCAACTAGGGCTCTAATCCCAAAGGACATCCCAGTCCTGCCCTGAAGGCCGTTTTGGCCTGCGGGGAGGCACAGGTTAACTCTAGCCCCAGACTGGAAGGAGACAGATTTCTCAGTCCACTTGCCCTTGGCAATGTCAGTCCTGGCTCCGTTCATTCATGAAAAATAGATACCTAAGGCCTCTCTTGACGAAAACCGAGGCCGCCAGGATTTGGGGCGAGTCAGTTGAATCCACACTCCACTCTAAGAGTCAGGATCCCAAAGAAGCAGACGAGTCCCACCTCAGCCGGCTCCGCTGAACAGGAACTGGGTTTGAGAGACACGCGCCGAAAGCCGCCTACGCACGCGCAATGCTCTTCCCTCGTGCGACCTGAGGGCTTAGAACTACGAATCCCATCCTGCCTTGCGCAGGCGTCGCCGAGCTTACGAACTCTGGCTGCGACTCAAACCTGAGGGGTCTAGAGACTTTCTGGAGTTGTGTGTTGAGCAGGACGAACGAGGTTGAGGGGCGGTGACTAGATTTGGAGGTTGAGGGAGAGGGTGCAAATCAGTTTTCTGCTCAGGGTTAGGGGTTGCCTCAGAAAGGGTCGGGTAGGGAGCGAGTTGGAGATGCAGGAGAGAATTTGTTAATGCTCACCCCTCCCCCCTTTTTCTTTACTTTCTTTCCTTTTTTGCCCGCAGAGTGTGACATCCGGGGAGTCTTAGTTCTCTGACCAGGGATTCATTCTGTGCCCCCTGCAGTGGAAGTGCGGAGTGTTAACCACTGGATCTCCAAGAAAATGCCCCTCCCCCTACTTTTGATATGTCAAGTTTCCAGCGGCTCTGCGCAGGCTTTGTGGGGAGGAGTCAGGGAAGAAGAATGTGAGCGCTGCTGCCAGTATGATCCACAGTATCGGCCCTCATATGATCACGGGTCTTTTTCTCTTCCCCAGATGGTGGGTTTCAGTACTGAATCGAAAAATCGGAAAGAAAGAAAGAAAGAAAAAAAGCCCGCTGATTTCTTATGCACCTAGTGCCTGTCAGTGTATAAATGGTATTCTCACGACAGCCCTGTACACAGCAAACTTACTTCAACTAGAAGAGCTCAGTGCAAAAAAGAAACTCAAAAAATTGGAGCCAAAACAGGAATCTGAGATAAGAGACAAACACATCTCAGTTTACAACAGCCTCCCTGCCTGAGCACATCACATTGCACCCACATTTCAAGATATTTCTCAAACAAGGTCCCCAGACACAAAGCAACTGCTTCACCTTGAGAAACAACAACAGACCCTTTGAATATCAGGGTTAATGTTGACTATATGAGCATTGTTCTTACTTTAGAACTTCATTCTAGATGTTTCAGTATTTCATCTATTTTATAGATGAATAACCTGAACCACAGAAAGGCTAAATAACTTACCCAAGATCACACAGCTAAACCGGGACTGTGTGACCCACCAAAACCTGAATTTGATTCTCTGCCCTCTTTTTTCCCAGGTCAGGGCAGGTGAGCTCAGTGAAAAGAAGTGCTGACACTCCAGAATAGAGGCTGAGCTGCTGCAGGGGCGACCTACTTCTCCCACTTGTTTCTTTTTAAAGATCCAGCGGCTGTTGGTGGCTTTGAGGGAAGAGGAGGTAGAGATGGCTCCACTGGCTTCTTATATCCCTTCCCCCATACTACAACTCCAAGGCGAACATCACACCTGGGCCAGCTCAGCATCATCAAAGGAGGGAGACCTTTTGCCTCATGTGGGAAATAAACCAGACAAGCCCTACTGTGTGTTAGCAGGAAGTAAGGAGGAATGTCACCTGTTTCAAAGTCTATTTGCTCAGTCTTCAAGCTGGGCATGATTCAGCTCAGTCTTTGCACCTGCTGTTGCTCAAGCCTGCAACACTCTTCCAAGGACCATCCTCATTGCCTGTCCCACCTCCTTCAGGACTTGCAACAGATGGTGTGACCATTCTTGACCAGTTTACAGTTCCCCCTCTCATCACAGATCCCCTTTCATACTCCCCTCCCCACCCCCCAATCCCCTATAGAATGTATAATGGTGTTGTGTATTTTGTTTCTTGTTTCCCCCACAACCACAATGTTAGCTCCACTAGGACAGGGAATTTGGACTGTTGATATTTGCAATTCCCCACCCCGCACAGTCTGAATCTTGCAGTGTGAAGCTGTGGCGGGGGGTGGGCGGGGCTCAGTTGTGTCTCTTTGAACCCCATGGACTGTAGCCCACCAGGCTCTTCTATCCATGGGATTTCCCAGGCAAGCATACTGGATCGGGTTGCCATGTTCTCCTCCAAGGAATTTTCCCGACCTAGGGATGGAACCCACGTCTCCTGTGTCTGCCACATTGGCAGGCAGGTTCTTCACCACTGGGCCACCTGTGAGGCCCCATGGACAGGTGCTAACTCAGCCTTCATCGTTCTGCCTCTACAGGTCCCAGGCATGTGGTGACCACCATGGTGTTGGAATCATGATGCTCCCCTAATAGAAGAGGGACTGGAGCCTGGCCATAGGATGGGCACAAGTGCCAAGAGGCTCAGCATTCATGCCTGGGAAGGCCTGGGAGATGGCCCCACAGCTGGGATGCTTCGATGTTGCTCCATAATAGATTTGAGTTAGGAGGCACAGTCATCTTAACACCTTGGTTGGCTCCACGGAGAGCAGGCAGCCAGGTAGCCTTCAGCTCCAAATAGGATGAGCAGTGGGGCCAGGAAGACACAGAATTACAAGGAACACTAGTAGGGGACGAGGGGCATCAGGCTTCCTTCAGGACATCTTGTCCCCTAGTATAGCAGCTGTCCTGTTCTGTAAGGTGGAAGAAACAAGGCCTTTTGCATTCTTTTTCCTGATCATATAAAAAACCACACCTTCCCTGGAAGGGCTACAAGTCGCTGGAAGGACAGACCAACCCCACTGGAACCCAGATCCTGGTCCTCTTTACTTCCTCCACTGCCAACACCCCATTAGCTCCTCTTGCCTGATCACAGCCTGGTCTCCTCCGTCTCCCAGGTTCTGCCCAGACCCTTTCAGCCAGAGGGATCCTGTTAAGATATAAAACATACCATGCCGCTCCTTACCACAGCCCCCCAAAGGTTTCTTCTTACGAATAAAGTCCCAAATTCTCAGCCTAGCACATGAGACTCTGCATATAACACATCCGGGCTTCTCACTCAGCTAGTTCCACTCACAGTGGCCTCCTCAAAGCTCCCCATGAAGGCCAGGCACCCTCCCTGTCTGTATACTGGCTGTTCACTACCCCACAGACAGGTTTCCTCACCTCCCTTAGGACTCTGATCCGACGTCTCCCTACAGCCTCTCTCCTGTACTTCTTTGCAGTCATCTCCCCAAATGGGTTCCCCTTTTTATCTGTGTCTGTTTCTTTCCACAAAGGCAGGAAGCACACGTGGTCTGTTTTGTTCACTGCAGTGGCCACAGGGCCTAGAAAAACCCAGGCACCCAGTAGGTGCTCCTTGTCTTTGGATCTGAACTGACAGCTTTGGCCCAGCCCAGATGGGACTGTGCAGACACTGAACAAGCGCAACAGCAGGGCATGGGGTGTGTGTCTCAGGCGTGAATCCTGAGGAGAGTTCAACCCCAGGAGGGGTTGCACCCCCGTTATCCCCGACACCCCCACATCACTGGGGCAGACCCAGCCTTTGGTGGGTGTGCAACCAGCCAAGAGGGAAGGGCTTAAGTTGTACAGAGCAAAGAAGGCAAACCAAGCACACAACTCCGGCACTAAGTCATGTTCTTTACTTCCCAGAAGTGATGGCTAAAGGGTGGGAGGGGGGTGAGAAAAGGAAGACAGAAAGAGCCAGTGGGAGGGAGGAGAGGGGACAGTAAAACACTGTTCTATGAAGTCTCAGGAGGCAAGTGCTCAAGGTAAAAAAGAGTCCTGGAGAATCATCCGCAGCTGCGGGAAGCATCTCGGTTTCCTTCTGTGTATAAGTCCTTGGGGGGAAAGGCTGCCGCGCTGCCACTGCATTAAATAGTTATGTACATCGCAGAGAGTCCCAGGCCGTGGGCAGGCAGGGAGGGGGGTCATTTCACCAGGGGCCGCGTTTTATCATCATCACCGCACTGGTGGGCTTTGTACTTTTTCACCTCTGCCATGTACTTGGCCCATGCATCACCTTTACTTGTTAATACCTGTGGGGGGGGAGGAGGGATACACAGGGGGTTGGGAAGGGGATGCCAGGAACCAGGGTCAGGACTGTCCTGAGACAGCTGACCTACCCACAGCATATTGGGTCTGAGATAAAGATAAGCAGAGGCAAGTTATCTAGGAGCTGGGTTGAAAGCCCTCCTCCCCCACCCAGTACATCCATCCAAGGGCCAGATACTGAAGAGGGAGGGATGGGGCACCTCGGCCAGGCGCTGAGGCTAGAAGGAAAAGGCAACAGAGGCAGTCCCTGCCACAACCGGTCTGCTCACCTCATCCTCCGTCTTCTGCTTCTTGGCTACTATTCCCGTCTTGAGGGCTAGTTTGTTCCCGCCTCTGCGCTTGCCCACCTGGGTGAAGGGACAGAAGACTGCAACGGTTACAGGAGCCGGGGCCCGCCCTTGGCGGCGCTGAGGCCCACTACACCTTCCTAGCCCGGCCCGGTGGCCCGTCCCGACGCCGCGCCCAGCTCCGCCAGCCGGCCGACCTGCGCAGCAATCAGAGAGGAGCACACGCGACTCAGCGCCTGCCCTGGGCCCATGATGCCCAGGCAGTCCTGGGCCCCCCAGCTGTCTTCCCAGGGAGAGAGAAGAATCCCCACAGGAGGGGGATGAGCTCTGTCCTCACTATCCCCTATTACGGACCACACAGGCAGCAACAGCTCCCTTTATTGAGCACTTACTGTATACTAAGCCCTGTGCCAAGTGGCTTTGGATGTATCATCTCCTTCCACTTTCACAGTCACCTTAAGATGAAGGTGACAACCGTCCCCATTGGACAGATGAGGAAACACCTTTGAAAAGGAGAAGCCTGTCCTCTGGATCATGCTGACAGCAGACAGTGGAGCTGGATTCAGGGTCAGGTGTGTTGAGTCCAGGGAGCAGCAGTCTTAGCCACCGCCTGATGCTGTTCCCTGACACCTAACCTGGCCTGGCCTCTTTGAGGGTGCTCCCACAAATGGCCCCTCGATGACCAAATGGAAAAGGCAGTGACAACTACTGCTACTCTCATTCACAGGGGGGCACTCGGCTGCCACCCAGTTCTCACACCAGCCCAGGCCCTGTCACTTCCCATTCTTCAAATCTAAGATTTAGCCTGAACTTTCCTCCCGGTCCTCTATTTTCTCCCACAAACTGAGGGCTTCTTGTGTACCAAGGGCCATGACAGGCTTTACAGACATCCTGTCCCTAGCCCTCAACCAGGTGTAAAGTGACCTGAGCTGCTGAGACTATTCTCACACTCATTTTTGACAGATGAAGAAACTTGACGCACCCCCACCCAAGTCCATGACTCTTAAGTCAACACTTTTTTTCTCCACACCACAGGAACTTGCTCTCAACACCAGAGACAAAGCCAGCTCAGGGTTGACAATCAATACAGGTGCCCTTTTTTAGCCTAGAGTTTCTCAATCTTAGGCACTAATGACATTTTGAACTGGATCATGTTTGCTGGGGAGGAGGAGGAGAGTTGTTCTGTTTCAGGATGTTGAGCAGCAGCCCTGCCCTCTGCTCATGAATGTCCGTTCTGACGACCACGGATGTCCCCAGACTTCGTCAAGTGTGGAGATGGGGTAGGGGGAAATCGTCCCCAGTTGAGAACCACTGGTTTAGTCCTTCCTGTAAGGCTTGCCCAGTGGTAATCACATAAGAAGATGCCCACTTTTGCAAGCAGGGAAAATGAGGTTAGGCCATCTCAGACGCTCCAGGAGAGCAGTGATGCCTGTCATGTTCAGCACAGCATATCCATCACCTAGCACAGTGACCAGCACAAGGTAAGGTGCTCAATAAATGGACACCGGACGAATGAGAATCATGGAACTCAAGCAAATCTCCTAGGTCACACAGTAAGCAGTCTGAGTCTTTCATTCACACAGCTCAGACTTCAGACTTGAATATGACACCCATTCCCATAGTAGAAGATGGTCCCCAAATCCAAAGTTCGGGTGAGTACCACTCAAACAGGAATTCTAGTACCCTGGTCTCCCGATCCTCGGAACGCTGTTTCCAATGGAATCCCCCGCCCCCCCCAGCTCCCAGTTCCTGCGGGCAGACTCCTGGGGTCCCCATCTCCGCCCCCAGACCTCTCTTGTCGGGAATCCAGGTTCTGAATCCTCAGCGGGTGACCCGGACGGCCCCCTGATCGGGGTCAGAGGGTGGACCTGGATCCCGATCCCCTTTCTCGGTCCCGATTCCCCAGGCCAAGGAAGACCCTGGCGCCCGCCCCCACCCCCGCGGCTCCTTACGAAGCTGAGCGTGGGGCCCGGACCGCCCTTCCTCTTCGGATCCCCGGGACCCGCGGCGGCAGCGGTGGCTGGCTGATCGGGTCGCTGCGGGCCCGGGGGCGGCTCCTCCTGCCGCTGCCGCTGCTCCTCCTCCATCTTCCGCTTGAACAGCTCCAGGAAGCTGCCGTCGTTGGCGAACAAGTTCACGCCGCCCGACACCGGGCTCGAACCCGCGCCCGACACTTCATCATCCCCGCTCTCGGGCGACGTCCCGGGCCCCGACTCAGCCCATCGGCTTCCGCCGCCGCCGCCGCCACCCGCGGGGCCCGGCGCCTCCCGACCGGGAGGCTCCGCCCGTCTCCCTCGGGCAGCCATTTTGTCACCAGGTGCCGCGCAAAGGACTCCGGGAAGGCCGCTCCCGGCCCCGCGCTTGGCGCCCGACAAGCCTGGTCCCGGGCAATGCATGCCGGGAAGACCCGTCTTGGTGCTTAGGCGACCGCAGTGGGGGCGGGGCATGAGGGGCGGGGCAAATGAGGAATAAGGCCTGACGCGGCGCGCCCTCAAGCAGCTGCCCCGGCCCGCCCCGGCCCGCCCCGCCGGGTCCCGCGGAACAGTATAACCCTGCTAGGCTCCTGCTGGCCTTATGCAGAGATGGTCTGTTCCGGAATGAGACTATTGTTTGGTTCTGGGTATTGTAGCTGGCTCTCGGAGTGAGGTTCCCGCTTGGGACTCGGTGGTGTACTAGCTTTTCGGGGCTAGAATCTCCTTCTGACACCCGGGATAATCTCAATGAGGGGAGAGACGTTGCCTGGCTGTGTGCTCAGCTGATACCTCGGAACCTGGGTCCCTAACTAAAACTAGCTAGAGGGCATATCTAGCCTGGTCCCCGAGAACAGAAATGGGGGTGTCTCTGGATTAGGTACCTATTTCTGGGATGCAGCTTTCATTTGGAAACAGACGCAGCTCACTCCAAGGAGCTGAGAGGTTCATATCTGCAAATCAGGGTATTACTTTATGTGCTGCTGCTGCTAAGTCGCTTCAGTCGTGTCCGATTCTGTGCGACCCCATAGACGGAAGCCCACCAGGCTCCCCCATCCCTGGGATTCTCCAAGCAAGAACACTGGAGTGGGTTGCCATTTCCTTCTCCAATGCATGAAAGTGAAAAGTGAAAGTGAAGTTCTTTATGTGCTAGAGTACTGAAATGAAGCCGCGGATATTTCTAGGTTGGAGTCTCCAACTAAGGTATTCTAAGTCACTTCAGTCGTGTCCGACTCTGTGCGACCCCATAGACGGCAGCCCACCAGGCTCCCCCATCCCTGGGATTCTCCAGGCAAGAACACTGGAGTGGGTTGCCATTTCCTTCTCCAATGCATGAAAGTGAAAAGTGAAAGTGAAGTCGCTCAGTCGTGTCCGACTCTTAGCGACCCCATGGACTGCAGCCTACCAGGCTCCTCCATCCATGGGATTTTCCAGGCAAGAGTACTGGAGTGGGTCCGCAAAAGGGCCTGGGACCAAGCATATATTCCTGCCCAGGGCAGAGTTTAAAACAGAATTGGCTGAATTGAAGTTTCCCCTCGAACCTGGGGTAAAGTGGAAGCAGGCTTTGGGGAATCGGGTGCCTTCTACGACAAGGATGCAAGCCCGCGTAGGAGCTCAGGGCTCACTAGACAAGGATCTGCGGACCTCGCCCACAACTGGAGTAATTCTCTCTCTAACCCACTCGCAGCGCCGAAACTGTCTCCAGCCAAACTAATCGGTTCGTCTGTGATTGGTTTGCGTCCGGAGCCCGATGGCTCCCAGCCAATTGAATGACAGAAGAGACGTACCTGAGGGGTGCTGGGACCCAGTTCGGAGAATAGGGGCGGGAAATGATCGACAAGAAGTTGAGCCTATGGAGTCAGGTCGGGGGGGGACCTCGGACCTAACTTCTTGAAAAGGGCATGGAATGGGTGTTTGGTCGGTTGCTAAGGGGAGGTTGGCGCTACCGGGACGTGAGAGTGGTGAAAGTAAGAAAAGATGTAGCCAATGAAAGGAGTGCTGCTAGACTTAGAGGCCAATCAGTAAAGGGGGTATCCTGGGATGTACCAATGTATTAATTAGACAGGGGGAGTCTTTGAAGAAAATGTAGACAAGAGGCTGACATGGTGAAGCTTGGAAGGGAAGACATTGGACATATAGCTTCTATTAGCTCCTAGAAGTTAAGCGATGAGGAAATTAGTTCACCCTTCTAGCCCTGATGGGGATATGATAGGAAAGTTCCCCTGCAGGTAATTTGCATGGTGCGCTCCGCTTGATCACGTGAGCCGGTTCCAAGATGGCGGCAGGGGTGGCCGGGTGGGGGGTTGAGGCAGAGGAGTTCGAGGATGCCCCTGATGTGGAACCGCTGGAGCCCACGCTTAGCAACATCATCGAGCAGCGCAGCCTTAAGTGGATCTTCGTTGGGGGCAAAGGTGGAGTTGGCAAGACAACCTGCAGGTAAAAGGGCTGCGGTGGGGGCCGGGAAAACGGGTGGGATGTACCACAGGGTGAAGGGGAGGCGAAAGACCGGGTCTTACAGCACCCCAGCACCAGCCGGGCAAGAGGGCTGGGGCGGGGTCTTCTGGATTGTACTCTCCAGAAGTTATCTGGAGCAAATGGAAGATATCTCCTGAAAGCCGGCCGGGCACCCTCTGAGTTGGACCATCCCTTTTGGGGCTCAAGGGCTGAACCACGTTGAATCCAGCGCACGGGGTCCGGGAGAGCATTTAGATGTCCCATCAGGTAGACTGTACCAGAGTGTGCCCAGAGAAGGGGAGGGGCACCTGAGCGAACTATCCTAATCTGGTGAACCTTGGCATTCTCTGCCCACGTGGGGGTGGAAGGCGGGAGGGAGGGCACATGATCAGGCTATCCCAATCAGCTGGGAGGAGAGGGAGGGATCCCCCGAGCAGATTACCCTGGACAAATGGACCGAACCACCGAGTTTAGCAAGAGGTGCAAAGGACCCCTTAGCTTAGCGTTGAGGGAGCGGACACAGGGTCAGGCTATGCTGGCTGGACAGCCAGATCGTGATGCCACTCTGTGCCAGCGAAGAAGCAGGCATCACACCAGACTGACACACTCAGCCGAATCTTACCAGTCTAGTCAGGTGAAAGGTTCAGTAGGTGAGATCTGAGAGGGTCCCACTGCAGAGATTGAGGCCTGATCCCACAGTCCTCCATACTCTTCTCTCAAGGCCCTTACTGATCCAGGTCCCCTGCTCCTGCGACCCTTCATCTCCCCTTGCAGACCTAGGGAGCAGAGCCTGACTCTTCACCACCACCACCACCCCCACCTTTTGACCTTTCTTTTGCCCAGCTGCAGCCTAGCAGTCCAGCTGTCCAAGGGGCGGGAGAGTGTTCTGATCATCTCCACCGACCCAGCCCACAACATCTCCGATGCATTTGACCAGAAGTTCTCCAAGGTGCCTACCAAGGTCAAAGGCTATGACAACCTCTTTGCCATGGTGAGTGCAATAGGGCTCAGGCCTACGCCACGCCCCACCCCCCAATTCTGTCAAAGGCACCTTCAGGCCTTTCCTGTGAACACCCATCATTAGCTACCATGTCCTGCCGGTTCTCCAGCCTCTTGTCTCTCCACTTTCCCCTCTTCAGCATACCCACAGGGGACTGGGTGAGAGACGTTTGTGGATCAGAAAGGAAACCAGAGTAGCTGGAGATTAGTGAGCAAGGGGAGGGGAGGGAGACATCAATAAGAGTCACATGATATAGGACCTAGCAGGCCACTGGGAGCACTTCAGCTTTGTTTCCAAGTTTATACATATTTTTATATTTATTTTTATTACGTATTTGGTTGCTCTGGACCTTAGTGCCAGGTCTTAGTTGCAGCACACAGAATCTTTAGTTGCAGCATGTGGGATCTAGTTTCCCAACCAGGTGTTGAACCCAGGTCCCCTGCATTGGGAGGGTGGAGTCTTAGGCACTGGACCACTAGGGAAGTCCCTGATTCCGAGTTTAATGGGAAGCTGTTTGTTTTAAGCCGAATAATGTCATGGGCCTCATCGTTTTTCGAAAAGTTCCCTGTAGCTTTCATGAACAGATTGGACTCTAAAGTCAAGAATGAAAACAAAGAGAACTGGGACAGTGACCAGACTAGAAATGGTGGCAGCCAAAACTTGGTGGGGAGGGAGGTGAGAAGTGGCAAAATTTGGGATTTATTTTCATTTGTTTGGCTGCAGTGGGTCTTCATTGTCATATACAGGGGCTTCTGTTGCAGTATGTGGGTTTAGTTGCCCCATGGCATTGGGATCTTAGTTCCCTGACCGGGTATTGTGTCTGCATCCCCTACATTGGAAGGCGGATTCTTAATCACTAGACCACCAGGGAAATCCCTGGGATGTATTTTGGAATTAAAGCAGTTTGACTGTTTGGTTATAATGCATGAGGAAAAGAAATGAATTCAGTACATGTCTTAGTTGACTCCCTGGGCAACTGAGATGGAGAAGACTGGGAGAGGAGCAGGTGTAGAAGGCAAAAATGGGGAATTTTATTTGGCTTAGTGAGACCAAGGTGCCCACTGGTCATCCAGATGGAGACATCAGGACAGTGGCTTAGTTATATGAGCCTAGAGGAAGAGGTTGGCATTGAGAGTCATTGTCCCAAGGGTGATATTTATTTAAAGCTGCATGAATAGAGGAAAGAGTGAGAGAATAGAGAGGCCTAGAAACAACTCTGGGGGCATATCAGCATTTAGGGTCCAGCAGAGGAAGAGGAAGAATCAGTGAAAGAGGCCAAGGAGGAGCCCCAGGTGAGGTGGGAGGGAAGCAAGATAGTCCCGGCTCCTAAACTTGAGGAGGACAAAGGGACTTGGGCAGAAAGATTGCTGGCTCTGACAGGCACATCTGTTTTAAGCAGATCACCCTGGGAATGGGCACAAAAGCCTGCCTGGAGTGGGTGAACCAAAGTGGAGACAGTGATCACCATGATGGGAGCAGAGAAGTGAGCGTGGCCATCCCTGGAGGGAAATGGGAACGAGCGTTAAGGAAGGCTTTTCTGAGAAAGGAGATGCTAAGAGCACGTGTGTTTGCTGATACAAATGCTTCAGAGAATTCTCTGGCAGTCCAGTGGTTAGAGCTCTGGGCTCTCTCTCTTTACTGAGGACCAGGTTCAACCGCTGGTTCAGGAACTAAGGTCCCAGAAGCTGTTCATTGTGGCCCAAAAAAAAAAAAAATGCTTCAGGAGGGAATAAGGATGCTAGCCGAGGAGGGGCCTCAAGTGGGCGTCTGCTTGCTCCAGTGCACAGACCCAGGACTTGGGCTCTGCCAGGACCAGGGGCTTGGAAGGAAGGACTGGGGCATTTTCTAGGGTGAAATGAGAGTGTTGGTGGCCAGTGGCTTCACTTTCTCACTGAGGCACAAGCCCCAGCAGAGACTGCGGGCCACTTGTGAAAGAAAGTGTTTGAGGAAGGAGAAGATGTGGCGTTAATACTCCCACCGGTGCATTGTCTGGCTCGTCAAATGCCCATTGGAGATTTGCGATCAGCAGCGGGGAGCAAGGTGAAGCTATTTGTCAGGCGTGTTCCTCGGATGTTTACCTTGGTGCAGCCATGCCAGCGAGCTGCAAATAATGAGAATGGCACTTTTGCCAACTGCAGAGGGAAAAGAGAGTGTGTGTATGCAGAAGCATCCTTTGGAGACTCGGCTGGATAAGGGTGCTGGCCAAGAGGAACACCGACAGTGAACAAGGGGGCAGAGGGGTGGGGATGAGGTGGCCCAGAGAGATCTAGAAGTTGAGAGAGCTGGGGTCAAAGAGTGGGCCAGTAGCTAGGAATAACCCATCAAGGGTGTGACTTCCCCCACAGGGAAGTGGTCTCTGAGGCCAGGGAGTTGAGGGATTCACCACAGAAACCATGAACTCAGAAAGAAGAGGTACGGGCTTCCCTGGTGGCTCAGTGGTAAAGAATCCACCTACAATGCTGGAGACACGGGTTTGATCCCCACGCTGCAGGAGGATCCCACGTGCCGAAGAGCAACTAAGCCCATGTGCTACAACCATTGAACCTGTGCTCTAGAGCCTGGGTGCTGCAACTACTGAAGCCCGAGAGCCCTAGAGCTTGTGCTCCACAAAAAGAGAAGCCGCCGCGATGAGAAGCCTGCACACTACAATTAGAGAAAAGCCCTTGCAGCAAAGAAGAACTCAGCATTGCCAAAAATAAATAAAATAATTATTAAAAAAAAGAAGAAAAAGAGGTAACGCAGGCAGAGGATAGAGAGGCATTGAGTGCAAGACAGGCCAGGGACCCCAGGCTGGTTATCCTTTCATGGATCCTACATCCAAGTTGAGGAGCTACTCTGTGCCACACACTTCCCAGGTATTGGGGACACCACAGTGAACAAGACAATCCAAACCCCTTCCCTCATGGGGCCGGCACTCTGGTGTGGAGATGGTGATAAATGTGATAAGTAGACACCATGTGCGTGTGTGCTTAGTTGCTAAGTTGTGTCTGACTCCATTATGGCCCCATGGACTGTAGCACACCAGGCTCCTCTCTCCATAGGATTTCCCAGGCAAGAATACTGGAGTGGGTTTCCGTTTCCTTCTCCAGGGGATCTTCAAGAGGCCAGATGTTAAGGAGAAAGGAAAAGAGGGCCGCGGGGGCTAGGGCTGCACTGTTAGGTTGGGCATTTAAGGAAGACTCATGTTACAGGACTGATCTGGAAGAGGTCCTGGGCTGGGTCGGGGAACAGCCAGTGAAAAGTCCCTGCAGGGACTTCCCCAGCAGTCCAGTGGTTAAGACCCCGTGCTTCCACTGCAGGCGGCACGGGTTCGATCCCTTTTCAGGGAACTCAGATCCCACACATTGCGTGATGTGGCCAGATAAAAAGAAAAGGCCTTGAAGTGGGCTCTGGGTTCCATCTGGGCACTGAGGACAGTTGACAATCTTCCATCTGCTTGTTTGACAATCTGTGGTCGCTGAATACCTGAAGTGCCTAAGGGAGGGGTCATGGCACCTCGGGGGTCTCCTCAGCTGTGACCAATGGTGGGCTGTGCTCAGGTGCACCCCAGGCTCCCTCAGGCTCTGTGCCTCGGTGCCAAGGCCCCAGCCACAGCAGCCTGAATCTTGACCCCTTCGGCCCGAAGGAGATTGACCCCAGCCTGGGCGTGGCGGAGCTGCCAGACGAGTTCTTTGAAGAGGACAACATGCTGAGCATGGGCAAAAAGATGATGCAAGAAGCTATGAGCGCATTCCCAGGCATCGACGAGGCCATGAGCTACGCAGAGGTGATGAGGTCAGGCGCGGCCAGGGGTACTGGGTGCTGCCTGGGGCTGGGGGCAGAAGAAAGGGCAGAGCGGGCCTGACCCTCTTCTCCCTGCAGGCTGGTGAAGGGCATGAACTTCTCCGTGGTGGTGTTCGACACTGCGCCCACAGGCCACACGCTGAGGCTGCTCAACTTCCCCACCATCGTCGAGCGGGGGCTTGGCCGCCTCATGCAGATCAAGAACCAGATCAGCCCCTTCATCTCACAGGCAGGCAGGGCCCCCGGGCAGCCAGGAATCCCCTGAGTCAGAGCAGGGCTCCCAGTCACACCGTGACAAAGGCCTTTACCACGTGCCCTCTCACTCAGCGCTTCCCAGTGGGTGGGTTGGGTCTTCACTGTGGAGGAACTGTCCGCCCCCCTCCACAGCCCTCGGTGTCCCTGCCTCCACCTCTTGAGTGCCCCAGACAGAGCTTGAAACCACATACAGTAAGTCCAGTACATATGAACGAGTCCTGTTCTGAGATCAAGTTTGTAAGTCCGGTTTGTCCGTAAGTTCAACACAGAAACCAGGTACCCAAAGAACACAGTTGTCTTTGTAGTTCTCTACTGTACTGTTGTTTAATTGCTCAGTCGCTTCTGACTTTGTTGTGACCCCATGAACTGTAGCCCACCAGGCTCCTCTGTCCATGGGATTTCCCAGGCAAGAATTCGGGAGTTGGTTGTCATTTCCTTCACCAGGGGATCTTCCCAACCCAGGGATCAAACCTGAGTCTCCTGCATCAGCAGGCGGGTTCTTTACTGCTGAGCCCCCAGGGAAGCCCATACCATACTGTAATGGGTTTATAATACTTCTTGCACAAATAATACATAAAAAATACAAAAAATAAAACATTTTTAAGTTCACAGGGCAGTACCTTAGAAAGTGCAGTAGTGCAGTACAGCAGTTGGCATACAGATCAGGCAAGAAGAGTTACTGACTGGAGAAGGGAGAGGAGGTCGGAGGTGGTAGAGCTGAAGGATCGTCAGCAATAGGAGACAGAGGGCAAGCTGCAGTTTCAGTCACGCCTGACATTAATAGCACAAGCTCTGGTTTCTGGCTGAAACCAGATGTATGTTTGTATCTTCAAAAGTTCACGACTTGAAGGTTCCTCTTTAGGGGACTTACCGTATCCAGAGCCAGGTGACCCAGGTTCAGATGCACTGCACTCTGGTGTGATACTGCTCTGTGACCTCAAGTCACGTCCCCTCTCTAGGCCATGTCTGTCAAATGGAGAGCATGTGAATCCCCCCACCATGGGTTATTGTTAGCACAAACATGACAACCCTACTGACCCCACGCTTCTGCACACCACTCCCACCTCCCTGGTTATGGCTGGTCCCCTAGTGGGGACTTGAATCTCAGGTAGTAACTTTTTTTTCTATTGGTGGTTGCTCTGGGTCTCCATTTCTGCGAGGGCTTTTCTCTAGTTACAGCAAGCGGAGATTACTCTCTAGTTGCAGTGCCTGGGCTTCTCACTGCAGTGGCTTCTCTTGTTTCAGAGCACAGTCTCTAGGTGCAGGGGCTTCCGTAGTTGGGGCATACAGGCTTAGTTGCTCCTCAGCATGTGGGATCTTCTGGGATCAGGGATCAAACTCATGTCTCCCGCTTTGGCAGGTGGATTCTTGACCACTGAGCCATCAGGGAAGCCCCCCTCAGATAGTAAAATTTGTGGAGCATTTCCTGTGTGCCAGGCACCCTTCTGAGTGTGTGACAGTGTGTTGTATAGGACAGCAGCTCTACACATGGGGAAACCGAGGCACTAACCTGGCCATGGTCCCACAAAAATGGCAGAGCTGGGGCTGGACCCGTATGATCTGCTCAAGGGCCCACATCTTAAACCACTGGGAGGTGTTGGGATTCGTTTCCTCCCATCTCCCCCCATCCGCCCTGCCCTCCCCAACCAAGTTGTCTAGTGAGCTGGACCCAGGGAGTGTAATGGGCACCAGGTAAACCATGAGCCCTCTCCCATCCCCATAGATGTGCAACATGCTGGGCCTCGGCGACATGAACGCAGACCAGCTGGCCTCCAAGCTAGAGGAGACGCTGCCTGTCATCCGCTCGGTCAGCGAGCAGTTCAAGGACCCTGTGAGTTCAGGTCCAGGTGGGCGGTGAGAGGCTCCGGGAACCACGGGGACAGGGCTGAGACCTGCCCTTCCCTGTCCTCTCTTGCCTCCCGCAGGAGCAAACAACCTTCATCTGTGTGTGCATCGCGGAGTTCCTGTCCCTGTATGAAACCGAACGGCTGATCCAGGAGCTGGCCAAGTGCAAGATTGACACGCACAACATCATCGTCAACCAGCTCGTCTTCCCTGATCCCGAGAAGCCCTGCAAGATGTGTGAGGCCCGCCACAAGATCCAAGCCAAGTACCTGGATCAGGTGTGCACACCCACCCTCCCGCCAGTCTCACACTTTGACCCCAGAAGCTGCGGTCTAGCCCAGCCCAGCCGGCCCAGCTGACCTTTTACTGTGTTCTCTGATCTTTTGCTCCATCTCACTCTCTGTTCATCTGCCTAATCCCCTGCCCTTCATCTCCTGCTTCAGACCTAATTCTGGCCTTTGTAGACTAGCTGGCCTGGGTATCTCTGATCCTGGGGAGTGGGAGGTCCAGGCCTGTGATCTCTGACCTCACTGGCGTCACTCCCACCCATGACCCTGTGAAGTCCTTGCTCATATTCTCTCCCTGACCTGAGACCCCCCAGCCTGACCCTTTACACCGATCACATCCTATCCCTGCCCCGGGGCCCCCTGACTGCTGCCTTCTGCCCCCGCCACAGATGGAGGACCTATATGAAGACTTCCACATTGTGAAGCTGCCGCTGCTGCCCCATGAGGTTCGGGGAGCAGACAAGGTCAACACCTTCTCCGCTCTCCTCCTGGAGCCCTACAAGCCCCCCAGCGTGCAGTAGCACCTCCACCAGCCCCAGCTGCCATTTCACACCCACCCGCCACCCACCGGGGCAGAGTTTGCACAAAGTTCCCCCCCTAATACAGGGGAACCACTTGGGGGATGGGAGGCGGGGAGGGGGTCTTTTCCCCCTGGTGGGGCTGGGGGAGCTATAGCTGCCCCCCACCTCTCCCCACTTCTCCTCCCTCAATAAAATGATCTTAAACTTCTGTGGATATTGATATGAGGTGGGAGCTGGGGCTTAATACCTTCATGTACAGTTGCACAGGTTGTACACTGCACAAAGATGTCACATCCAGAGAGGCATTGTCACAACAGAAATCTAATAGAGATGCATGTTTATTGTGGCAATTTTGGAAGGAGGGTTCTTTGGTAAAGGGGTGCTGTTTTCTTGGTCTTTATGGGTCAGGGTGTCCTTCAGGGCTGTAAAGCCTGGAGTAGAAGAAGTTGCATCTGCCCACGTCCTTCAGGGCTCAGAGCGTGGGAACCAAGAGGCCCCTTGGCCAGCCCCAGGCTGGCGGGGAGCGGATTAGGCCGGCAGCGGGCCCAGCACTGCCTGCTGTTTGGTTTGCGAATTAGTGGGCGCCCTGGGCAGAGGCTGGGCTTGCCAGACTGGGGATTAACAGTCTCCACCCACCTCTCCCCCACAACCAATTCCTGTTCTATGGAATGGCGTGGCATCAGCCTGTCCCAGCACAGGACTGCAACAGGGGGGCAGTTTAGGGGACAAGATGACAAAAAATCTCAGAGGCTAGAGGGGCCCTGAAGTCCCATCCTGCCCCCAGAGCAGTCTTAGTGGCCTGTAGCATGTTTCCTGCAGTTTGAGTACCAGTCCCCTGTTCTTAAAATGGAGACAGAAGTGTGGCCATTCATAGGGCCCTGGCACAAATTCACCTGACCTTGGAAGGGTCAGCACACCAGCCTGAAAGACACCTAACAGTCCACCTTCTCCCCTTCACGCTTCCCTCTGCCACTCCCTGGACAGTCACACCCTGCTTGAGAGACCCAGGATTGGCATGATCTTGGGCATTTGCAAGTTCCAAGCTGGCGCTAAATGTGGGTGGGGGAAGAAGGGGTGCTTGGGGACACACATGAGTCAGGAAGCAGTGTTTAGATAGCACACATCCAGGATCTAGGTGGGCTAGGGTGTGCATATGTAAGGGGAACCCAGCCACGAGCCTAGACGTGTCCCCCCCAAATCCGTCGGGTTGCATACAAGCCAGTATAGGCAGGTCCATGTCAGGGAAGTGCTTATAACCTAACCAAACTGCTCAGGGTTCAAATCCCAGGTGTGTCATGAAAGGGCTGTGTGTCATCAGGGCCTCAGTTTAGCGGGAATAATAGCGGGAATAACAAAGTCACCAAGTTCACATTTCCTGCTTGTAAAGACACAATGAGATGAAATAGGTAACGCCTTTACAACAGCCCCAGGCATGTACCTGCCAAGGAGTGTTTGTTAATATTCGCTGTTACAATTAGTAAGCATGTGAACTAGCCTGGGCAACCTGCCTCCGCCCCAGCAGGGGTCCAGCAGTCAAAAGTGTGTGGGGATACTGGGAGCTGGAGGATGGGAGATGAGCACGGGGGTGGGGGGGGGGAGGGCTGGTAGCTGTGTGTAAGGATACATCCAAAGAAATAGGGGCCTCAGGTCGGGTATGAAATGAAGTGAAAGTTGCTCAGTCATGTCTGACTCTGCGATCCCATGGATTGCTCAGTCATGTCTGACTCTGCGATCCCATGGACTATACAGTCCATGGAATTCTCTAGGCCAGAATCCTGGAGTGGGTAGCCTTTCTCTTCTTCAGGGGATCTTCCCAACACAGAGATTGAACCCAGGTCTCTGCATTGCAGGTGGATTCTTAACCAGCTGAGCTACAAGGGAAGCCAGGATGAGTATGGAGCCCATCAATCTGAAGCCTGTCCCCTCCCCAGTTGCCTTAGCTACCAGCATCACTCCTCACCCTCTTTTATGAGCTGTCCAGCAGCTGGACAGCGGAGGCATGGGTCCGAGGACAGACAGTCCGGGCTGGTTCCTAATTACCCCGGGTGGGGCAGACACCTGCTGGGTTAGGAACACAGCGTCCTGGCTGGCCGGACCTCAGGGTGGGGTCGAGTGGAGCCATATGCACTTCTGGAGCTAGGGTGGACTGGAGAGTCTGAGGGACACTCCAGGACGCCCCTCTTGGGGCTAGAGCCCTGAGCCTCTGCCCCTCCCACACTGGACTATGCATTCAAAGTTGAGGATGGAGGGCTGTCTGTGCCAGGCTAGAGTGCCCCCTGTGTAGGTGTGCCTCTGAAAGGAGAACATGTGTCCTGTATCCGTGCCAAGTGTGGGGACAAAGTTTTGTGTCCCTAAGCTTGTGTGTTCATGACAATGACGAAAGTGACTGCAACCCAGGGTGTGTGTACGCACCTGCCCGCCACCACCCAAAGTGAGGGGGTGTTGGGGAGGGTGTGTCTTATGGATTGATGTACAAATAAATGCAGGTGAATTTCATGAGGGATTATGGCCTGACTCCTGGATGTGACCCTCTGGGTCTGTGGGACTGTTGGGAGGGGTCAGTGTTGCACAAATACGTCTTTGCAACATGGGCAAATCTAAGGGGCCACCAGACCTGGATCTGATCCCAGGACTGTGGGCTGCTGTGTTGAGGGGTGGTGCTCCTGCATCTAATGTGTGGTCAATTCAGTTCAGTCCCTCAGTCATGCCCGATTCTTTGTGACCCCATGGACTGCCACACGCCAGACTTCCCTGTCCATCACCAACTCCCAGAGCATGCTCAAACTCATGTGATCACAGGTGTGTTTTTGTATGGGGGAGATCAGGAATAAATGTAGGCTACTTCCCTCTGTGTGATGGTCGCCTGTGTGATGGTCACCTGTGTGATGGTGTTCTGGGGTTGGGCTGTGGTCTGCACTTGGCTGGTTGTGTGACCTTGTGTGTGTCTTTATTACCTAGTACAATTATGAAGGAATTCAGTGCTTGGGTCCCTGCCCTTGTGTTCCTGGGTGGCTGTTTGGAGCACTGTGTGGGTGCCTGAGAGCTGAGAACCTGGTGGGTTTGGTTTAGGGTCCATTGGCTTTATATCTGCATGTTAGTGGGGGTGGGGTATGGCTAAGTGTCTCTTGTGTGACTCTGGGAATCTTTGTGACTGTGTAACTTCTTTCTGGGACACGGTGATTGTGGGAGGCTGTGTTGAGGAAAGTTGAATTTGTGTCTGGATCTATGGTATGTTTCCATGTGCATCTTTATGGTTAATTTACAGGTGAGTTTCGAGTGACCCAGCCTCACTGAGCAGTGTGTGTACAACTGGGTTGGGTAAAGACAGGGTTCCTGCCCCCTCCCCGAGCTCTAGGGCTAAAGTTTCTGGGACCTGCCAGTGACTGACTGACTGGGAGACAGGACAGGGAGGAGCTAGGGAGGTCAGGGTGAATTCTCCACCCTCCGCCCCAGGTAACAAACTGAGGAGACTTCAAACAAAGTTCTTAGGCTGTAACTGTGCAACTGACTGGGGGGAGGGCCAGGGAAGGGCCACCCAAGTCCACTCCCCAGCCCCCTCCCTCACAGAATCTGGCTTAAGCCCCACCCAACACTGAAGCCACCCACCCAGCCCATCCTGTCCTTGTCCCAAGTGTCCCTGAACCAGCCATCAGGTGAGAAGGACCCAGGCCTGGGGGAACCGGGAACCCTGAGGACAAGTCTGTCTGCGAGGGAGAATCCATCTGAATCCTCAGGGTAGGGTGTGGAAGGCGAGCAAGGAACGGACACAGGAAATGTCCAGGTGGATCCAGGGCCAGGGGGAGGGGGCAGAGGCAGGGCGATTAAGTGGGAGGGGGATAGACTGGGGCTGCTGTGCAGCAGGGGGAGCCAGTCTGAGGCCTGGGGAACTGTGGGAAGGGACCTGGGGGCCAGGAGGCTTGGAGGCCAGGCTTTGGAGGACTTCAATAGAAAGCGCAGGGCAGATAATGGGCCCAGACTGGGTTAGGGGAGGAGGAGAGGAAAGGTCGAAGTGGAACTTGAGGAAAGAGAACTGGGGACGAAACTCAGTTGGAGCCCTGGGAACTTAGAAACTAAAGAGTTCAGGACTCAGGGAGCAGAGGAAAGTGTAGATGGCGTCCAGGTAAGGGGTATGGGATCTGAGAGGGATAAAACCTAAGGGTCTTGAGGGTGGGAGATAGACGGAGAGGGCCAGGGAAGGTCTGTACAAGACGCTGGGACCGGGAGTCCAAGGAAGGGAGTGACCTGGAAGAGGGGGCCTTGGAGAGGAGGGCTGGGGGCTAGGGTAGGGCAGAGCAGGTGGGAGGAGAGGGGAACCCGAGCAAGAGCCGGAACCCAGGAGCTGGTAAGGTGGTCGGGCTCGGAACAGCGCGCAGAGTCGAGCCGGGCCCGCATCTCTCCACCCCCGCCCATACCCTGCAGCCCGGCTCCGTCCCGGCCCCCTACTCCTCGGCCCCCAAGCCTAAGTCCGATCCAGCGCCCCCTATCCTTTGGCGCGACCGGCCCGGGCGCCGCGATGACCGTCACGTACACGGCGCGCGTGGCGAAGGCGCGCTTCGGCGGCTTCTCGAAGCTGCTGCTGCTGTGGCGCGGGAGCATCTATAAACTTCTGTGGCGCGAGCTGCTCTGTTTCCTCGGACTCTTCATGGCGCTGAGTGCCGCCTATCGGTGAGGCGGCCCCGGGGGTGGGGAGGGTGGGGAGGGGATGGAGAGTGCCGTGCCTGAGGGAGGTCTCAGGAGGGGCTCCGAGGCGGCCCCGGAGTGGGTGCGGGAAGAGACCGGCTGCTGGGGACGGGGGCTCGCCGGTGACCCGGTGCCCCTCTCCCTCGCAGCTTCGTACTGACCGAAGAGCAGAAACGCTACTTCGAGAAGCTCGTCCTTTACTGCGACCGGTACGCCAGTCTCATCCCGGTCTCCTTCGTGCTGGGTGGGTTCGCGCTCCGGAGTTTCCCATTCTTTTCATCCCGAGACACCCATAGCCATTCCTGCTTTCTGAGACCCTTCTTCAAAGCCATCCCCGCACATCCCCATTTCTGCATCCTTTACGCCAGGTATGGCATCGATTCCCAGGACCTTGGAGGTCACCTAGTCAGTGTATCCCCTGAAGTTCCCCCATGAGAGAGCTCCGTGGCATCCACAGGCTTATCCCTGGTCACCTCAGGGACTCCCATCTGTGTCTGCATGGGCTTACCAGTGCCTTCCCTCACATGTTTTGATCCCCAGTGTGTGTTAGTCACTCAGTCATGTCTGACACTTTGAGACCCCGTGAACTATAGCCTGCCAGGCTTCTCTGACCATGGAATTCTCCAGGCAAGAATACTGGAGTGGGTTGCTATTCTCTTCTCTGAGGGATCTTCCAGACCCAGGGATCAAACCCAGGTCTCTTGCACTTCGGGCAGATTCTTTATCATCCGAGCCATCCCAGGGACCCCCTCCAAAGATCCCATAGAACTCCCTCATTTCAAGTCCATCCTGAGGGGCATCTCTCTGACAAGCCCCCCAGCTCCCTGTCCTCAATGATTTCACATAATATCAGCCTTCCTCCCACCATTCTGGGCCCATAGGGATGCGGTGACCAGCTTGCCCTAGGTTTCCTAACTTAGACCGTGTGCCCAACCCCTTCACACACCCCTGGCTCAGGGGCTCCCTATGGCCTTGATGACAACTTACCTGTGGGCTCCATGTCTTCACCTCGATGTGTGTGCTCAGTCGTGTCTGACTCTTGAGATCCCTCGGACAGTACCCCACCAGGCTCCTCTGTCCATGGGATTTTCCAGGCGAGAATACTGAAATGGATAGCCATTTCCTACTCCAGATCTTCCCCACCCAGGGATCCAATTGGCGGGAGGATTCTTTACCAGTAACGCCACCTGGGAAGCCCTCCTTCACCTCTTTGAGTGAGTGAAATCGCTCAGTCGTGTGTGACTCTTTGCAATCTCATGGACTGTAGCCTACCAGGCTCCTCCATCCATGAGATTTTCCAGGCAGGAATACTGGAGTGGGTTGCCATTTCCTTCTCCAGGAGATCTTCCCGACCCGGGGATTGAACCCGGGTCTCCTGCATTGTAGGCAGACGCTTTACCTTCTGAGCCACCAGGGAAGTCCTTCACCTCTATATGGAGATCCTAATCTCCCATCTCAGATGACATCCAAGCAGCCAGGGTGATTCAGCCTGCACCAACCTCTGACCTCAGGGCTAGATCCTAAGGTTCCCAGCCCACGTGGTCCCACATGGTCTGGGTGTCCAGTTACCCCGTGCTCCTGATGCAAGACCCAGGTCGGCTCCTCTTCCCTTGATCTGGGCTCCCAACTCCCTGACCCTAGTTTCCCAACTGAGCCCTCTCCCCCATCCCCGGCTCTCCCGCAGGCTTCTACGTGACGCTGGTAGTGCACCGTTGGTGGAACCAGTACCTATCCATGCCCCTGACCGACGCGCTCATGTGTGTCGTGGTCGGCACAGTGCACGGACACGATGAGCGCGGCCGCCTCTACCGACGCACGCTCATGCGCTACGCAGGGCTCTCCGGGGTGCTTATCCTGCGCTCGGTCAGCACCGCGGTCTTCAAGCGCTTCCCCACCATAGATCATGTGGTGGAAGCAGGTGAGGCTCCGGCCAAAACAGGACGCAGGCGGCGGGGGCAAGGTAGGGGCGGGGTAAATAACTCCCGACCTCGCCCGCGCAGGGTTTATGACCCGCGAGGAGCGCAAGAAGTTCGAGAACCTAAACTCATCCTACAACAAGTACTGGGTGCCTTGCGTCTGGTTCTGCAACCTGGCGGCGCAGGCTCGGCGCGAGGGCCGCATCCGCGACAACGGCGCCTTTAAGCTGCTACTAGAGGTGGGTTATCCGGATGGTCATTCTTAAAAAAAAAAAAAAATGTACCCCACCCACCCTGAGGTGTGTCATATCCTGACTTGCCACGTGCCTTTCACAGGGCGGATTCCAAACACCCTTATCTAGAGCCCCGAGGTGTACACGTATCTCTATGGGACGGTTTCTAGGTGAATCATGCCCCTAGGTATACACACTCACCACTGAAGACTCTCTAGTCCCTGGAAGCACATGCCCGCCTCCCACTAGGTGACCACTCACCTCCATCCCAGGTAACCCCCTACTTAATCCCCATGTGTGAGCTCACATTTCAGCCCCCTCATGACCTATATCCGCCCCACCAGGAGCTGAATGTGTTTCGGAGCAAATGTGGGATGCTCTTTCACTATGACTGGATTAGCGTGCCCCTTGTCTACACCCAGGTAACCTGGTTCTGCCTTTTTATATCCTGTGTCAGAGGCTTTGGAGCATTGGTCTCAAGGAAAAACTAAGGACTAGCTGAGACCCTGTCACAGTGACTAGTGGTCCTAGCTCTGGTCTCTCCATGACTTTCAAGACCTGACTGGCACCCCGTCCTGTCCCTCCCCCAGGTGGTGACCATTGCTGTGTACAGCTACTTCCTGGCTTGCCTCATTGGCCGCCAGTTCCTGGACCCAGCACAGGGCTACAAAGACCATGACCTGGACCTGTGCGTGCCAATCTTCACCCTGCTGCAGTTCTTCTTCTATGCTGGTTGGCTCAAGGTGGGTGGGGGTCCCAAGGCCAGGACTACAGGGGCGAAGTGGGCAGGGGTTCTCAGGGCTCTGCTTACCTCCCCTCTCCCCACTCAGGTAGCTGAGCAGCTCATCAACCCCTTTGGAGAGGACGACGATGACTTTGAGACCAACTTTTTGATCGACCGATGCTTCCAAGTGAGATTCTCTCAGTTGAGACCATCCCTAGGCTCCTAAAGGGACCCTGGCCCCAGCCCTGCCAAGACTCTTCCACACATCATTCCTGAACCATCCTCTCTCTTTGATAGCCACCTTCCTACCCATCCTGAGGGGTCCACCCTGTGGTGCCAGCGCTTTTCCATGCCCCACTCTTCCTTGCATATCCTCTCCCGCAGGTGTCAATGCTGGCTGTGGACGAGATGTATGATGACCTGGCCATGCTGGAGAAGGACCTGTACTGGGACGCGGCTGAGGCTCGAGCTCCCTACACCGCAGCCACCGCCTTCCTGATGCAGCAGCCCTCCTTCCAGGGCTCGACCTTCGACATCACGTGAGCCAGTGGGGGTGGACAGGGCCTCTTGGGTGGGGTCTCATGACTGTGTCGTCATTCAGTCTCTCAGTTGTGTCCAACTCTTAGGGACCCCATGAACTGCAGCACAACAGGCTTCCTTGTCCTTCACCATCTCCTGGAGTTTGCTCAAACTCATTGAGTTGGTGATGCCATCCAACCATCTCATCCTCTGGATGCATGACTGCAGGTTGTGTCTAATTGAAGGGGCAGTGGGTGACCAGAACGGGGCTAAAGGCTACACCCTGGAGATTCGGAGCTAAAAGCTACAGTCAATAGAACTAGGATGAGGTGTCAGGGATCCGGGTCAAGGTCTGGGGCCGGGACACTAAAGGCTACAGTCTATGAGGATTGGGCAGAACAGAAGCAACACGAGGCAGAGCCCCAACTAAGCCTTTTAAGGCCTAAGTTTGCTCATAGCCAGAGCCAGAGGATAAGGCCAGGCTCTGGAAGGGGCAAGCCAAGACTTCTGGGAGAAGTGGAACAATGAGATGGGTGGAGGCAGGAAAAGTACCGTGCCTCGGTCTCAGCTCTGTTGATGAAGATGGGAGAGGCGCAAGTGCTGACCCTCTGTCTTCCTGCAGGCTGGCCAAGGAGGACATGCAGTTCCAGCGTCAGGACGGCTTGGAGGCGCCGCTGAATGAAGCACACGGCGACTTCCTGCAGCGCCTCCTGCCAGTGGGCACGGGCATGGGCACAGGTGGCCTGCTGGGCCGGCGCGTGCCCTTGCTGCGCCGCAAGAACAGCCACGTGTCGGAGGAATCCATGGCTGCTAGCTGCGCGTGCGCAGGCGCTCCCGACGGCGCGGTCCCGGAGTGTGGCTGCGAAGGCCCGCTGGTCGACTTAGGCCAGCCGGAGCAGGAGTCTGAGCCCATCACCGGCCCCGAGTCGCCTGCCCTCGTCCCCGCTCCCAGGGCGCCCGCTGAGCCCTTAACCGTGGTGCCGTTGTCTGGGACCCGGGGGCCGACTCCGCCCTGGCTGCCCAGCCCCATTGGCGAGGAGGAGGAGAGTCTAGCCTGAGACCTTTGGACCCTGAATTCCCAAGGACAGGGAAACAAGCCTGCCTGCAGCAGTTTGGGTCTGCATAAGCTGCGTGTGGACTCGGCCAGCCCCCTTCTTACCTGCCTGCGCCCCAACTTTACGTTTGGCACAGAGCGTTGGAGCGCCTCCTGTGGGCCGAGGGCTGCACTAAGGGCGGGGTATCCTTCCAGCTAGCTGGGCCTTACCACCAGCTCTACTTCCTGCCACTGCGTGAGAGGCTTTTATCCCTGTGACCTGCCTTTCTTCTTTCTTTAGACTGGACATATAAGTGAGTGCCCATCTCCTGAGCTGTGTGGATGAAATGAAAGTGGCTTTAAAAAATGTTTGATACATAATAGGTGCTCAATAAAATTGTTTTGTTTTTTTTTTCTAAAAACCCAACTCCTGCCAGGCGAGTTATGCTAGGTAAGCTTTAAGGATTATTTGATGATGTCCTGTCCACTTCCAAATTCTACTCTCTGAAATGGCCCCATTCAGTGCCCATGGTTTTACGCATTCATCAATATAGGATTCACAGGTCCCAGGACCATGCTTTCTCCCCCCAACCTTTTGTTTATTTTTGGCCACGCCCTGCAGCTTAGTTGCAGGGATCCTAGTTCCCGATCAAGGATTAAATCTGGACCCGTTGCAATGGAGTGAGAAGTCCTAACCACGGAACCGCCAGGGAATTCTCCTGCCAGCCTTGCTTCTGCAAGTGACCCCTCTGCCTCTACAATGCTCTAGGTCTTATATCAATCGTATGTAGATGACTCCTGAATTTAGAAGTCCAGCCAGGGTCCCTTCCCACACTCTAGATGCAGAGAGCCACCTGTCTACTCAACATCTCTATGTATAGATCTCATGGGCACCTTGAACATAACATGCTCCCCAAACCAGTTCCCTGTTGACTCCCTACTTGTTTATCTTCCATCAGCTTTGTTCTTCCTGAGGACAAAACCTGGGAGTCACCTTCAACTTCTTTTTTTTTAAAGTTCATTTATTTGTTTAAAAAACATTTATGTGGCTGCATTGGATCTTAGTTGTAGCACACGAGATCTTCGTTGGGTCATGCAGGATCTTTTGGTTTGGTGCAGGCTTAGTTCCTCTACAGCATGTGACATCTTAGTACCCTGACTAGGGATCCAACCTGTGTTTCATGATTGCAAGGTGGATTCTTACCACTGGACCACTAGAGAAGTCCCTTAAAAAAAAAATACATATATATATATATATATATATATACACACACACACACACATATATGTGTATGTTTTGGCCACGCAGAGCTGCAAGTGGTGTCTTGGTTCCCTGACCAGGGATCAAACGCAGGCCCCCAGTAGTGGAAGCACAGTGTTAACCGCTGGACTGGCAGGGGAGTCCCCAGGTTCTCTCTCTCTCTTTCATCGCTTCTCCTTATCAGTTCAGTTCAGTTCAGTCACTCAGTCGTGTCCGACTATTTGCGACCCCATGAATGGGGTCCCTGTCCATGCCAGGCCTCCCTGTCCATCACCAACTCCCGGAGTTCACTCAGACTCATGTCCATCAAGTCAGTGATGCCATCCAGCCATCTCATCCTCTGTCGTCCCCTTCTCCTCCTGCCCCCAATCCCTCCCAGCATCAGAGTCTTTTCCAATGAGTCAACTCCGCATGAGGTGGCCAAAGTACTGGAGTTTCAGCTTTAGCATCATTCCTTCCAAAGAAATCCCAGGGCTGATCTCCTTCAGAATGGACTGGTTGGATCTCCTTGCAGTCCAAGGGACTCTCAAGAGTCTTCTCCAACACCACAGTTCAAAAGCATCAATTCTTCGGCGCTCAGCTTTCTTCACAGTCCAACTCTCACATCCATACATGACCACTGGAAAAACCATAGCCTTGACTAGACGAACCTTTGTTGGCAAAGTAATGTCTCTGCTTTTCAATATGCTATCTAGGTTGGTCATAACTTTCCTTCCAAGGAGTAAGTGTCTTTTAATTTCATGGGTGCAGTCACCATCTTCAGTGATTTTGGAGCCCAAAAAAATAAAGTCTGACACTGTTTCCACTGTTTCCCCATCTATTTCCCATGAAGTGATGGGACAGCAAATCCCATCAGCTTAATCTTCCAATTGTATCCAGAATCCAACCATTTCCCATTCCTCTAGGATTCCCACTCTGGCCAGAGCCCTCACTATCATCCAACCACCCATGTGGATAGTGACTTGGTCTCTCAGCTCTGACCCTAACATCTCCACAGTCTGTTCCTCCCACAGGACCAAAAGGAGCCTATGAACGCTTGAATCAGGTCACATTCCTCCTTTGCTCAGAACCATCTGTGTTTCCCACTTCACTTAGAATAAAAGCTAAGGGGGACTTCCCTGGTGGTCCAGTGGTTAAGAATCTGCCTTGCAATTCAGGAGACTTGGGTTTGATCCCTGGCTGAGAAACTAAGATCTCATACTTCAGAACAACTAAGCCCCTGGGCCACAACTACTGAGCCCACACACTCTAGAGCCCGTACTCCACAACAAAAATAGCTCCCACTCGCCACAACTAAAGAAATCCTGCGCCAAAATGAAGACCCAGCTCAGCCAAAAAAAAAAAAAAACCAACAAAGAACATAAGCCAGCCTTTTCTTAAAAGCAATGATCTTAGCCCCTTGCCCACCATCTCCCCCTGCCCTCAGTGCCCAGAGTCCAGCCAGGTCAGATTAAAAGTCTTTATTATTTTTCTTCTCAAATATAAAATCACTCTATCCCCTGGCAGCTCACTAACCCCAGGGAGAAAATCAAGAATAAGAATCACATTGCTAAAAAGAGTAGGCCCATTCTTGCCTCCCACCTGCCTCCTACATTCTTGTCCCAGCTGAGAGAGAAAGGGGCAGAGACTGTGACTTCAAGGCTCTCAAGCAACCAGCTGAGGCATAATTCTGGGCCCCCTGTGAGTTGGGGGAATCCAGGGTGGATTAAGCTGGGCAGGTGGCAGGATCCTGCGATCCATCAGTGCTTGTCGGCAGGGCGCATGTTCAGGGTTGCTAGGCGTCCCAGGGGTCCACGGCGAGCGTTGGTGGCCAGCCGCTGCTGTGCCAGGAATGACTGAGCATGGGCAGGGGCCCGCTCCTCCCCAGCTCGCTGCTGTAGAGCCATGCCCTGGAGGGAGGGAGGGAGGGGCACAGCTGGAGTCAGATGAGCCTCCAGGACACCAGCACCCTCCATGCTCCCAGTACTTCAGGCAGGTGATGGTGAACTCACCATATTATACCAGGCACTGATGAGCAGCTTTTCTTCCTGCTCCCGCTGACTTCGACTCTTGTCAAAGTCCATCTGCTAAGGAGGGAACAGTCAAGGGACTGGATATACTGGTGGCAGTGAGAAGGGGTTAGGACACCAACCTCCAGGTGCCGAATTCGGACGTCCCGCTCCCGGAGCTGTGTCCTCAGGGCGTGGAGATCTAGGGGAGCCCCGCCAGGTGGCTGCTGCTTGGGTTCCAGGGTCTGTATGACCTAGGGGTGGGGAAAGACACAGTCAAGGTGACCTTGGCCCCACCGGCCATGATGCAGAAGTCTGTGACATGATGCGGCAGGACAGGCATGGGGCCAGGAGGCAGAGAGTTGCCAGGTGGGCAGCAGTGGTCTGGGCAGGAGGCCACTGGGGCACCCAGCATCCTCACCGCACGCGCCCTGTCCACATAGCGGCGGTACCGCTCCTCCACGGCCCGTAAGTCCTCGTCCTTCTTTTGCAGGCTGTGCTGAAGCTCCTCGATACGCCGGGCTGCTGGGGGTCAAGGTGGCCCCTAAGCTCTGTGCTGAGCTTGGGGGCTCCCCCCACCCATCCAGGCCACTGAGCGCCCCCCTCACTGCTGCTGTCGTTGGGGGGCTCCAGTTCCTCGATGTACTCGCGCTTCCGCTGCAGCTCCAGATCTGCTTCATGCAGCTTCTGCCTGCAGGTGGGGAGCCAGAGGCAGTCTCAGTTCCAGGCCCATTTCTCTGCTTCCCAGAAGTGTTCCTGCAGACCTCTCCACCTGACTCCAAGCCTGGGGGCTATGTGTCCCGGCACCGCCATCTCTTCAGCCATCAGAGCCACAACCCTCCATGACCCTCACCAGGTGGCCCCTGCACCAGCCCTCCCTCCCCCATCTGTCCACTTCTCTCCATTCCACAGCCCACATGCTGGTCCAGGCACCATCATCCCTTGCCAGCCTTCTATTCTCAGCTCTTTAGTTCCATTCCCCACCCAGCAGCCAGGGATCTCTCTAGAATGCAAATCTCTTCTAATGAAAGGAAATACAAGCTAATAGTTTGCATTCTGCCACCTGGGGCAAAACCCCAAAGATCCCTATAAGTGAGACTAATATCATGTATTATGGACTTGGAACATGGTATAACATCTAATAGTGAACCTTCGGCTATATCTACTAAAATTACAAACCCATATGCCCTGGGAGCCACCCATTCCTTTGTGTGTGTGTGTGATATATTTGCACACAAACAAAATGATACATATATAAGATTTTACTTTGTTGCACACATTGAAATCGCAAATGCCTAGAAAGAATGAATTAAATCAATTACGATATTACCAAAAAAATGCTATATGCCAGCCCTTCTAGACCAGAATTCTACAGAATTAAGCCCTAATGCCTCCAGGTATTCATCCTCTATAAGGAAATAGCTTTCTGTGCTCTAGGTTGGCATTAGGTACATTCCAGTCTTGGCAGAACTGAGAGAATAGTCATGAAAATCATTTTCTGTAAGGTCCAGTTTCCCCATGGAACCCCAGCTGACAAAAACTGCTATATCAAGAAATTAATAATAAGGTCTCCCTTTATTTATTCATACGAAGAAATTTCCCCAGTTAACTGGTTAAGTAGGGAAAGCAAAGTGTACATATTATACTACCTTTTGTGTAAATTAGGAATGAGAGTAAAAAGCTATATTCACATTCATTTGAATTTGCTTTAAAAATTCTAGAAAATTTTCCATAATGAACTAATAGAAATGGGGCTGGAATGGGGCAGAAACTGAGTTAATGAGGGAAGACTGAGATGTTTACCCTTTATTTCTGTATAACTTGGTATACCTTTTGGTTTTTAAATTATAATTGTGATAGCTATCTAAAATAGTTTATTTATTTAAGAAAGTTCTTTTAATAAAGAACTTTATTTTTTGGGAATTCCCTAGCGGTCCAGTGGTTAGGACGTGGAGCTTTCACAGCTGTGGGCCCAGGTTTTATCCCTGGTTGGGGAACTAGGATCCCACAAGCTGAGCTGTGTTTTCAAAAATGAAAAAAAAAAAAAAGTTGTTTTTTTTTTTGCAATGCAAAAAAGTAATAAAAGCTGACTATCACTTTGTCACACAACCTTGCTGAAATTCCCTGAGTGACTCCCAATTGTTCCCCCAAAATACTCCACACACCTTCCTCTGGTCTATAAGACCCCAGGGGAGCTGACACTTTAGTCTGTGTGTCAGCTGACCCCCTGGCCTCATAAACAACTCCCCATGGACACCAGATCCATCCCCTACATCTTTGCCCCAATCTTTCCCCCCACCCGACTCACAGATGTTCCTCCAACTTCTTCTTCAGCAGGATTGACTGGAGGAGAGAAGAGGCGCTGGGTGAGTGTGGGGATGAGGTGTCCAGAGGTCCCAACCTTCTTGGCGGGTGAGGGTCGGGAGTGGTACTCTGAGCCCAAGGTACTTACTATGGACTTCACGGGGCATCAGGCAGCAGTGGGGAGAGAGAAGAGGGTTAGTGGTGGGCACAGGGGAGGGCCAGGCAGGGAGGAGGTGGGCACTCACGTCCTCAGTCTTGCCCCCCTGCTCCTGTAGGGCCTTCTGAAGGTCCTCCACCTGGGCCCTCAGCTCCGACAGCTGCTGCTGGTTCAGCCTGCGGAGGTGGGGGCCCCGCTCAGTGCCTGCGCCCTCCCTCACTCCCCCTCCAAGCTTAAGGGGGAGGCCCTCCTCTGCAGGGTCCTCACCGGTGCTGCGTCTCCAGGCCGTGGCGCGCACGGTTGGCCTCCTCCAGGTGGCGCTGCAGCTCCTCCTGCCGTTCCCTGTCGGCCGCCTCCTGCTGGCACAGGCGCTTGTTCTCCAATTGAAGTCGCAGGAGTGTTTCCCTGGGGATGGGGAAGGAGTGAGCAGGGCTGGGGATGGGTCACCACTCAGGCCTACAGGGCTCCAGGAGGGAAACTGGGTGGACGGGGCCGGGAGAGGGACAAAGCCCAGGGGAAGGGCCCAGTCAGACCCTAGAGTAGGGTTAGAGTACCTGGGACTGAGCCTAGGAGTGGGTGGGCGGAGCGCTGGTGGGGTGGCACAAAGTGGACGGAGCCATGAGCACTGAGATGGGGCTCCGGGATAGGAAAACACTGCAAAGAGGAAAGCTGGACTGGGAGTTCATGTGGGCAGGATATAGGACACTGATCCCAGTAGGGAATACACTGAGAACAGGGCTGTGTCCTGGGGGCAGAACCTGATGTGGGCGGTGCCCGGCAAAGGATTTTTGCCTGGGCAGTGGAGACAGATAAGTTGGATCTAATTGGTGCACTGAGGGTCGATCCCAAAGAGGTGAGGGGAGCCACCAACAGGGCTAGAGTCCCAGACAGGTAAAAGCAGAATTAGAAGTGGGTGAGCATAAAGGACTCCCCTGGTGGCTCAGATGGTTAAGAATCTGCTTGCAATGTAGGAGACCTGGGTTGGATCCCTGGGTCAGGAAGATTCCCCTGGAGAAGGGAATGGCAACCAATTCCAGTATTCTTGCCTGGAGAATTCCATGGATGGAGAAGCCTGGTGGACTACAGTCCATGCTATGCTATGCTAAGTCACTTCAGTCGTGTCCGACTATGTGTGACCCCATAGACGGCAGCCCACCAGGCTCCCCGTCCCTGGGATTCTCCAGGCAAGAACACTGGAGTAGGTTGCCATTTCCTTCTCCAATGCATGAAAGTGAAAAGTGAAAGTGAAGTCACTCAGTCGTATCCGACTCCCAGCGACCCCATGGACTGGAGCCTACCAGGCTCCTCCGTCCATGGGATTTTCCAGGCAAGAGTACTGGAGTGGGGTGTCATTGCCTTCTCTGACTACAGTCCATAGGGTGGAGGAAAAAAAGCTCGGCTAGGACTTGGGAACCAAGCTGAGCAGGTCTGGCAAGTGGTAAGTACCTGCTTTGGGGATGGGGTTGAGGGTGGGAACGGGGTTCAGGGTGGGAACTGGCAGGCTCCAGTGGGACCAGAGCTCTGAGTGACTGACCCCTGGGTACCTGAGCTCTGCAGGAAGGATCTCAGCTGCTAAGTTTCCCACAGCCGGTGAGGTGGGATCCAGTGAGGGGTCTGGAGAATGTGAGAAAAGTCTTCAGGTGGTGCCACAGTTCTTGTCCCCGTCCCTAGGATCCTTGGATGAAGCATCTTTGGGGACTCAAGTTTGGCCAATGCCTGACTTGACACAAACCCCAAACCCAGCTTGAAAGGGAGCCATGATATTTGGCCTGAGTTTGCCTTTGCTCACCCCCTTAGAGCCCCGAAGGACAGCTCTTGCTGCTTTCCATTGGGCCACATCACCTCTTTCCACTTGAGACTCCCTCCAGCATGGCCTCGCTCTGCGACCCCAAACTAGACAAGCCGTGGGCACTGCCTTTTCTGTTTGCCCTAACAGCGCATGTGGCCAGGTAAGGCTCCAGGCCAGCGTTCTCCCAGGCCCTGGGATGAACCTCCAACTCACCGGCCTGGGCCAGCCCCCGAGGCTGCATCTGGGCGCAGCGCAGCTCCTCATTGGCCTCCCGCAGGGAGTCCCGCTCTGCCAACAGCCGCTGGAGGGACAGGGTGCAACAGGCCACTTGAGGCAGGATCGGCCTCCTGGGAAATGGGCTTTGCCTTGATGGGCAGGGTGAGGCTTGGGCAGTAGGACCTCAGTCTCACCTCCTTCTCCTTTGTCACCGACTCATACTTTTCCTCCAGATTGCGGCACTCGAATAGCCATTTCTCAGCCTTCATGGCCTCCTCTTGCCGTTTGCCCTGCAGTTCCTGAACCTGAACAGAGGCGAGGGGAGAAGACTACAGGGTGAGAGGGAGGGACGGGGACTGAGTACAAGGTGAAAGGGCGGGGCCAGAGGGACCAGCAGAAAGAGACTTGGAAGAGGCGGGGCTTAAGTGAAGAGGCGGGGCTTGCAAAGCTAGAGCAGAGCTGTCCAGTCTAGAGGGTGTGGCCTCTACGTAAACGAGGGGGCGGGCTCTGGGTGGACTGGCTCAGCACTCTGCTGAGGGTAGGCCAAAGTCAGTAGCCAGCCGAGACGAGACCCCACCCCAGTCCGGGTCCAGGCTCCCACCCACACCTGTCGCCGCTGCGCCTCTAGCTGGGCACGCAGGGATCCGGCCCGGCGTAGTTCTTCCTCCAGCTGTCGTGTGCGCTCCGCGTGGCTGGCGTTGCACTCCTCCAGCTGCCGCACCTGCCGCCGAAGCTCCCGCAGCTCGCCCAGGCGGCGCCTGCAGCTGTTCAGCGTGGCTTCCAGCTGCCCGGCACGCTCGGAGGACTGCCTGGGGGGCCGGGGCAAGTGGGAAGAGGAGGTGGGGGTCTGCTTGGGTCTGCTAGGGTTCAGCTTGGATGCGAGGCCCTCAGGGCAGGGGAAGGTGTCAGGTCAGCCTTGGGCATTTGGTTCACGAAGGTCAGGGGTCAGCGGGGCCTGGTGATGTTGGGGGATCATTAGGGAGCATAAAGGAAGACCTAAACATAAATGGTTGTGTTCGTGCTCGGTGGCTCAGTCATGTCTGACTCTTTGGGACCCCACGGCTCCTCTGTCCATGCGATTTTTCTAGGCAAGAATACTGGAGTGGGTTGCCATTTCCTTCTCCAGGGGATCTCCCCGACCTAGGGATGGAACCCACATCTCATGTGTCTCCCACACTGGCAGGCAGATTCTTTACCAGTGAGCCACCTGGGAAGCCCCAAACATCAATGGTTACCCCAAGATTAAAATCAGGGGTTTTCTGGAAGACACAAAACGACTGGGGTTACAAGAGGAATGATGGGGCCCAGAGGATCTGAGGAGCCTCCTTGGACACTCTGGGGTCATGAGATGGCTGTGGGGCCAATAAGGGCATTGTGGGTGCAGGGGCCATGGAGGGGTCATGGGAGATCTCTGAGGCACAGCAATATGGGGTTCTTGAAGATATGGTAGGGGCTCACTAGGAACTTTTAACATTACAGAGGTGTCATAGGGATCACAAGGGAGCTCTTTGAGGCTACAGAAGGCACATTGAGGTTCAGGGGTGGGTACTATGGGGGCCCACAATGCACTTTGCGGTTTCAGGGATGCTGTGGCATCATAAGAAGGGATAGTCATGAGATGGGGGGCCAGAGGTGTCACCAAGGGCAAAGTTATTGCATCGTGGGGTCCTGGGGGGCCACCATGGATCCAGGGACTTTGGTGTTCTCCAGAGGACATGATGGGTTCCAGGATAGTGTTGCAGTGTTCAGGGCAGTACTTTAGAGTCTATGGGGCATTGTGAGGGCTCACTAGGAATTTGGGGGTTACAGAGGTACGGTGACGTCAGAGAGGCAATCTGGCAGTGGGGACCTGCCACTCACCGAAGCTCATCCATCTCATCCTTCAGAGCCTGTGCCTCCTGGGCCAGGCTGGTCAGCGCTTGGTTCCGCTGCTGCAGCTCGGCAACCTCCCGCTCCAGCTCCACACAGCGCATGCGCTCGTCCTCCCTGCCACTCTCCAGCCTAGGGGATGGCGGAAGCGTCACATAAAGGGACTGTACCTGCCCCAGGCCCCTGGTCTGCTGGCCCTGTCCCCCGCCTGGCCATACCTGAAGTTCTCTTCCTGCAGCTGCTCCAACTGGGTCTGCAGGAGCAGCAGCTTCTTGGCAGTGAGGCCGCTGGCGCCCTCATCCTCGGGCCTGCCCACCCGCTCCCTTAGAACCGAATTTTCCTGAGCCAGGCTCTGCTTCTCCTCTGACAGGAGAACCAGCTGCGGGCAGGCAGGGCATACAGATAAGCTGGAGCTGGGAGGGGAGGCTGTGCGGGCAACCCTACCCTGGGAGCACCTGAGAACTCCCATCTCGGCCCCACCTGCCGCTCCAGATCCAAACAGCGCTGCCGCAGCTCGTCCCCCTCATCAGCCTCCTCACTCAGGAAGTAGTACCTGCGGGACTGATGAGAGGAGTGGAGGGACGGGGAGAAGAAAAAAATTCAGGGATCCAGGGGAGGAGGATGCAGAAAGGGAGGCTGGGATCTCCAGGGACAGAGCAGAGGGAGCTGACAAACCCTCAGATCTAAGAGAGAGCTTGGACCTGAGGGGACTGGAGGAAAGGCAACTCGGGAGCCCTGGGGACCTGGCAAGAGACTAGGATCCTGGGGGATGGGAGTGGTTTACAGGCTTAAGGTCAAGCCCCTCCTCCTTAGGCAGCCCTGGAAAATCAGTAATAGGGGTGGACTTTAACAAGGTCCCCACCCTTTACCTGGCTATCAAAGTTCCCATATGTTTCTGGTGACAGGGAGTCAGAGGTGTCTTTGGTCATGAGCTGGAGGGAGGGGAGAGGGCAGTGGGAGAACACTGAGATGAGCTGGGGCCTCTGAGGGCAGACTCCAAAGTTCCTACAATCCAGCCTAAGAATCCTTGTCCTTCAAAAACAACCCCAGTCCAGAGGCTGCCCCATATGTCCAACAAACAGGGAGTCCTGGTCCTTCCCCCCAGCTCCCAGCTGCACTGTAAAGTATTTGAGATCCTAGATCCAGAGAAGGAACTGAACCCAGGCCATGGCAGTGGAAGCATTCATTCCTAACCACTGGACCATCTGAGAATTCCTGAGGCCTGGCCCTTTTAGCATGGTAGGTTGTGACTTCGAGCTGGGAGAGGCTGGCAGACACATGAGACAGAGAAATCTGGCCAACTGAGTTCCACACAGAGCCCAGGCCTTACCAGGGCAGAGCCTGTGCCCAGCTGCCTCTGCCCTGGAAATGTCCCCTCCCCTGAAGCTCCTTCCCACAGTGGGCACCCCCACCTACCTCCTGGATGGCTTCCATCACCACATGCTGAACGGATTCCTCTAGTGTCATGATCCTCTGGATGTGTTCTGAGGGTCAAGGTGGGGGAGACTGAGGCGAGGGTCGGAGGGGCAAGGAGGGTTTTCTCGGGTCTTCCCATTAGGGACCACCCCTAACCTCCCATACCCTGCTTTTTCTCGCAACTGATGGCACAACCCAGAACCAGCTGAAGCAGCTTGCCAAGCTCTTCTGGGTCTGAGAACTCGCCAATGAGGCTCACATCTGGAAGGTGCTGCTCCAAAATGGGATGCCCCAGGACCTGAGGATGGGGGGATGAAGGGGTATCAGGGGCTCAAGGATTCCCCCCCGCCCCGCTCCTCCCAACCTAACCCACTAAATCCCTTTACAGTTACTCACATCCTGAGAGTACTCCACTAGGCTCTGTAAGATCGCCTTCAGATTGCTGACCTGGGGAAGGGCAAGGAGTTGTGTCCAGGGTCTGAAAGCCCCCCAGAAGGGGCCAGGCAGACCCCACCCTGAACCTGTCTAGCTCATCCTCTTCTTCTCTGCCTCACCTCCTAATCCCTGGTCGTCTCATCCTGTTTGGTCCCATTCTCTGTCTCAATGTCCGCCCTCCTAGGACTGACCTGTCTGACTGCCGGCTCTTCTTCTCCACCTGCCCATATTATTTACGTGTCCCACAGATCCAGTCACTTCTCACCACCTGCCTCACTACCCTTTGACCCTAACCATCATCTTCTTTCACGTGAATGGTTACAACAGCTTCCAGTCTTGCTGCTTGCCCTCCATTCCTCTACAAACAGCCAGGGGGAGCTTTTCAAAGCCCCAGCCAGGTTTGTGTCTTTCCTCTACTAAAATCCTTTCTTGACTTTACACAGCTTAAAATAGAATCTACCTCCCTGCTCCAGCCTGCCAGGTCCCTGATGACCTCATCTACCATGCCTACACTCCTGCTTTCTGTTCTAACCTCCCTGCCATTCATTTCTCGATCACACCAAGCTTATTCCCAACTGAAGGCCTTTCCAATTTTTCCTGGAGTCTGGAATCCCATTCCTCCAAATCTCACATTGGAAATCAGCCCATCTAGAGTAACCACCCACCCATTCTCAGTTGGCTGTCTCTCACGACCCAGCTTTTATTTCTTCATAGAGCTAACTGCTATTACAAGTCAATGTTAATGCTTGTGTATGCAGTTTTTTGTCTGTGTTACTCCTTGCTGCACACCCAGGCCTGCTTAATACAAGAATGAATGAACAAATACATAGTTAGCTGGTCCCCATACAACTGTCTCTCTTCCTGTCCATCACCCAGGATATATCTAACTGACCGGTCCCTGATCAACTCTTCACCAGTCTGTCCCCCATTCCTGAGTCCACCTGTCACCTTCAGCCTCCGGTTGGGACCTGGGTCCTCTGAAATGCCCTGGAGCCACGCTTCGTTGAACCAGGAAGGGTCTCTGGGGGTGAGAAGGTGGGATGAGCTGCTGGAGGATTCCTTTGGGACCCTCCCCCTCAGCCCCACTCACATCTGGTTCAGCACAAAGGCTACTGCCAGGCCACTGCTCAGGTCCTGGGGGCTGGTACAGGGGGGCGGGACATTGAACGTCTGCAGCTGAGGGAGGAGAGGAAAGTACAACAACCAGAATCAGGGGCCGGGACCAAGGAACCACGCCCCTTTCGCAGACTTATCCTTTCAGCAGGACCCTCACAAGGTTGGGCGGAAGTTGCTGGCCAGTTGCTCCAGCAAGCCAGCTCCGTGGGGGTGTGGCCTCTGCTCACCTGGACCGACCAGAGGGGGCGTGGCCTCACTCTACCGCTGCCGAACAAACTCCGCGCAACCAAGCGAGGGCAGAATCACAAGTCACCTGGTCCCCATAGGCACCACGTGACCAGGCCACCTCACCTGGGCCCTCCCCTTCTACAAGACCCAGCCACAAAGGGGCGTGGCCTCACCTGTGCTTTCCAGCAAAACTGCCACGTGACGGGGCAGGTGCTCAGGCCAGAGTTCAACTACCTAGCAGGCTGACGACCCCCTCCTCCTCCCAGCCCCAGGACGGAGTGGGTGGACAGAGCCAAGTTGGCGTACACCTGTCCCTGGCCCCGCCCCCGACCTACCCAGGTGAGCAGAGACCCGCATAGTTCTTCCTTGTCCATGCTCATGGCTCCCGATCGGATTCGACCCCGGCCGTGCAGCCCCGCCACCGCAGCGGCTTCCAGATCAGCCAACAGCGAGCGCCAGCAGCCCCGACCTCCCGCTCGGCCTAGAGCGCCGCCCCGCCCCCTAGGCGCAGGCCCCGCCCTAGACACGTGATCTCCTCCAGGCTCCAGCTCAGGCCTTCAGACCCGCCATGTTGGATCCGGGAAGCCGTTTGAGCGCCTGTAGTGCCGCTAGGGGTCAGTCTGGGCCAACCTTGCGCATCCCAAGGGTGGCCTCGCCTCTTTTCCTCCCCGAGCTCTTTTTTGAGGTAGTGAAGACCTCGCCGTCTTTCCTCAACCGAGGTGGAGTTGCCCCACCCTGTTATACAGGCGCATTCACGTCCTTTCCCTTCAGCTGAAAGAAATTCTGCTGTCTAACCACATTATGATCGGAGCCTTTGCGCGGGAGAAGGGCAGGCCATAACATATTCTATGGACTTAGGGAACACTAAAGTTTCTTCCCAGCGGCAAGGATTTGATAGTCTTGCCCAAGGGTAGACAAGGGGATTCGGGTCCTAAGTCAAGGGCAGGATAGTTAGTCCTGGGTAGTGAACAGACATACTTGCCTACCCTGAATCCGTCCTTCACTAAGCTTTCCCAGCCCTTTCCCCTCTCTGAGCCCTGCGCCTCAGAACCCATTACCGGGCCGGCCTGGTCGCCTCGGCCCACCAGGGGGCGCCCGGACCGCAGGAACGCGGCCTAGAGGGGAAACGACGGGCCTACTCTGAGACCCCTGGGCAGTGAAGAAGGCTTAAAAGGAAAATGCTAACAGTACTATGTAACAATAAACTCGCAGTCACTATTTATAGAGTGCCTACAGAATGCAGCTCTGCGCTAAGCGATTTAACTATATAGTTGGTTGGAATCTCCACGACTGTAGGTAGCAAGGGCTCTCATAATTCCCGGTGCGCAAGAGAGGAAAGAGGTTCTGGGTGGATCCGGCTTGGGGGCCTGGGAGGCGGGTAAAGCCCTGGCCGGCGTCCTCTGACGCCTGAGTTCCCTTGCAGTCCCTCCCCCGCGGGGCGGGCGAGGTAATGAGTAGTAATTAGAGGTTATTAGCTGTACCCAGAGGGAGGGGCGGGCTCTGCTTTGGGGGTGGGTCTAGGTCTGAAAGAAGGAGAGCTGCTCCCTGCAACCTAGAGTCTGGTTCTGGCGACTCCTACCCGCGCCCCCCCTTACCCCAGCAATTTGGGCAGGATGATAATAGCTCCCCTCTTAACACCCCCTCCCTGCATTCCCTCTTCCCGCAGTATCGCGGGAACACAATCACTCTAGCACAGACTCCAGCTTACAGCCCACTCAAACGTGCGACCGCACACACGCAGGGACCTTGGAGGCTCGTCTACACACCCACATCCCTTTCCCGAGTCGTTTTCAGTCTCCATCCTCTGGGAGCAGAGCCGAGGGAAGGAATAGGGAGGAAGGGGACAAGGGCCGGCAGTGCGGGCTTCCGGACTGGGCTTCTTCCGGCGGGCGTGAGAACAACTGCCATTTATTCGCTACCCGCACCCGTCAAGGGAGAGGGTGCTGCCAATAGGGTGAAACGGGGGGGGGGGAGGGGGCCTGCCACCTGGCAGAAATGGAAGGTGAGCCGAAACTACGGCTGTGGCAAGGCTGGGAGGCTGGGAATATTTGTGAGAGGATGTAGTCACCCAATGTCGGGGGACGTGCTGGGACCGCCAAATATTGGGAGTGGGGTCCCCAATATTTGCAAGACCCGCAGGGATCTTGATGTTTAGGAGGGATCTAAATATCTGGAGCATGGACTTGAATTGTTTTAACGTTGCCGTGATATTATAGGCGTTATAGATATTCAGGGACCCCAAAGTCCCCAGATTTAAAGGAAGGTCTGGGTACCCTCACTTTGAAGGAGTCACAACCCTCCATTTGGGGTGGCAAGGAATCTTATGTTGGAGGGGAAAGGGAGTTCCCTACTGTGGTGAAGAGCAGCAATCCCTAATAATGGGACACAGGGAACCCCGCTGTTGAAGGCATCCGTGCGCCCTTCAAGGAGACCGGTTACAAACCTTCATTCTGAAGCAGGGATCTTTTATTTGGGGAAAAGATTCAAAGCCCCATTTTGATGGAGAGAGCCCCAAAGTTTGGGGAATGATCTGAAGGCCTCCATTAAGGACAGAGATGCTGGTCTGGGCCAGCAGCCCCCAGCTGGTTTGGGGACCCCACCCCCTCCTTTCCCCTCTGTTTCCAGGAACAGCTGGGCCCAGCCTGGGCTGTACTGCTGGGAAGCGGGTGAGTCAACCCCTCCCTGTGGCCACAGCTGGACCCCCGCCCGCCCCCTCTGGCCTTCACATCTGGGCAGAGACCCAGTCATGAGAGCTGGGATGGGGACCCTTAAATTCACACTGTTGGAGATGGTGCCGCTCCCCTCGGAAAGTGATCACAGCCTCGGGGTGGACACCATGCCCCACCCCATATCATGAGGGACTCTGGCAGGTTTTCTACACTCCAGACACTGACATTCTGCCTGGACTCCCATCCTGACCCCCTCCCCTCCTCGTGTCTGTATATGTATCTCTGAGTCCATGTGAAATGTGTTCACGGCTATGTAGATGAGAAATGGTGGGTCTGTGATTGTGTGTGCACAGGCCTGTGTCTGCATCGACCTGTGTCTTGGTGAGTCTTGAGGCCCTGGGAATTTACACAACAGGATATGCGTGTGTGATTTGGTGGGGGTTTTTTGGAGGAGGGGTGTGCTGTCAGGGACTAGGGCACGTGTTTTTCTTTATGGGACCTTGGTGCTGGTTTAGTCGCTAAGTCGTGTGGGGCTCTTGGGACCCCCATGGACTGTAGCCTGCCAAGCTCCTCTGTCCATAGGATTTTCCAGGCAAAAACACGAGTGGGTTGCCATTTCCTTCGCTAGGGGATCTTCCTGACCCAAGGATCAAACTGGGGTCTCCTGCACTGCAGGCAGATTCTTTACCGACTGAGCTACCAGGGAAAACCTTTGTGTCTATATCCCTGTGTCATTCTTTGTGTAAGTAGTGAATGACTGATAATCAGTACTTCAGTATGCCTTTGTTTCTGTGACCGTGTCCTACTTTATGTCATGTGTTTTTCTGCGATAGCATGAGGCTGTCATGGGTGGCCTTGGTTTGCCCATGTCCCCGAGACAATCTGGTGTCCCTGTATACAGCCTTGTGGGTTTGACTTACTTTCTGTGCCCTGTGATGTACGCGGACAGTATGACCATCGAGTCTGTCCCCACAATGTGTCTTTGACTCTACAGTCTCCATGTGAGGGGAGTGGCTGCATGACAACTGGATTCCTGAGGTCCGAGACTTTATCTGTTTGCATCTTTGTGTTGTTGGTGTGGCTTTATAGGAGTGTATATGTCACCTGTGTATGAAGATGGCCCTGTCTGTGTCCCTACCACAAACGGCGTGTGACAATGTGACCCTGCCTGCATTCGCTGCGGGACTGGCTGGATTAGTGAAGGTTTGTGCCAACGTGTGGCAGGTTTGTATCCGTGTGACACTGTAGATCGAGAGTTTGTGACCTTGTGGGGGGGTGTCAAAGTCACACAAGACAGCGTACTTAGCGGAGGCAGAGGCAGTGACATGCTCCGGGGGTGTCAAAAACCCCCGAGCTCTGCTGCTCTGGGCCCAGCTCCCTGCGCTGCGGGGGCGCGTGCGTCGTGCGTGACGTGAGGCACGACGGGGGTCGCTGCCTGCGTGGAGCCCGACGCGGTCGTGCCTGCGAGCGCGGGGAGAGAGTGGAAATAGGCTAGCTGCGTGCGTGCGTGCGTGTGTGCGTGCGTGCGTGGGCAGCCGCGGGGGTTGGGCGCGCGGGGGAGCGCTGGGCGCAGCCCCACCCTGCCGGGACAGTTGGGCGCGGGTGAAACCCTGGCGGGGGGGGGGGGGGGGGACGCAGCGCCGTTAACCCCTTCCTGCCCGACCTGAAACTTGTGGCCCCTCGACAGAGCGCGCGGGGGCTTCCCCAGTGCTCGGGGACCGTCCCTGACGAGGGAGGAACCCCGCCACCGAGCTGACAGACCCCCCCCCCCAGTTACCATGGGAACCGGAGCTTCCCGCCCGCCTGGGCGCGTGCTTCCTCCCCCGTCCCGGCTCTTCCTTTAACTCCACAGTCCACCGATAATGGGCTTCCCGTTCCTAATCTCCGGGGAAGGGGCTGGGGTCAGCGAGGCCGGGACGTGTGTGACTCAGGCCAGCCTGAGGGTCCCCTGGCCACAGCAGACCTCGCTCCCCCTTCTCCACCCCGTGACTCACCCCTCGCGGCTTTTCCCCGTGGGTGACTCAAGCCCCTGGGGAGGGGGCTGTGGACTCTGAGACCCCCTTCCAGGCAGTGGGGGCTGAGAACCCAGTACTGGGGACCTGGAGCTTGAAGGGTGGGGCTCTCCCTCCAGCGAGGGTCGGTGTGTAGTGTTTTCCCTTAGCCACCTCTCACCAAGGTCACTAGAGGCGTTTTCCCCCACCCCTGAATTGGCAGTATCTAGCCCCCCAAAACCCTCCGGGAACCAAGTCCCCAACCCCTCCCCCTCAAGCCCACAGGAAGTTTTGGCAGAGCCCGTTGGCGATGAAACGGTTAAAGCCGTTTTCTTATTCATTTCATCCAGGGGCCCCTTTTGACTCAGAGCGAGCCAGGCGCCCCCTTGAGCCGGGCCTCGTGGGGGCCTGGGTTCGTACTCCCCACACGTACCATTTTTAGAGAGGGGAGGGAAGGCTGTTGGTGAGCTGACTGGGGGACTCTTGGGTGGCATGTACAGAGTTGGGTTCAAATCCTGCCTCTGCCCTCATTGCTCTCTGGTTCTCAAGGTTCCCCATCTGAAAATGGGGGATAATTTTGAGCAGTTTATTGCGGCATTGTGAGATTAGGTGAATAATAGATGGGAAACTTTGTTTCCAGAGCTGGGCACAGGAGCAGAGAAGGGGGCTTGGTCGGTAAAAGGACCCAGGCTCCTCCTGTCTCCCAGGCCTGGGTGCCGGGTGCCCAGCAGAAGTGAGTCCTTGTGGGGCAGTCCATGCCCCACCCAGGCGCTCTGAGGCCATAGGGTTCATCCCGTCCGTCCACCCCCTGCCCGGGGCAGGCACCCAGGAAGTGAGAGGCGGGGCAGGAATGAGGCGGAACCTGTTGGGCCCGTCGCCTCCCCACCCCCCCCACCCTCATTCCGGGGCCCTGACATGCCCCCCCCACATAAGCTGTGGCCCCACCCCCACCGTCCTGGACGCCTGGGTCCTGACCCGAGGGTGGCCCAAGGGAGGGGATGTCGGCGGAGACAGCGTCTCGGGAACATCCTGTGGACTCCTGGCTGGACAGACGGGAGAGTCAGCCCCTCCCCGGGCAGGACAGCAGTCGGCTGGGGGCAGAGTAAACACGGCCCAGAGCAGCCAGACTCGGAGGGGCGGCAAGGAGCATACACATACACAGTCACCCCGAGAGAAAGCCAGTCTACACACACAAAACTCCTGTCACCCTGGCCACAGACAGATTGCCAAACGGGGACACACTGACAGGGTCAGACACAAATCTGGGTAAAGACGGCTGTCAAATGCAGACGCGGTGACAGGGTAGGCCAAAGAGGAAGACCGAAATGCTGCCAAACGAAGATACTGACAGGCCAGAAGCATAAAGGTAACACAGATAAGTGAACTCAGCGTACAGGCAAAATGGACACACTGACAAGCACAAACACAAGGATATTGACATTCAGGTGAGAAGTGCACAGCCTGGCAGACAGTTGCATGTCCTGAGACAAATGTGACAGGCCAGAAACAGGCAGGACGGACACACAGACACAAGTGGGCAATACAGGCATGTGGATAGACTCAGAGATAAGGGACGGTCACTTTCAATGCAAGTGCCCCAAGAGGTGCACAAGAGATGTTCAGACACAGTGTTAGATCCTGACACACCGGAGAAGGCCACAAAGGCATACACACGTGCACACACTAGCAAGATCAATTCAAAAAGACAACTCAGAGGTGAAAGAGACAATCATAAACGTATGGAGAGGACAGGAAGGACACATACAGACCATGACAGAGAGCCCCAGCCGCCACCCCCCCACAGCACACACACAGTTGCTTGCATCCATACTCAGACAAGCTCTGAGGACACCAGAAATCAGCCTTATAGATACACACTAAATCCTCACTGATAACACACACGTCAGACCCCCTGACAGACTGGGCATATGAAAGCGGACAGACTGACATATTCACAGACACGGTCTGGCCAGATAGTCACATCCAACCCAGAGAAGCATGGACAGGCCCCAGTCGGATATTCATTAACACGCTGGCACAAGGACACCCTGACAGAACCTGTTGACTAACACATGCACACATACACACCAGCCACAGAGCCCACATGGACACACACACACGGTCACAGACACACACCAGCCACAGACCTCACACACAGACCTCACACAGGCAAGCCATGGACCTCACACACAGACACACATACACGTACAGACCAGACACGAATATATTAGCAGTAAGAACTCCAGAACACCCTAGACTCCTGTATACAGGCCAGCTACAATACAACATATCATATAGACCATACACACGCACACAGACACACTCACCCGCCTCCCCCCTCTACCCCTGACCCAAAGCAGACAGGCCCTACACACCCCTGCAGGGTTGGGCCAGCACACAGACACATGCCTTGAGAAGACAGGCTTCACACACACTCTCACACGCCCTGACAGGCCAGCCACACTCAAACCCATAGCCAGCCAGACACACGCACGCCCTTGGACCATGATGAGGTACTGTGGGGTTCTGGGCTGGCCAGCCCTTCTCTACCCCCACCCAGAGATCCTGGTGCTTACTCTCTCCAAACACCTCCCCCCACCTCCCTCCCAGACTGCTCTTTGTCACTTCCCCTAGGAGGCCCAGCTCAGCAGCCTAGGTCCCTGGTGGGGTGTGGGCCTGTTTTCTCAGCACATCCGCTATAAATGGGGCACCCGGGATCTCAGCCATGCTCAGGCCCCCCAAGACCTCACCAGCAGTGTGTGTGTTGGGGGGGACCAGAAACAGTCTTGTGGGAAACTCCCCTCATGCCCAGCTTAGTCAGCCTGAGGACAGACTCTCCTTCCTGCTTCCAAGAAAACTGAGCTGCTTCCTCCCCAGGAGAGGGATAGGGACCCCCCAAACCACAGAGGTGAAGGAGGGATACGGCTGACAAGCTAGGGGTTCCTGGGGGAGGGCCTCCGTGATTCTCAGCCTCTTCCTGCCAGCTGCCTGTCCACACCCAGGGGCAGGGACAAGGGAGCCTGGGTGCTATGACTTGCGGGTTCTCGCCCTGGCCTGCCCACTGGCTGACTCACAGGCAGCCCCCAGCCCAGTTTCCTGGTGAGGGCCCTGCTGGCCAGTGGGGCCAGGGTGGAGGGGGGGTCACCAGGCTATTTATAAGAAGGAGAAGTCCCTCCTGCCAAGGCCAAAAGCCCCAGAGAGACCCATGGGTGGGGGTGGGTAAACTTCCTCCTTATCCAGTCCCCCAGGTCCTGGGCCCCTGGGCATGAGGACAGCCTGGGCACAGTCTCCTTAGCCGGATGCTTGTTTGAAACCCATGGCCTGGGCAGTACCCAGCTGCTAGTCCGGGCACTCAGCACAGTCAGAGGAGGGGGCTTTCCTCACACCCTCCTCACGGGGTTGGCCTTGGCGCCAGTGGGGCGGCATGAGGGGGTGGTGCCCAGGCCACAAGGGTGAGACTGGCAGGGGCCTGGAACCGGCTGTACCAGCTCAGCTGGGCCCCTGCCCTCCCTCCTGGCCTAATCCCCACCCCCTGCTCAAACACTCGTGCAGACAGCATGCTGGTCTTGCCCCCAAACACACCAGCACCCCTCTGTCCTGTGCCCAACCCCCATAAAGGAGACCCTTTATGAAAGGACCTGCAGAGCTTAGCATACAGTTGGTACTGCATACATGCCTCTGTGATTGTGATTACACAAAAGTGGCTAACACTCTAGAGCCAGACAGCTCAGGTTTTAGGTCAACCCCAGGGCTTTGAGCTATGGGACACGAGGCAAGTTCCTTACCTTGCTGTGCCTAGTCCCTTAAAGAGGGCTAATAGCAAATAGCATATATTTCGCTGGGTTGTTGGAAGCAGGCAATGAGTTATTCTATGTAAACCACTTAGAAGAGTGCCTGGCCTATGGTAAGAGCCATATGTGTGTGTGTGTTAGTCACTCAGTGGTGTCTAATTCTTTGGGCCAGGCTCCTCTGTCCATGGAATTCTCCAGGCAAGAATACTGCAGTGGGTTGCCATTTCCTTCTCCTGGAAAGAGCCATATAAGTGTTAGCTATTAAAATAATTATTTCTCTGTCTGCTTGTCTTAAGTGTCTCTGAGTCGTGCTGTCTGTCTGCATGACTCCAACCCTGCAGCTCTCCCTACCCTAACCCCCACCCCCATACACCCATTTTTCCTTGCTGGGTGCTTGGCCTCCATCTCTACCCTCATTGGGACAGTCTCACCTCTCTCCAGGACTCCTCTGTCATGGCCAGCCTCAGCACTGGTCAGGGCTGACTCACTGTGGCCTCTTGGCCCGTGGGACCTGCAGGTTGGCTTCCTGAGATGCTGCCCTCTGGTCAGACCTGCCCAGCCCCCCAACGCTGCCCGCTGCACCCCCGCAGGGCCCAGCCAGATGTCAGCTGCAGTTATTAGCATGGGCGGGAGACACAGACCTGGCAGCGTGCCTGCCAGACTCAGCGGCCACTGGAATCTCCCTTGAGCCTAGGGCGGGGGAGGGGAGCAGTTCAAGCAAGGGAGGAGGGGAGGGGGTACCCAGGGGTCACAAGGACCCTCCAAAAATGGGGACACCCCCAGCTTCTCATGGGACCTTCCTCCCCAACGCGCCACTGCTCTGCTGGACTTCCCCAGCCCCCGCAAAGCTCAGTTTCTTTTTGCCTTCTTTCATTTTGCTTCTCTCCTCCACACTTCGTGAATTCTGTGCTGGCCTGTTGGCTAGCTTCTCTCCCCCAGCGTCTCTCTGCCCTAAAGACACTTCCATCTTTCTCCCCAAAGATAGAGGCTTCACTTTCTGAGAGACTTTGGTTCTAGTGGCTGGTATCCTATCTGCTTGGAAGTTCCACTTTAAGTCTAAATTGAAGCCTCGCCATCTAAAGCTTCACTTATTCCTGGGGAAGGGGCTCTGGAGGGGTTCTCTCAGATGAGGGAGACACCTAGGGTGAGGGAATGGATCCCCCTTTAGGTATTCTGGATGGTGAGGAGCCCCCATACTAAAACAGGAGTAGGACCTCTCACCCACATGAGTGAAGGAGGGGGCACCGCAGCCCCTACGGACGTATGTGCCAGACCTCCTGGCAGAGAGTAAGGGCACCCAGCTCGAGGTCAGAGGCGGCCGTGTCAGCCCGCCCAGGCGCCTGGGTCGCCTGGAGGCATTGGCCCGCCCCCTCTTCGCCCGTCGGGCTGGGGGCGAAGTCCGACCCAGGCCCGCGGGCAGGCGGGGACCTGCCAGGCTGGGTCGGGCCAGGCAGGGCCTGGCAGGACGCGGCCTCAGAGCGGCTGGGTGGGGCCGGGCCAGGCGGCCGTGGGGGCCCCGGGGGCGGCGGCCGGGGCTGGTCGGGACTAGCCGTCCGGGGGCCCGGGCGTGCCCTGGGACCTGGCAGATACCGGGGCCCTTGGGCCCCGGGACAGCGCTAGACCCACCCCTTCCTGTGCCCTTATATGGGCGTCGGGGCGAGACTCCGGGGGCCGCCCCGCCCCCAGTCCGGCCAGCGGACTCCCGCCTGTTGCCATGGCGACCAGGCCCCGCTCCCCGGTGGGTCCCCCTCCCTCGGGCCAATGGAATCGTCCGGGACTGCCAGCCTCCTCCATTGCCTGCGGGCTCCGAGGACTGAACCATTACTAGGGTGGGGATCGGTGACTGGAGACCTCGGCAGCTGGGCTTATTCAGCGCCCCTGGCTTCCTCGGGGGTCGCCTGCTCAGGTTCCTCTTCCGAGGCCCTGAACCCCGCCGGACACAGGGCGGGGCGCCTGGTCCCGTAGGATTCGAGTGACGGAGGCAGGGCCGGGCTCTGTCCCCCGGGGCTGTTGCCACACTTCCTGCCGCGGCGCTCGTTCCCCAGCCTGTTTCTAAGGAAGGAGTGGGGTTGGGCGACCGCGCCCCAGCCGTCGGGCTGGGTCTAGGCACCAGGAGCCGACACGCTGTCGGTCAACCTCAGGGTCATTAGGGGAGGGCTTTGGGGTGGGGAGTATACAGGCACCCACGAGAGGGGAGCCGATCATGGAAGGTCCCCAGGATCCTCAAAGACCCCTCCTTCTCTCAGGTCTCAACCGGGGACCCTCTCAAATGTTATCTCAATTCTGAAAGGGTGCCTCGACCCTTCTAATTCTCTCCTTCACTGGGGCTTCGCAGATGACCCCAGTGACCCCCAACCTCTGACAGTATCCCAATCTTCTACCCCACGTATTTTCCTTGCCTCAGTGTACCCCAGGACCCTCACTCACTTCATGCATTTCTAGTTTCTCTCAATGCCTTCCCCTTCCCGCTTGTGGGGGACTCTGTCTCTCTCCGGTGGGCTCCAGGACCCTGACTCATTTTTTGCATAGTGGACCCTCCAGCCTCTCCCGGGTACACTTTTGATCTCTCCTCCTTATTTTACCTGGGTTCAGCTCCTCCCGGGAAAATTCCAGTTCCTCAACCCTTCTGTACCCAGGACCCCCACTCAGTTTCTGAGTCAGATGTCTCCTCCCCCGCTTCCCCATCTACCTTGCTTAACCCTACTGTCTCTCCTTTGCAAGGTCCCTCAGTGTATTCTCAGCTCTTCAGCACCTCTGAAAGACTCCAGATCACTCAGGCCTTTCCGTGTGCATCCCGGGACCACCCCTACCCCCACCACGCACACACTTGCTCAGTACGAATTCCTCGTATCCCTTATCGCGTACTCCAGGGAAATCATCACCCTCCCCGAAACCTCTCCCGGTGTGCCTCGGATCGCCCCAGCACCCCCTTCCTCACGCACCCTAGGGTCCTATGGCCCCTCCCCCTGCAGGCGCTCCGAGCCACCCAGCCCGTGGCCGCTGTTTACAAGGACACGCGCTTCCTGACAATGACGCGAGCCGCCTCCTCCCCTTCCCCACGCTCCAGAAGGGGGGGGCGGGGGCCTGGCTCCGGCGACAGCCAATCAGAGCGCACTTCCGCGGCTGACAACCTCGGTATAAAGGCTTGTGGCTCTGGCGGAGCGGCCGGGACCTTGAGCACGGCCAGGCCAGCACCGGAGCCAGCAGGGAGCGGGGAGCAAGGGGGAAGCGACACCAAGAAAACGAGCGCACCAGAGAGGGGCAAAGGGGCTCGAGAAGCCGCACAGAGCTTCCTCGCAAAGCCTCCGACCGGCCTCTTCCGACCAGTGCCAGCCCTCAGGAACGTTCGTCCAGACACCCGATACAGGCACAGCCGCGGACTGCGCGCGGCTCGCTGCAGCGAGGCCCGGGGCGGCCCCGCAGGGACCCCCTCAGACCTCCCGGGCCGCCCGGATGTGCACTAAAATGGAACAGCCCTTCTACCACGACGACTCATACGCAGCAGCGGGATACGGCCGGACCCCAGGCGGCCTCTCTCTACACGACTACAAACTCCTGAAACCCAGCCTGGCGCTCAACCTGTCAGACCCCTACCGAAATCTCAAAGCACCCGGTGCGCGGGGTCCCGGCCCAGAGGGCAACGGCGGAGGCAGCTACTTTTCCAGCCAGGGTTCGGACACAGGCGCGTCGCTCAAGCTCGCCTCATCGGAGCTGGAGCGCCTAATCGTCCCCAACAGCAACGGCGTGATCACGACGACGCCCACGCCCCCGGGACAGTACTTTTACCCCCGCGGGGGTGGCAGCGGTGGAGGTGCGGGGGGCGCAGGGGGCGGCGTCACTGAGGAGCAGGAAGGCTTCGCCGACGGCTTTGTAAAAGCGCTGGACGACCTGCACAAGATGAACCACGTGACGCCCCCCAACGTGTCCCTGGGCGCCAGCGGGGGCCCCCCAGCCGGGCCCGGGGGCGTCTACGCCGGCCCGGAGCCGCCTCCAGTCTACACCAACCTCAGCAGCTATTCTCCGGCCTCTGCGCCCTCCGGAGGAGCCGGGGCCGCCGTTGGGACAGGGAGCTCGTACCCGACGGCCACCATCAGCTACCTCCCACACGCGCCGCCCTTCGCCGGCGGCCACCCGGCGCAGCTAGGCCTGGGCCGTGGCGCCTCCGCCTTCAAGGAGGAACCGCAGACCGTGCCTGAGGCGCGCAGCCGCGATGCCACGCCGCCGGTGTCCCCCATCAACATGGAAGACCAGGAGCGCATCAAAGTAGAGCGCAAGCGGCTGCGAAACCGGCTGGCGGCCACCAAGTGCCGGAAGCGGAAGCTGGAGCGCATCGCGCGCCTGGAGGACAAGGTGAAGACACTCAAGGCCGAGAACGCGGGGCTGTCCAGCACTGCCGGCCTCCTCCGGGAGCAGGTGGCCCAGCTCAAACAGAAGGTCATGACCCACGTCAGCAACGGCTGCCAACTGCTGCTTGGGGTCAAGGGACACGCCTTCTGAGCGCCCCCTTATCCCCCGTACGGACATTTCCCCAACCTGGACGGCTGGGCGCACGCCTCCCATGGGGCGAGGGGGCAGGCGGTGGGCACTGGCCCCGGGGCCTGAGGGCGCTACAAACCACACTGGACTCCTGCCCTCCCGCTCTGCGCCCAGTCCTTCCACCTCAACGTTTACAAGCCCCTCTTCCACTATTTTTTTTTTAATTTTTTTTCCTGCAGAACTCAATTCATATTGAATATAATATATTTGTGTATTTAACAGGGAGGGGAGGAGGGGGCGATTGCGGCGGAGCTGGCCCCGCCGACCGGTACTCTAGCCCTCGGGGATACTGGGGAGGGGACCCCCGCCCCCTGCCCTCCCCCCTCTGCACCGTACTGTGGAGAAGAAACACGCAGTCGGTTTCTAAAGGATTTATTTTAATTTGTGTTTATGTGTTAGTTCGTTTATTGTCCTTACTTTTTATTGAATCTATTTAAGTAAAAAAAAAAAAGTTCTTTATTAATTTCTGTTGTCTTTTTTTCAAGCCGGGCGGGCGGAGGGAGGGGAGTACTGGGCAGTCCCCACCCCACGGCTGTTTGTGGCTTGCTCCTGTAACTGTGTCAACCTCGCCAGTTCTGTTCAGGCATCTTGCGCCCTCAGCCCGGGTGTCCAACCCTTCTCGCGTCTCCTGATCTCCCGGATTGGAAGGTCCAGGGCGTGTACACAGTCCAGCCACCCCCCCCCTCCCCCGCCCCCAGCGCCAGGGGACAGGATGCCTGGAGCGAAACGCTCAGCGCGCAGGCGCGGCACCGCCCAGCCGCGCGCGCCGGGGCTTTCCCCGCTGACGCTGCGGAAGCGCTGTCCAAACATGGGCTGATTCTGCCCAGTGACGCGACAGCGGTCTCCGGGCAGATTCCGGGAATCCCCTCCCCCGCTCTGCCCGGCAGGGCTGCGGCGCCGGGAAGGGGGCCGGGATTTTCCCAGGCTGGCGGCTACCGAGGCCCGGAAAGCCCCAGGCCTGGGTCCAGAGCGTCCGCTGTGGGCGGGCCGCGCTCCAGAGCCCCAGGAGCCACCCCAGAGTTTCCCCCATCCGGCTGGCCCCTGGGTCCTGCCCAGCCCACGCCCGCTGCGTTTGACCTGACCCGGGCGGGGGGATGCAGTTGCCTGCGCGTCGTTGCCACCGCGATCCCCTCCCCACCCCCGCCAGGAAGGGCGGTGCCCGCCTGCCAGTTTCCCCTCCCGGGTGCCAGGCCGGGAGCGGGGCGACTGCCAGGTCTGGTCCTGCCGGGGCGGCTGCTCCGGCCGCCGGGCGACGCCGCCGCCCTCGCACGGGGCTGCCTCCCCCGCAGCTAGGACGGGTAGGAGGGCGGCTGGCGAGCCCCGATGACGATCTGGCCGGCTTCGGAGCTGGAAGCCCCCAGAACAGCAGAGAAGAACACAGACTGAGAAACCAGGCCACAGGGCCTAGGTGCGGTAGAACAGACGCTTCATTAATTTGTTTATAAAATACTGAACGACCCGGTCCTGGAGTCACTAGCTGGACCAGGGCAGACAGACAATAAACAAGCAAACATGATTTGAAGATGGTTCTTAGTGCCAGGAAGAGAAAAAAAAAACTGGTCGTGATGGAGCAGGGGAGGTGAGCTGCTTTGGAGAATGAATTGGGAACACGGAACTTTAATGAGGCGATTTTTCAGCTGACCCCTGAGAAAATCCTGAGTTAACAGAGTTCTGCCAGAAAAAATAGTATATGCATCTGTGGCCAGAACAAGATCAGCCTGTTAAGAGAACACCAAGAAGCCACTGTGCTTCAATGGAGTGAACCCACGGAGGTGGAGATGAGGTCAGGGAAGACCACGTAGGGCCTTGTGGAGGAGTATAAAATTCCAAGGCCGAGGACTTCCCTTGTGGTCCAGTGGCCAAGAATCCGCCTGGTGGTGCAGGGGACTCGAGTTTGATTCCTGGTTTGGGAAGATTCCACATGCTGCGGAGCAACTAAGCCAGTGAGGTATGCCACAACTACTGAAGCCAGTGCTCTAGGGCCTGCTTCAGAAGAGAAGCCCATGCACTGCAGCTAGGGCAGCCCCCACTCACTGTGACTAGAGAAAGCCAATTCTCAGCAATCAAGGCCTAGTGCAGTCAAAATAATTTTAAAAATTTAAAAACAAAAAAACTCCAAGGCTGAGATGAGTGACTTTGGAGGGCATTAGGCTGGAGTACTACTAATGGTGATTTAGTCACTAAGTTGTGTCTGACTCTTAAGTGACCCCATGGACTGTAGCCTGCCAGGCTCCTCCATCCATGGATTTTCCAGGCCAAGAATACTGGAGTGGGGTGCCATTTCCTCCTCCAGGGGATCTTCTCGACTCAGGGATTGAACCTGCGACTCCTGCATTGTAGGGAAATTCTTTACTAAGCCACTAGGGAAGCTTAATTTAATAATGGGCCTATGGATTAAATGAGCATGTCAGTCCTGTGGAAGGAAATGAGGGCTAAGAATGGAAACACCACTTGACTGAAAAAGTACAGCATCAAACTTTGCACCTTAGAACACTGTGTTGCTCCTAACACCTGCCTTCTTGTCTAACCCTCACCCTTCCATTTCAGGGGCAGGACATAGACTTTCCAAGCTCTGGTGGTACAAAACTTGCAGCAGGAACTATGCATGTACCTCAAGCTCCCACTCTTGGTTCTACTTTCAGGATTGGGTCCCCACCCTCTTCCAGTCCCAGGAACCTGGTCCTATTAACCATTAATAGAGTCCTGATCTTCACATACTTACCTCTTTTAACATGCATTGTCTTCATTCCCACTGGTCGTCTTTATATTCCCGTTTTGCTATTGAAAAGACCCAGGTTAGACCACAGCTCCTAAGCGGCTTTTTAACTCAGGCTGGCTGCTGTTCAGGTGTGGGCGCTGCCCTGCCTGGCCAGGTTTCAGGTAGTAAGGCAGCCTGGGACTCGCTCCCTGCAAGGGGCAACAGCGCCAACCACCTCCCCATTCAGGCCACGGAGAAGCAGTGAGCATGAGGCAAGGCTGCCACCTTGTGGTGGAGATTGGTAACCAGACTGTCAGTTTCCCAGGCCACAGCCTGGAGAATGCGGCCGCGGGTGGTACACCAGGACAAGCCACACAAAACACAAGACTTAGATCTGTCCCTAATACTTTATTAGTCACCTATAGGCCTGTTCCCAGTTATGTGGGCTCCAAGGAGGGGGTCACCATTCACCAGCTCGCAGCTGGGAGCTTGAGAAGGACTTGGCCTAACCCTCTGTGGTCATGGACTGTGGAGTCTGAAGGAGCAGGTCTGGCATTTCCTGGGTCAGTACAGGACACATAGGTAGGGGCACAGAGGTGGGCCAAGAGCCCAAGCTTGCCACCATCTGCCAGCCTAGTTGTGTTTGGAGAAATATTCCTTGCTGTCGTCCACATTGGGCTTGATTGTGTCACTGCCTGGTGTCCAGCCGGCGGGGCAGACTGTGGAAAACAGGGATGCACAGGTGAGGCTAGAGTGCATGTTCAAGGGAGAGTGGTAGTGAAGGGACAAAAAGAGGCGCGAGAGCATGAGTCGCAGAAGAAAAAGCCTAGAGCCAAGTGCTCCAGGCCTAAGACCATGCCACATGATGAAAGAAGCCCTCCACGCTCAGCTGCAGGATTGTCTGACATTTGGGCGGGGGCGGGGGGGGGCCTGTGTCTCAAGGTATGTGGGATCTTAGTTTTCCGACCAGGGATTGAATCTGTATCCCTTGTAGTGGAAGTTTCAACCACTGGACTGCCAGGGAAGTCCCTATTTTATTTTTTGGCCATGCCGTGTGGCTTATGGAATCTTAGTTCCCTGATCAGGGACTGAACTTGGGCCCTTAGCAGTAAAAGTTTGGAAACCAGTGGACAGCCAGCGAATTCCCTGGATGACATTTTAATTTCTTTCCGACTCCTTTAATCACATCTTTCTCTCTTAGCCCCGTCCCAGTGGACTTCAAGAGCCAGTGGCCTTCACGGAAGATAACTCTCATCCAATTAACATTCAAGCCTGCCTTGGTACAGGCCTTCTCAAATATCTTTTATGGAGTTCTATTACCTCCCCAGTTGTCTGCCCTTATATTGGGGTAGTATCTCCCCCACCGGACTAGAAATTTCTTGCAGACCTTGAGCTGAATCTTCTCTGGGGCCTCACATCCACTCCACACAAGCGATAGAGCAGGCCGTGAACATACGTGTGCATGACACAGGGGCTGCGTACGTACCCACGTGTGGACACATGTGACTGGGTGTGTGTGCTCACCTTCCCCGTGCTCATCTGTGTACTGGAAAGCCTGGACCAGCCTCAGAGCCTCATCCACAGAGCGTCCCACAGGCAAGTCATTGATGGTGACCTGGCGAAGGACACCCTTGCCGTCGATGACAAAGAGGCCCCTGAGATATTGGAGTTCACAGTGAGGAGCTGGGGCTCCCACTGTCAGGACCCGGGGAGGGAGCACAGACTCCCTGCTAACCGCAGGGTGAGAGTGGTCCCCTCACCCTGAGGATGGTGGCTTCCCAAGGTTCCCACAGTACCTGTAGGCGATCCCCTCATCTTCCTTCAGCACGCCATAATCACTGGACAACTTTCTGGTTACATCAGCCAGCAGGGGAATGTTCAGCGGGCCCAAGCCTCCCTCTTTCCTGGGAGTGTTGATCCTGGGGGTGGGGGAGAGAAGGTTGGGACCTCAGGATGGCTGGTGCAGCAGGGTCCTTACTCTGTGATAAGGGCCTGGGTGTGATAAGGGCTGGAGAAGGGGGTGCTGGAGGTGAGAGATAAGCGGCCTGAAAGCAAGTCCCAGGGAGCCCCGCCCACCCCACCCTGAAGTGGGTGCAGGGACTGCTTCCCACAGCTGGGAAGACTAAGCTAATACTCTAGCAAAGTGACTTCACGTGTGCAGCAGCAACGGGAGGCAGAGAACCTGCCCTGAAGTCCTCATCCTCCTCTTTCGAACTCTTAAACTGCAGTTTCCACCTGGCTCAAATAGTCCTTGGGAGGCAGACTGCATTGCCCTGAGATAAAACATTTATCAACCCCCTATGCCACAGAAACTACTTTTCAAAGGCTAATTACTGTCATCATCGTGAAGGACTTGGGACTCACTCTCTCCATTATTTTCTTGCTGGGAAAGGGATACGCAGAGGTTGCCCATTGACCAGGAGAACACACAGCTGGGGCCTTAGAGAGGTGTAGGTTTAGCTGTACCCTCCCTCCTTGCTGGTGATCTCCATTCCTACCAAGCCAGGTGGGTGAACTGAGAGTCGACCGAGACGCCCAGCACCTCGCAGTTCAGCTTGTGGAACTCCGCAGCACGGTCGCTGAAAGCTACGATCTCCGTGGGGCACACAAAGGTAAAGTCCAGCGGGTAGAAAAAGAGGACCACGTACTTCCCTGGGGAAAGGGGTGGGAAGAGACGAGGAGTTGGGGCTCGGGCCCTCTAAGGCCTGTGCCCCGCCCCCACCGCGGCCCCCATCTAGGCCCTCACCTTTGTAGTCGGAAAGTTTCACCTCCTTGAAGGCACCATCCACCACCGCGGTGGCCTGGAATTCCGGGGCGGGCTTTCCGACGTGCGCCTTGCAGACGCAGGCCATGACTGAAAGCTGAGAGCCCCCACCCCGCCCCACCCACGCCGGGTCAGTGCGCCCAGGACGACCCTTTGTCTTCACTTCCCAAGGTCAAGCTGCATATCCGGCCGAGTTACCGAGTCAGGGCGGCGGAGACACTTGCAGCCCTGCCCCGCACCCTCTCCGGGACCAGGTCGGCGCGGCCGGGAGACTTTTAGGAGATCCACCCACCTGGACAGCCAGGGCGGCCGGGCTGCTGCCGCCGGGTCCCCAGTTAGCGTGTCGGCCGTAGCGCGATCACGCAAGCCCACCCGCCCAGGAGATGTCAAGAGTTGGGGAGGGGACGCATGGGATGCGGCAGCTACTCCAAGGTTCTGGCCTCGGTTTCCCGCCCCCCCACCCCCACCCCCACCCCCACCCCCACAAGGACAAAGGCTGCCGCTACGGCGGGCGGAAAACAAAGGCGGCTGGCCCTGAGGTCTGGATTGGGCCTGAGCTGCTCCAAGGGGACCCACCCCGCAGCCCGATGCACTCCCGGTGTCCATACCTGCGTGGGTAAGGGCGAGGCGCAGGGACTCTAGGATGCACGGACTTGATTTCGCAGGGCCAAGAGCCCAGGCCAGCGGCGCCTTTTATAGTCGGCCCGAACCATGACGCCTAGGGCGCGGGGAGGTGGGCGGACTTACGGAGCGGTCGGGTCCACTATAAGAAGCGCAGGGGAGGGGAAGCGGAGCCGGCCGCGACCACGCGCCCGCGAGTGGCGGGGGGAGACGCGCAGTCTCCGGCCCAGACCACTGCACCCGACCGCGGGGGGTGATGCGCGGGGCCTCCTCTTTGGAGCGCGCCGGGGTCGGTTGGAGTCCGGCATGGCCCGGAGCCGGGCGGCACTGCTACTGCCGTCTCTGATGCTCCTGCTGCTGGTGACCCCTGCCCAGGTCTCCCCCGACTACCAGTACTTCGGCCAGCAGGGCGAAGGGGACACCTGGGAGCAGCTGCGGTTGCAGCATCAGGAAAAAGGTAACTGCAGGCCGCGGATATGACAGTGCAGAAAGGGGCCTCATTTGCCCCCACCTCACCATCTGGCTGCAGATAGACCCTCTCCAGGGACTTCAAATTTCTGCCTTGCTGAGCCCTGGGGGTACCTCTTGGGCTGGTTACTTTGGCTTAGTTTTCTCATCTGTAAATTAAGATAATGTCTTTAAGCAGTATACATGGGGAGAGGGGAGTGGACAGGCAATAAATACCAACGCAGACGTGTCCATAAATTCATGGATAAGTGCTGAGAAAGGCGGAGATAGAGAAGGCAGGGCGCATGTAAACTTCTAAAGTCAGAGAAGGCCTCCTGGCTGAAAATAGGTAACCAATGCAGCCGGAATAACAAGCAAAAAGCTCCAAATGCGAAGATTTAAGGGGAGGAGCGCGCCAGCGAGTCGGAACAGCAAGTGCCAAGATGGAAAGACAAATGGAAAGAGGCCAGTGTTGTCTGGCAGAGGCTTGATGAGGGCATGAGGTGTCAGGACTTTCTGAGCCCCAGACTTGAGCTAAGACTTGTCAACTAGGGCCGAAGGGAAGTCTGTAAAAGAACAGTTGTAAAGGGCGCGTCTGATAAATGTAGCTGCTTTAAAAGTGGTCAAGATAATTGTTTTTGTATTCCGTGCATAGCCAGGGGCTTTAAGTACCTTCATTATGCTAATTATGTCCTTTAATTTACCGCCTGGTAACACCGCTGGTCAGGTGACACTGGACTTGTTGGACCGGCTTGTGATCACACCCTTGTAGAGAGGAGTCACCTTCAGACGGTGGCCACCAAGTGTGTTGTACCACACCCCCAAATGGACAGGCAGGCACAGATGGGAAGTGTCATTTTGCAGCCCCTCTGGGCCACTCACCAGATGTGTGAGCTTGGAAAGGTGGATTGCTCTTCTTAGGTCTCAGTTTCCCCACCTGGGACTAATGGGAAGATTAGAGATCATCTGTGTCGGGATAGGTGGCAGAGAAACACAGCTGAGCATATATACTGTTGTTCAGTCGCTCCGTCGTGTCCGACTCCTTGCGAACCCATGGGCTGCAGTACGCCAGGCTTCCCTGTTCTTCACCATCTCCCAGAGTCTGGAACTGTTATTTGTTAGTATCTTTCTCCTCCGCCCTCCTTAGAATGGGGGGATATAGGTTCCCCCTCTACCTGGCCCTCCATCCCTAGAATTGGAAGACTCTGTCCTTGGCCCTTGGGGAAAGTGGCGCTGTTTCTGCGACCTGGGCAAGCAGGAGCGCAGCCGCGAGGTTGTGGGCACGTCTCCGGGCCCGGTGTTCATGGACCGCGAGAATCTGGTGCAGGTGCGACCCTGCCGGCAACGAGATTGTTCATCCTGCGAGCCGAACGACTGCGACTGGAGGCTCTGAGGCCGGGTGAGCAGCGGACGTGGAGGAGGCGCCCCCCTCACCCCCGCACCCCACCCCCTGCGGGCTGGCTTGTCCGGGGCCCTGAGTCCCCAGGGTGGGAGGGGAGAGAGGAAGGGCTGGACGTGGGGACGCGGGTACGAGGCGGGCATCGGGAAAAGGAACACTAAATCTGGGGCTTAAGCAGAGCGTGTGAAAGGAGAGCTGAGTTAGGAGATGTGAGCCCCGCTGATAACCGAGGAGAAAGGAAGATAGACGGTGGGGGTGGGGAGGGGGAAACGGAGATGGAGGAACAGAAACCCACAAGCTGAGGGCGTGAGCCCTGATGAAAGCAGAAAATAGAAAGAGATGCGTTCGTTGGAACAAATCTAGGAGGCGTGCTCCTCGCTAAGACGTGAGAAAAAGAGGGGAAAGAGCAGAGGAGGGGGCGGGGGCTTGAACCCTGAGTTTGGCAGGGGGAGGGAGCCTGCGTGATGGACGAAGACTCCAAGGCGGATTCTGGAGAAGTCTGGGATCTCTGTTCAGGGGTAGAGGAGGCTTAGCCCGAAAGAGAGAATATGAACCCGGCGGGGGTAAGGGGGAGGCGCTTCCGGTGAGCTACGAGGGAGTTGGGGGTTCCAAGTCCGAAGGTTTGAGTCCAGTGGGAGCCAGAATACCTAGTATAGGGGGCTTAGACTGTGGGGCGCTCCAGGGACCTCGAACACAGGAGGGCCTGAAACCAGATGGAGGCTGGGAACTCAGTGATGCAGACACCGAATTCTCGGAGTCTAGTGGTATTTGACCTTCTAGGCTTTGACGGGGCTTCCCAGGTGGCTCAGACGGTAAAGAATCCTCCCGCAATGCGGGAGACCTGGGTTCGATCCCTGGGTTGGGAAGATTCCCTGGAGGAGGGCGTGGCAACCCACTCCAGTATTCTTGCCTGGAGAATCCCATGGACAGAAGAGCCTACAGTCCAAGGGGTCGCAAAGAGTCGGATACGACTGAGAGACTAAGTACAGCACAAGCTTTGATGAGGTCGAGTCCTTCAAGGCTCCCCCTCAATTTCCCCTTGTCTGCCCACTAGCCGCGGCGGGAGGAGCTCCAGAGACACGGGGGCGGAGCTTGGAAAGCGACACCGCCCACTCGGTTCCCCAATTGCGGAGCTCGCTTGTCAGCCTCGGAAACTACAATTCCCAGGAAGCCGCACTGCAGCGGCGTCGGCAAAGGCTGCGCAAACGTCAACGGCGGCTGGCGCGTTGGGGGCGTGTCCTGCGTGCCGATAGGTCGAGAGCTGGCACTGTTGCGGAGCCCGCGGAAAACGCGCGGGGAGACCTTTCCTTGCAGACTTCGCTACTACGGCTGGTGGCGGCGGCCGAGGCGGCATGGATCTCAGCGAGCTGGAAAGAGACAATACGGGCCGCTGTCGCCTGAGTTCGCCTGTGCCTCCTGTGTGCCTCAAAGAGCCCTGCGTCCTGGGCGTCGATGAAGCAGGCCGGGGCCCGGTGCTGGGTGCGCCCCCAGGGCCGGGTGGGGGAGGGGCATGATAAGGGCGATGCAAGTTGCAGTGGAACCGGAGCTGGGGTTGCACCAGACTCGAGGAGGGGGGTGATAGTGGTGATGGGGATGGCATTGGTGATGGCACCGAAAAAAAAAGGGTGATGATGGAATAGAGGTGGTGGCTTTCAAGGGCTCACTGGACTCCCTCTTCCCCAGGCCCCATGGTCTATGCTATCTGCTATTGTCCCCTGTCCCGCCTGGAGGATCTGGAGGCTCTGAAAGTGGCAGGTGAGCACTGGGGTGCGTCTAGGGAGGGGGTTCCTGGGCATGGGCACGGGTGGGTGCAGACTGGAGGGGGAAAGCAGGAACTGGGGGAACCAGCCCCTCCCCTTCTCTCCCAACCCTCCTCCCAGACTCAAAGACCCTGTCGGAGAGCGAGCGGGACAGGCTCTTTGCGAAAATGGAGGAGGACGGGGACTTTGTGGGCTGGGCACTGGACGTGCTGTCTCCAAACCTCATCTCTACCAGCATGCTTGGGCGGTGAGGGGTCCCGGAGGGTGGGGGAGCGGGTCGGGAGGAGGGGCAACCAGAGTGGGTTGGAAGGGATGGGTGGCTGGAACGAAGTTGACTGGGTTCTGTCCACCACCACAGGGTGAAATACAACCTGAACGCCCTCTCTCATGATACAGCCACTGGGCTAGTGCAGTTTGCGTTGGACCAGGGTGTGAACGTGGCCCAGGTGAGCTAACTTGGATTGCCCCCATCTGATCATCTCAGGATAAAATAGGAGTGTCGAAGTGCAGTGGATGACTCTGCATCAGACATACCTAGAATATCTCAGAAACGTGTGTTACTGCTGCTGATGTTCTACTGTTTTTATTTTATTGTATTGTCTTTTTTTTTGGCCACACTGCATGGCATGTAGGATCTTAGTTCCCCCACCAGGGATTGAACCCACACCCACCCCTGCATTGGAAGCATGGAGTCTTAACCACTGGACTACCAGGGAAGTTCCCCCAACTGTTTCTTCTACCCCAAATGTGTGCTCCACTGAGGACCATTGTGGAGCCCCCAGCCTCACCCCCATCTAATCTGTGTCTCTATCCTAACAGTTCAGTGTCTAGAACGAAACCCACATGTTTGCCTCCATCCTCCCCCAGCCCCCTCCCCTACTGCTTGCTCCCCACACAGCAGACAGTCGTTTATATTTTTGGAATGTAAATCTTGGCATTTAATTTTCTGAGCACCGTTGGAATTAAGAAAACTCACAGGCAAGTGAAGAAATGAGATTAAATCACCAGAGAGAAATAGAAGTTGGCATTGCAGCCAGTGCTCTGAGGCAAAGAACAGACTGTTTTGAGAGAATCAGAAGGGCAAGTACACTTGAGATAGGGAATGTAACAAGAGAGGCCTTGCTGAGGAGGTGGCTCAGGTCCAGGACTCTGTGCAGTGCCTTGGAGACAAACAAGGACCTTTGCCTATGCAAAGAATGTGGAGCTGCCTATGCAGTGCTGAAACAGACAAGGACCCTACCCTCAGGGGTTCATGATCAAGTCAGGGGAGACGGATGGGCAACTGGTAAGCAAATAATAAAGGTGGTTTTGAGAATAATAACAGCTATGGAGATCCCTTGTCCTGTTACTTTTCTGACCCCATTTCTGTTCCAGCCATGTATTCTCTACTGCTGTCCAGAGTTCTTGGCATGGTCCGGCCTCAGGACCTTTGCACTGGCTGTTCCCTCTGCCTAGAACACTCTTTCTCAGATCTCCCCATGGCTCATTCCCTCATTTCCTTCAGACCTTTATTCAGATGTCACCACCTCAGAGTGACTTTTCCTAAAATACCCCCGAACTATTGAAGATTATAACCTCTTCTCAATCTCCCCTATCCTTTATTATTTATCTTCTTTCCTGTCTGTGGTCCTCCAGAGTGTCTACTCTGGCATGTTTGCTGCTGTGTCTCCAACACCTAGAGCAGCCCGTGGCATGCAGGAGGTGCTCAGTAAACGTAGAATGGATATAGTGTGATCAGGGAAAGCCTCTTTGGGAGGTGATGTTTGAGCTGAGACCCCTGAGAGAAGGATGCAGCCTGGGCCTGGTCATGAGCTGAGAGAAGAATATTTCAGGCAGTGGGAGCAGCAAATGCCAGGACCATGAAGCTGGGCCATTGGCACAGTTGTTTTTTCTGGGTGTTTGTTGACTGAGTACATTTCTCTTACCACGGCAGGTGTTTGTGGACACCGTGGGGCTCCCAGAGACATACCAGGAACGATTGCAGCAGCGTTTCCCTGGCATTGAGGTGACAGTCAAGGCCAAGGCAGATGCCCTCTACCCTGTGGTCAGTGCTGCCAGTATCTGTGCCAAGGTTAGGCCCCCACTGGCCATGGCCAGCTCTCAGCATCCCCCTGGGCAAGGAGGCAGGCGTGGCTGCTTCACGGTGCCTGTGGGAGATCCCAAGCGCCTGTTTTGCCCACAGGTGGCCCGAGACCAGGCTGTGAAGAACTGGAAGTTTGTGGAGAAACTGCAGGACCTGGACACTGATTATGGTTCGGGCTACCCTAATGGTGAGCAGATGGCAGCCACAGTAAACTAACAAGGCGGGCTTGGCGTGCTTCTGAGGTTTTCTAAGTTGTTCCTCTCAGCCTGCTCTGCAGCAGAAGAGGCTGAGGTAGCGCTGTATTCCAGCTGGCAGGCCCCTCTTCCCTTCTCCCTCCCTCCCTCCCTCCCTGCTGTCTCTCTGGAGCGCCAATGAAACACAGAGGCTCGTGGTGGACCTAAGGGGCGGAGTGAGGGGTACCAGCTCCTGTCCAGTGATCCCAGCTTGAATTCATTGTTTCTTTTCATTAGGAGGCTCAGTCTCCCTGTTTGTAAGGTGGAAATGACTGTGCCCTTCCCCAGTAAACTCTGCTGAAGACACATAAGGGCAGAGGCGATGATTCAGTGGCTGGGTACCAGGAACCCTTTGGCAGTTGGGTGGGGCAACCTAGCAAGTCTGGGATTGGACTTAGGTGAGGCCAAAGGGAGGAAAATCAAGTCTAGGCCAAACACAGTTTGGGTGGTGTTCATTGCTTACTGGGCACCTCGTATGTGCCTTGCAGAGCCAAGCCCTGGGGATTTAGCCATGAGCAAGACAAGCAGGGACCTCCCTGTGCCCACTGAGTTGGTGGTTGCATGGGAAATGGGTGTTAACCTAGTGGCCCACAAAGGCTGGTTCAGTGCCTGTTGTCTTTGGGGAGGTAAGCGAGATGGCCCAGAGGCAGTCTCCCTGCACTTCACCTTGAGCACCTCCTCTCAGGCAGAGGGTCAGTGGGAACAGCCTGTGCAAGGGTCCCTAGACAGGAAGATGTCTCAGACAGTGATGGGTTCCTTGGGTACTCAAGAAGAGGCCTGAGATGAGGTGGTGGGCCCTCAGATGCCAAGCTGAGAAGCTGGGACATCATGGCAGGGCTCTCCCACTGTCCACCCTACCCTGCCCCCAGATCCCAAGACGAAAGCCTGGTTGAGGAAGCACGTGGACCCTGTGTTCGGCTTCCCCCAGTTTGTCCGCTTCAGCTGGCGCACAGCCCAGAGCATCCTGGAGAGTGAGGCAGAAGACGTGAAGTGGTAGGTGTCTGGAAGCAAGGGTGAGAGGCCAGGGCGCCGCCCTGCCTGGGAGGACCAATCCCCCAGAAGTTGGAGTCACCACCTCTCTCCCACAGGGAGGACTCAGAGACTGGGGATCCGAAGGGACCTGGGAAGATCAAGTCCTATTTCAGTGAAAGCCCCCAAACCTGCCTCCGCCTCCCCCATCGGTACTTCCAGGAGCGGGGCCTGGAGTCAGCCACTGTCCTCTAGGATCCAGCCTGGACCCTGTTTACCTGCTCCCCAACACCCATCCCCCCCCAGTTCGTGATTAAAATTCTTGAAGGAAAGCTAAGTGTGGGGATTCTACTTTGGGATAGAAGTGTGTTCCATGTGCATCTGGACCCAGTCACTAACTTCTGGAACCTAAACAGGATGGGTATTGGTTGATTTAATTTGATTTTTTAAATGCCTAGTAGATTTGTTTGATGCAGAATTAGGAACCAGTATGCTGAGCAGCTAAGGGCTTCACAGGTGGCACTAGTGGTAAAGAACCCACCGGCCGATGAAGACGACATAAGAGACATGGATTGATTTCCTGGGTTGGGAAGATCCCCTGGAAGAGGGTATGGCAACCCATTCCAGGGTTCTTGCCTGGAGAATCCCGTAGACAGAGGAGCCTGGTGGGCTACAGTCTATAAGGTCACAAGGAGTTGGACACACCTGAAGTGACCGAGGGTCCCACCACATACCACACTGAGAAGCTCCCCTTCCATACTAGCCCCCAGCACCCTAGTCGACTTAATGGGGTGTCTCAGTCCTTTGTGGCCTGTTGTAACAAAATACCACAGGCTGGGCGCTCTATAAACAATAGCTACTTATATTTAACAGTTCTGGAGGCCAGAAGTCCAAGATCAGGGTACCAAGCCAGGTGGCTTTGGGGAAGGCCCTCATCCAGATCACAGACTGCCATCTCCCTGGGTTCTCACGTGAAGGGGTGAGGAATCTCTGCAGGGTCCCTTTTATGAGGGCACTAATCCCACCCATGAGAGAGCTCCACCCATGTGACCTTGTCCCCTCCCAAGGTGTAAGGTGTCCTCCTTACACCTAAGACCATCTTTGGGGGTTAGGATTTAAGCCTGAGTTTTTTGGGGGCTGTACAAACATTCGGACCATAGCAGGTGCCTCTTAGGCCCTTCTGGAGATACCCTGGCATGATACAGGTATATACACAGATACATTGTAACTGAGGTTCTGTTTTTTAAACAAATGAAAACAAAGTATACCTTAGATAGTCTGCATAGCTGTTTTTAAAATAAATTGTCTATTATTTATGTTTCGGCTGCAGCTGGGTCTTCCTTACTATGCTTTTCTCTAGTTGGGGCAATCAGAGGGTGCTCTCTAGTTGCGGCGCTTGGGCTTCTCACTGCAGTGACTTCTTCTGCTGTGGAGCGCGGACTCTAGGACACGTAGACTTCAGTAGTTGCAGCTCTCGGGCCCAGTTGCCCTGTGGCATGTGGAATCTTCACACACCAGGGATTGACCCATGTCCCCCACATTGGCAGCTGAATCCTTAACCAGTGGACGACCAGGGAAGTTCAGGCATAGCTCTTTTTACCACATATATCTTAGGATAGTTCAAATACGTGTCCAGAAGCCTTCCTTGTTCTGATAACGGCTGCAGATTCCTCTGTGGCGTGACTGTCCTGTTTAACACCTTGACTAGACCTTGAGCTGTGCCCCAGCTTTCTGTTTAATTGTACAGCAGGGAATGACAGGTTTGCCATCATTTTCTCACACTGTTGTGTCTGTAAAAACAAATTTCTAGGGGTAGGTTTCCTGGGTTAAAGGGACTATCTAATTTGAAGAGATATATCCAGATTCCCTCTGTGAAGGTTGTGCTCAGTGGCACTCCCACAAACAATGTAAGTGAGCATTAGTTTCCTTCACAGCCGCGCCAGCACCAGGACAAGTTTATCTCACTCCATGAGAAATTTGGAAGTCAGGAGCTCAACATTAAATCCTACCTTTGTTTTTTCTGTTTTTTTTTTTTTAAATATCTTGTTGCATCAGGTCCTAGTTGTGACACGTGGGGTCTTTCATTGAGGCCCATAGGCTTCTCCCACTGTGGCACAAGGGCTCAGTAGCTGCAGTGTGCAGGCCTAGAGTGCAGTATGTGGGATCCTAGTTCCTGACCAGGAATCGAACCCATGTGCCTTGCATTTGAAGGCAGGTTTCTGACCAGTGGACCACCAGGGAAGTTGCAAAGATACTGTTCTTTTAGTCCATCTTCTATTTTGCCAATTTAGGCAGGTTTTGCCTCTCATGATCCCAGGATGGCTGCCACAGCTCAAGATACCACATCCCAACCTTCAAAGGCCTCATCTACAAGCAGCCACCTTTTCTCTTCCTGGCTGAAAGTAGGACACGTCTGTGCCTGAAGCAATCTGTTGCAAGGGGAATGGAATATCTGGGGTAAAGGATTAAATACTGATACCTTATCTGCCCCTTCCCCCAACTCTTGATCACCAGACACACACCTTGACTCGAACAGTAGGATTTTATTTCATCCTCTTTTTTCTTTTTTAATTTTGCCTTTTTGGGTTTGTTTGGTTTTTTTTTTTTTTTTTTTAGCTGCATGGCTTGTGGGATCTCAGTCCCCTGACCAGCGATTGAACCCAAGCCACAGCAGTGCAGGCGCCAAGTCCCAACCACTAGACCACCAGGGAACTGAACAGTGAGATTTTAGCAGAAAAGGAGAGAATATTTGGCTGTGCCAATTCTGTGTTGCGGCGTGTGGGATCTTTTTTTGGGAGGGCTGTGCTGGATCTGACGGCACATGGACTTCTCTAGTTGTGCATGGGCTTAGTTACCCCATGGCCTGTGGAATCTTAGTTCCCCCTGGTCGGGGAACTGAGACCCCACAAGCCATGACCAGGCATCGAACTCACATTCCCTGCATTGGAAGGTGGATTCTTAACCACTAGACCTCCAGGGAAGTCCCAGCATGTAGGATCTTTAGTCCCAGCATGAGAACTCTTGATTGTGACATGTGGGATCTAGTTCCCTGACCAGGGATCATACCCGGACCTCCTGCATTGGGAGTGTGGAGTCTTAGCCAGTGGACCACCAGCCAAGTCCCAGCTCTTCACTTTTTAGTAAATGCTCTAATGGCAAAAAAAAAAAAAAAAAATTCAGGGCATTGTGGGAGTATTATTCATGGAGTGTGTATTATTAGTCAGCCAAGGCTGCCATAGGAAAGTATCTTACACTGGGACACTTAACCAACAGAAATTAATTTTCTCACAGTCCTGGAGGCAGAATCCAGGATGAAAGTATCGGCAGGGTTGATTTCTTCTGAGGTCTCTCTCCTTGAGTTGTAGATGGCCATCTTCTTCCCTGTCATCCCCTCCCTCTGTATGTGTCCTAATCTCTACTTATAAGGATTCCAGTCATATGAGATGAGGGCCCACTCATAGGACTTCAGTTTACCTTAACTCTCTTTTTTTAAAAAAATGTATTGGTTTATTTTATTTTTGGCTGCACTGTGTCTGCCGCTGCACAGGAGAGCTAGTGTGCAGATTCTCTTGGTGCAGAGCGCGGGCTCTGGGACATGCGAGCTTCAGCAGTTGTGGCTCGAGGGTGCTGGAGCACTGGCTCAGTAGTTATGTTGCAGGGGCTTAGTTGCCTCATGGTGTGTGGGATCTTCCCAAAGCAGGGATTGAACCTGTGTCCCCTGCATTGGCAGGTGGACTCTTAACCACTGGACCACCTTAACCACTGGACCCTTCCACTGGCAGGGAAGCCCCTTAACTGCCTCTTTTAAGGTTTATCTACAAACATATTTACATTCTGAGGTACCAAGTCTTAGGGCTTCAGCATGACTTTTGGGGGTAGATGGGTGCAATTCAGCTCTTCAGAGAACACCCCTGCACTCTGTGAGTCCTGTGCTGGACATGGGGAAGCCAGGGCTGACCAGTCAAGGTCAGAAGCCTCCACTGAGGATCTGAGAGCTCCCGGAGTGCACATGGGGAGGCCAGCTCCTGCCTAGAGCCTGAAGACCCAACTGGCTGAGGTATGAAGTGTGAGAGGGATGAAACAGATAACAGAAGGGTAAAAGTGGTTCTGGGCTTCTCTGGTGGCGCAGGTGGTAAAGAATCCACCCGCAATGCAGGAGACCTGGATTCGATCCCTGGGTCGGGAAGATCCCCTGGAGAAGGGAGTGGCAACCCACTCCAGTATTCTTGCCTGGAGAATCCTATGAACAGAGGAGCCTGGTGGGCTACAGTCACGGGGTCGCAAAGAGTCGGACCCAACTGAATGACTAAGCACACATGCGTGCAAAGGTTGTTCAGGGCAGTGGGAATGGCAAGTGCAGAGACCTGAGATGAGAGGACAAGAAGGCCCCAGAGTAGAGGTGATGAGGCCAGACCTTGGGAAGAGCCGTGACCACCCTGTTTTTCTGCCTAAAGACATCTTTCTATTTACTCCTCTGCCTGTGGCTATCACTATTGTTGCAAAATATAAAACCTGATTCCATTTGTGTGTGTGTGTTTTTTAATTCACCTGCAAGGCTTGTGGGATTTTAGTTCCCTGACCAAGGATCAAACGCACACCCTCTGCAGTGGAAGCACAGGATCTTAACCCCTGGACCACCAGGGAAGTCCCAACCTGATTCCATTTGTAATTCTGCCCTTTTCTATGCCATAAACGTTGAGTATCTCAGACTTGCCTCCTTCCCTCTCAGAATTATTAGAAGTACAGTTCATCTTGAAATCATTGGACCTCTGACGGCTTCCCTGATAGCTCAATTGGTAAAGAATCCGCCTGCAATGCAGGAGCCCACGGTTCAATTCCTGGATCGGGAAGATACCCTGGAGAAGGGATAGGCTACCCACTCCAGTATTCTTGGGCTTCTCTTGTGGCTCAGCTGGTGAAGAATCCACCTGCAATGAGGGAGACCTGGGTTCGATCCCTGGGTTGGGAAGATCCCCTGGAGAAGGGAATGGCTACCCAACTCCAGTATTCTGGCCTGGAGAATTCCATGGACTCACAAAGACTTCCCTGGTGGCTCAGATGGTAAAGCATCTGTCTACAATGTGGGAGACCTGGGTTCGATCCCTGGGTCGGGAAGATCCACTGGAGAAGGAAATGACAATCCATTCCAATACTATTGCCTGGAAAATCCCATGGATGGAGGAGCCTGGTAGGCTAGAGTCCATGGGATCACAAAGAGTCGGACACGACTGAGCGACTTCACTTAAGAAGGAGAAACTGTTACCCTTTTTCCTCCCAGCTGGTGACAAGCAGAAACTAGGGGTTACTGTCAAGCTGTAACTCACAAATATTTCTTCTATAAAAGTCTAGTAGGACTTCCCTGGTGATCCAGGGGATAAGACTCCACGCTACCAATGCAGGGAGCTTGGGTTTGATCCCTGATCACGGGAACTAAGATCCCACATGCTGCAAGTGAGACCCTTGCATCACAACTGAGTCCGTGAGTTCCAGAGCCCATGCACCATAACTTAAGAAGCCTGTGTCCCACGAGGAAGGCCAGCAGCATCAAGTTCACCAGGCAGTTATAAATGTGGAGTCCAGCTGTTTGGAACTGAGGCAACCTTCCTAAGACCGTGATAGAGAACCAGGAGAATCACAAAGAAGATGGAATTGGGTGGAAAATAAAGAATAAATATGTGAGTGGAAAAAAAAAAAAAAAGAAATGTGGAGTTCAGGTTCCCACATCAGACCTGCCTAAGATCCCCAAGGTTTTATTTAAACTGAAGTTGACAACAACATTTGGTTCTTGAAAGTTTCAGATGGTCGCTCCCACAGTCCTCAGTACAGCCTTGTGGGTTTTTCCTCTGATTCCCTCTCATTCATCCCCTTCTGCCCATTTTTCAGTTCCTGTCCCAAGGTCCTCCAATCTCACCCTCCCCCTGGCTTGCTTGCTGGTGGCCTGCAAGAGTGTCAGTCAGATGGATCATCCCCCCCCACACACACACCCACTTAAACCTTCTGCGGCTCTCACACCCCTCATTAACTCGTCCAAGTGCCTTTGCCTAGCATTCGGGGCCTTCCATGTTCTGACCCCAATGTCCATGCTCTGTTCCAGGCTTTCTGAGCAGCTGGGAGTTCCCAGAACCTGAAACCCTCAGGCCTCCTTGAAATGCTCTTCCCCATGGCCTGGCTGGCATTCCTTCAAAGGTTTACCTCATTCCTCTTCCTTAAATGCCTGTTTCTTTTCTTTGTCACAATAGCATTATATATAAAACATCAGCAACAACAGTGATTATGGATGATGTCTACATTTATTGAGTGTTAATGACATGCCAGGCATTTTCTAAGCATTTTATTTAACATCCCTACCATTAGGAGTGTAGAACACCTCCCTTTTAAATAAGAGCTGTCTTTAGTGACTCAGTGAATAGAAAGCAGAGGTGACACTGTGTGACTTTTTTTTTTTTTGTCACACTGCATGGCTTCTGGGATCTTAGTTCCCTGACCAGGGGTCAAACCCAGGCCCTGGCAGTAAAAGTGCTGAGTCCTAACCACTGGACAGCCAGGGAATTCCAACACTGACTTCTACAACTTGCTAATCAAAAGTGAGACAACTTCCACATTCCACCTGACTCTCTTTCTTGGGACATGTACCTGTAGAACCCAATGGCTTGTTATGAGGAAGCCCAAGCCACTGGGATGGACCGTGTGTAGTTATTCTGGCTAACAGCCCCAGCTGAGGTTCAAGGCAAGGGTCAGTACCAACCACCAGATGTGTGAATGTGATTCCAGTCCCATCCATGATCTGAAGTTGAATAGAAAGCCACCCAGCTGAGCCCAGGGAAAGTCCAGAACCATGAAAGATAATAATGGTTGTTTTACACCACTAAGTTTGGAGTTATTTGTTACACAGTATTGCATACCATAACAACTTGTATTAACTCATTCAGTTCTCCCAGTAACCCTATTAGAGGAACAATTATGATCCCCGTTTTACAGATGAAGAAACTGAAGCTCGTAAATAATGCTCAATAGCCCAAAGTTACAGAATGAGTAAATGGTAGAACTGAGGTTTGAACCCAGGTGGATATACTACAGAGTCAAGGTCATAGCCACCATTCTTTGTGGTCAATATACTCCCTGACCAGCACTCCTTCCCCTTCTCCTGGTTCCAACCCATAAATTTCTTTTGAGGGGAGGCAACCCATCCATCAGTTCATGTGGCTCAGATGGAACTCATCTCACCATGGACTTTAGGTACAAACAAAACCCAGGTCAGGCCAGTGAGAGCACAGCATCTCTCCTGACACAATTATTGACTTTAGTGACGGGCTTATGAGGAGATTGGACCAATGAGAGCCAGCCCTGGAACCTTTGTTGGTTTTACAGAGAAATAGGCCCATTTTTTTTTTTACTAAAATCACGGAGTTGCTTGTCCGTCTTTGCTAATGTGAGGAGATCCTGTCTCAGAGGACAGCCAAGAGAAAAAAAAAAACAACAGATTCCTAACATCATTTAAGAACCCAGATACAGCCATTCCTGAAACTTATCACTGTCTTGGCTAAAGGCTTTGATTTTTGTTTTGTTTTTGGCCGTGCCTCAGGATCTTAGTTCCCCAATCGGATCAAACCTGTGCCTTCAGTACAGCAGAGGTGCAGAGTCTTAACCACTGGATGGCCAGGGAAGTCCCTAAAGGCACTTTGAACTGAGTTTGTCTCTGGCATCTGAAAGATGCTAATCTGCTACTCTCTCAGTAGGACACTTTGCTTCTTATGCTATTTCATCTTCCTTGAGGGCAAGGAATGGGCCTGATATATCTTAGCACAGGGCCTGGACACACGAGGCATCCACCAATCTGTGCTATTGAACACAAATAAAAGAGATATCCTAAAGGGATATCAATCCTAAAGGAAATCAACCCTGAATATTCATTGGAAGAACTGAAACTGAAGCTCCAATACTTTGTTCACCTGATGCAAAGACTCAGTGGAGAAGACGCTGATAGTGGGAAAGACAAGACAAAAGGAGAAGAGGGCGGCAGAGGATGAGATGGTTACATAGCATCACTCACTCCATGGACATGAATCTGAGCAAACTCTGGGAGATAGAACCGTGGAGCCTGGCAACCTACAGTCCACAGGGTCGAAAAGTGTCGGATCTGAACAGGATCCTGGTGACTGAACAGCAACAAAAGGGATATTGCCCCTATTTTCCAGGTGAGGAAACTATCTCTCCTGTGGATAACGAGGAGGATTAAAGACTAATGCTTACAACCCAAATCCCGAGTCTTGAGTCCAGTCCTTTGCTTTAGGTCCAGGAATTGCATTTATTTTGGCTGAACCTCGAAGCGTGCAGTTCCCGGACCAGGGGTGGAGCCCTGCAATGGAAACTCAAGAGTCTTAACGACTGGACCACCAGAGAAGTCCCCAGGAATGGCATTTGGGAGAAATGGAGGAAGGAAAGAAGACACCTCTTGGGCTTCTTAATCAGAGGTGAATGCCATAAAAGGGTGTCTGGAGCTCTGTACAAATCAAGAAGCTTGGTGGGACTGGTGGCGCCCTGTGGGTGAGCACACCTCTTCTTGTCAGTCCTTCTTCTGGACCCCTCCCCATTTCTGGCATCCGAGATATTCCAAGTTGTGCGATGCTCTAGGGTATAGACCAGCCCTCATTTACATGCTCGCACGAATCAGTCGCTCTAGCTTTAGGACCTGCGGATTCAAGAGACGCTTTCTGGCAACTATCCTTTCCACCCATTTCCCCCAAGAAGCAGCCACATCACGTGCTCTAACTGCAAAGTTTATTTAGGGGGTAGTGGGAAAAAATGAACTATTAATACACGTGGGTTATTTCTCAAATAATCTGGGGAGGGGCGAGTCTTTGGGGACCTAGGGAGGAAGGATGGGACTCCGGAAACTAGAAGGCAGAGAGGGACAAGAATGGGACGCTGGCTGTCTTGAGGGGCGGGGTCGGGGGTGGGGGAGAGGAAGCGTATCTTCCATTTAGGGCCGGGCGCCCCCTAGGGGCCGCTGCCACTTCCACTGCCACTCCCGCTGCTCGCGGAGTCCAGGATCCCGGTGCGAGAGCGGCGGGAGCGCGGGAAAATGGTTCCCCGGGACCTTCGTGCACGTCTGGGACGCGGCAACATCGAGACGGAAATGTTGAGGCAGTGACCAGAGCCGGGATCCGCCACTGGTAGCGCGTCGTCCAGAAGCGAGCGGCAAAGCTCCGCTCCGTCTGCAAAAGTCTGGGGCGAAGGAGTGGACTCAGGACCTGAGTGGGTGGAGTCTAGAGACCCAGGGGGCTGTGGCGAGATCTTAGGGCAGGCTATTTTCACTTCTGGGTCCTCCCGAGAGTCTAGGGGGCAGGACCATAGTGGGGGTGAGGCCATGGGGAGGGCGAGCTCGTAACGGGGGTCTCAGGGGGCTCCGGCGCGGGGAGAACCAGATTAAGACTGAGGCCTTGGGGAAGGAGACTCCGATTTCTGGGCCTTCCCCTGGACTGTGGATGGGCCTAGAACAGAGACCATCCTTTGTGTGTTTGTGTGTGTGTGCGTTAGTCGCTTAGTCGTGTCCGACTCTTTGTGACCCCTCGGACTGTGATCTGCCAGGCTCCTGTATCTCATGGAATACTCCAGGCAAGAATACTAGAGTGGGTTGCCATTCCCTTCTTCAGGGGATCTTCCCAACCCAGGGATCGAACCCAGGTATCCGATACTGACAGGCAGATTCTTTACCATCTGAGCCACAAGATAAGCAGAGGTTAGGGAGAGGGCAAATCTGTACTCAGTGGACCTTAGGAATGCTATAGATATATCCTGCTATGGAGATTGGGCTGTGGAAGGGGAAAGGGTGGGAGTAGGGGGTTTCGGTGTGCCATGCCAGTCCAGACTCTGGGACCTAGACGTGTTAACCCTGGACACAGTAAAGGTAGGTGTCAGTCTCTTCCCTGGTTCCTCTGCCCCATGCTCACCTGCCTGTAAGTAGTGCAGCCAGGCTCGCAGCCCCTCTTTTCTAGGAGTGGGAGCCAAGTCGGGCTGCAGATGACATCACTTTCGCAAGTGGCAAACCTGGGAATGGTGTGTGTAGAGAAGAAGGTGGAGAAAGGCTAGTAGGATTCCTGCTCTCCAAGGCTTTGCCCCATATGTCTCTTACCAGATCCAGGCCCCGCCTCTTAGAACCACGCTCCTACAAAAACCATTCCCTAGATTTCAACCCGCCCCATATTCTCTGCATTTACCCAGGACTCTGTCACTTGAGAACTCATTCTTGCCGGCCTCAGACTATCTGTTCCAGGCCAGTCACCCTTTTAGCTCCTCTTCTCAATCAAGAGACCCTACCCTTAAAAAAAAAAAAAAAAAAAAAGCCAGCTCCACGGAAGGCTACTCCTCCGTACTGCCAATCATAGAAGCCAGGGTTTCCACAAGCTCTGCCGCTTTCTACCTAGCCTCTAAACACAATGCCTCGTCCTTTAGATTTAGAGGCTTGGGACTCAGGCCACGCCCCTTCAGGTGCCCGAAGGATCAAGGGGCAGATACCTCGTTTGGCCCCGCCCAAACTATAGGCCACGCCCCTCAGACACCGCCTCTCCTACCAGGCATCGCAGAGCTCAGAGCACAGCGGCTGCGTCTGGCGTACCCCCAAGAGCACCAGGTGGAAACGACTGCGAAGGGCAGCCTGGAGGTGTACCAGGAAGGATTCGCACCTGGACATCGAGAGAGACAGGACGGATAGGTCAGGATGCTCAAGGGCTTTGGCCCCTAGTTGGGGCAACTGGAGCAAAGAACCCAGAGACACGTCGGAGGTGGGTGTACTCACCTGGGGCTCAGCTCCCCACAGCGCACTGGGACGAGCCCAGAGTCCGATGCCTCTGGTGGGTTCATCTCTGAGGGAAAAGAGGGCCACAGAGAAAGGGACTCCAGTGAGTTCCAGTCTTGTGTCCTCAGGTAGAGCTGAGGAACCAAGGCTTGGGGTCCCTCTGAACTGGGAAATCCTAACTATGTAAGTCCTCCCAAACATAAAAATTAAAGACACTTCACTTGGGATGTAAATGTAGCTTCAATTAGTAATAACCACAAATCAAAATCAACTTGTCATTTATTACATTCCTGGCAGCGATGTAAGTTCTCATGTGGTTACATATACTCCTTTACAGCAGCCCTATGAGGTAGATCTGTTATTTCTCCTCCTTTCTTAATGGTCCATATGAGGCTCAGAAAGGTTGAGTGACTCGCCCAGGGTCACACAGCTATGAAGAGGCATTTGGGATTTGAATCTAGGCAATTCGTTCTCTTTAATCACCACTAGACCCAGTCACCCTAAATCCCTCTGGTAAGGAAATTCTGGCATTGTTGTGGTTGAGTTGAGGTTTCTAGATGTTAGAGCTTAGGCATAATCTGGAATGCTTACCTTCCAGGTGCAGTTGGTCTGTGCCCAGATTGGTCGCCAGCCTATAGTGTCTCTGTGATCTAGCTGGGAGTGGGTGGCTCCCTCCACAAGCCCCCAACAGCATCCATGCCAGGGTCAGTTGCAGGGCCCAGGCCAAGGCCCTGGGTCGAGTGCGACCCCTGCAGGCCATGTCCTCCTGAGATGAGAGGTAGCTGGGATGCAGGGTGAGGTTCAGTTGTCCCTTTCTGGTAGCTCAGGGTGGCACTGTCCTGATGCATAGCCAGGAGACAATGCCAGGCAGACAAAAGAATGGGCAGCTGATGAGGAAGCAATAGCCAAACACTCTCAATTCCCCCGGGGCCACCAAGGCCTGCCTCTGACCCAGGAGCCCCCCATGGGGGGCTCATGTCCCGTCCATCCCTTCAGGTGCAAATGACCTCACTCCTGTTTGACCATGGTTCCCCATCTCCCTCCCCTGAAACAATCTCCTACAGGACCCCAGGCAACCTCCTCCATCCTCTAAGGGGACCTCCCGGATTTTCCAGTCCCCTCTTCTGTCCAGTAATTCCATCCTGTCCTCTGCCCAGTCTCCTCCCTCCTTCCCGCTTGATCCCTGCTGGCCCCTTTCATGGTCACCTTCTCTCTCTCGGCCTACAATCGGCTTAGGAACTGACACCCAGGGCTAGACCTTTGGAGCCAACCTTGACTGTGGCAGGACTCGGGTCCTGCCCCTAGGATCCAAAGTCCCCAGGGCAGGGGAAACTGGGGGTCTGTGAAGTCAAGGCAATTCTTTCCCCCTCTCTTCTTCCTCTGGCCACTTCTGGCCACCTCTCACCTGTTAGTTGAACTGCAGTCTAGGCGGCTGCTGAGACACCTCAGGCTCAAATCCAGAAACACCGACAGCTGAAAGGGGCGTGGTTTGATGCAGGGGAGTGGTTTTCCCTAGCCCCTCCCTCTGCTCCAGGTGACCAAAGACCAAAGGATCAGGGGCTGGTGTGTATATATCCTTGTGTTTGTCTTTATGTAGAGCTTGTGACTTAAACTCTGTATGTGTGAAGAGTGTGTGTGTTTTGGATGAGGGTGTGTGTGTGTGTGTGTGTGTGTGTATGTACTGAGGGTTTATATGTGTTTGTTGTGTGAGGGTATGTTTATGCAAATCTCTTGGATTTGTGTGCATATGTGTGTGTGTATGTTCAAAATCTGGGTAAGGAGGTCTGTAAATGTTCCAAGCCTAGTGTGTCCAGTTGAGTAAGAGTCAGATAATAAATGCTGGGGAGAGGGATGTAGGATGAGGGTAGGTATCCTGCAGAAATACTGTGAATAGGTTGGTGGATAAAATTGTTGACTATGAATGTTGACAATGAGTGAATATAGAGGTACCATGTGTGGAGACAGTGTGTGTCTCTCTCTAAAATGTGTGTGTGCATGCCCCCTCTGAAGTTTCTGTGAATTTTTGTCCCCTGCAAACATCCCCTCAATTCATTCAACAAACATTTATTGAGCACTTATGGCATACCAGCTTCTGGGGATGCAATGTTTTGACTAAGACATGAAAATCTCAATCCTCGTAGAGCTGACAGTTTACTGGCAGTGTCCAATAAGTAAAACAGCCCTCCAAAATAAACTAAAACTAAAAGAAAGAAAGAAAAACAACCTTCCAGTGAGTGTATGAGTATGTGGATGTGTGTCCATGTTTTGTACTGGGAGGATAATGTGTCTGTATTTTGCATACTGTATTTTGTGTGCAGCTGAGCTTCCCTTGGTTTGGATTATGGTTGTGTGTATGCCTGCATATGCTTGTGTTTGTATGTGTTGTGTGTGCCTGCATTGCTGAGTGTGTGTATGTCTGTGTTTTCTAAGTATGTGTTTGGATGTATGTTTGCAGAATGTCAGTTTGTGTGTATATGTGTTTCTGTGTTTGCTTCGTATGTGTTTGTATGTGTGTGTATTTGCAGAATGTATGTTTTGTGGAGTGTTTCCAGAATGTGTTAATAGGTCTATGCGAGTCTGTTTGTTGAGCATGTGTTCGTATGTTTATGTTCATGTGTAAGTTTGCAGTGTGTGTGTGTGTGTGTGTGTGTGTGTGTGTGTGTGTGTGTGCCTGTGCTCGTAGAGTGTGCATGTGTTTTCGAGACCAATGACCACTACCACAATCTCTCTCCCTCTCGTCTCAGACTAGTGCAGAGTTATTGTGTGTATCTTTTACGGATGTACTCCCAAAATCCAAACCACTTCTTTGCACACAGTAGGTGCTCAAAACCTGTTGAATAAATGAATCAAGAGGCACTGTCTCCTGGCCGCTGCATGGGTACACGCTGTTGGCTTCAGCAACCAGTATCCGGTGGACCTAGCCCTCACCCGCTCCATCTTGGGGTAGTCCAGGGTGTTCGTGGGTCATATCTGTCCATTTTCTAGGCTGTGACTCCCGATAACCCTTCCTTTCCCCTGACCTTTGCCCCCAACCCTGCGCTCATATTTCAGCACGACGGACAGAAGTGCTTCAGATCAGCACCACGGAGAGTTCCCTAGGCTGCAGGCTGAATCGGGGGCAAGAGAAATGTCCCGACCTTGGACAGAGAAGTGCGAGGAACAGACTCGACGGGATGGCAACACAAACATGCCGACAGAGACAGAGAGAAACAGATCAAGACAACTCAGGCAAAGGCGCAGAGATGAGTAGAAAAGCGCCTGGGGAACACCAAGAAGTAGACTTCGAAATAGCTCACTTTGACTGTCAGAGGTCGCTCCGGCCCAGTGACCGCGCCCTCCAGGGCCTTCGAGAAAGTTATGGGCTGAGACCCTTGGGAAGCCGCCACCCCGCCATGCCCCCCCAATGTCAACGTTGGGGTGGGGGCTTCCACTCCAACTCTGGGAAGCATTGTTGGCTTGGCCTCAGCAGTAGTAACACTGCGGGGAAGTGGTGAAAATCGCTCCCGCTGCCCCCTCTCCCCATCCACCAGCTAATCGTTCCTATAAATACAGCCCAGCCTAGCCTGGCTTCTTAATCCTAACGATGAGGGAGGGGATCCCTGGGGGAGGGGGTGGCAGGGTTCCCCGTGGAGTCTCTGCTTGGGAAGGGGGTTCATATATGTCTGTAAGTGTTTTTCTGAGGGGGGATCTCCTGTGAGGACGGGTCTCCTCAGTGCAGTTACACTCTGTAAGAGACTGTCCTTGGGATATGAAGTCTCGTGGATGGGGGCAATTTCTCATAGAGACTATGGCTTTTATGGGGTCATTCATTGAGGGTACCCTCACCAGGCTCCCCAAGTGAAATAACTTGGCGCAGGTCCTTCTCTACGGAAATGTCTCTTCTTTGGAGGGTGGGCTTTTGAAAGGAAGTGTCACCTCTCAGAGACCATCTGTTTCAGAAATGATTGTCAGGGTGAAAGGAGTTCCTGATTGGAGAGGACCTCCCTGCGGGGACTACCTCCCCGTGGGAATGTCTCTCTGAGGGGATCACTGCAGGGAGGGAGTTGTCTGCATAGGGAATGTATCTTAGTGAGCTTGTCTCCCTTGGGGTGTTTCTTGCTTTGGGCGCTTACCCACGAGCACGTCTCTCCCCTGGCATGTCTTTCCTTACGGGGGTCTCACGGTAGCTTGACTTCACTGGGGGCATCTGGAGGCTCCTCCCCCACGCTTACCCCCTTTCCCCCATCGCGGGCAGCCTCGGCCAAGGCCGGGCTCGGGCGCCCAGACGCAGTGACGGTGCCGGGTCCGCCCCACTTTGCTCCGCCCCCGCCACCTCCCTCCGGTTCTCCCCCCCGCCATCCCCCCCACCCCCCCGCCCCAGCCGCCGCCGCCGCGGTCCCCGCGGCTTCTCACTCCCTCCCGCCTCCCTCCTCCCGCCGCTGCCGCCGCCTCCCACCTCCCTCCCGGGGGCCGAAGCCGCTGCCGCCGCCGCCATGGACGATTCCGGCCTGATTCGTCGCCGGAGGCTGCAGGTATGCGGCGGCCCCGGGTGGATGGGAAGGGGTCGGCGCCCTGGGGCGGAGCCCGGCAGCAGGCGGGAGAACTTAACGCCGGGGTGGGCCCAGGCACCCCCTCCCACGGCCTCGGGAAGCTACCCGGGGGGAACGCGGTGGCCGCGCGTCCCGCCGCGCTGGGGACCCCGCCCCTCAGGCTCTGCCCGGGAACCCAGGGATCTAACGGAGGGGCATGCAGCCTAGCGCTCCCCCTCGAGGATAGCCCAGGGGCGCCTGACCCTTCAGAGGAGATAGGGGGCTGGGATTGAGATCTTTGCCCTGGTGCTCGGCCAGGCTCGGGTTGAGGGGGTGCAGGGCAAAGTTATTGCCCCAGGGCTCGCGCCCCCCGGGGCTGCAGGTGCCGCAGCAGCGGTAAACATGTTTGTGTTGCAGCCTCGCCCCTCATTACCCCAGGAGTCCCTTTCTGAGTCATGGGGACCCCCTACGACCTCCACGGACCTGCTTGGCCACCGAGATTCTTCCTACTGCCCTAATTGGACAGGGATCTAGACAGTCTTCCTCCTCACCCTTCATTCCACCCCTCTTCACTACAACACTACCCTACCCCCGCCCCCACTCCGCGATCCTCAAGTCCAGCCCAGCTTGTGGGTGGGCGGGAGCGATTTTTAGCTCCTTGCAGCCTTAGTAGATGTTGGTCTCCAGGCTGCGCAGGCGCAGGAAATGTGGGTCCACTGCACGGAGTGGGATACTGAGGTTTGCTGTGGAGTGCGGGGAACTCCCACCTCCTAGATGGGTGAGGATTCTGAAGTTGAGAAGGGTTCTATTTGGTCCGCAGCATGCACTTTTAAGGGTTAATATGGGGGTTCGGTGTTGCCTCCAAACTAACTCCAGAGCGAAAATTGATCAAAACTTCACCCTAAGGCCTGCCTGGCATCTGGTTCTTCTGAGTCTCCTTGACGCACAGCCCCAAGCTAGGTAATCTGGAGGAATTTATGTAAAGCCTAGAATGCGCCCAGTCTCAGGCTGCATCCCTAGTCTGGAGCTTGGGATGAGGAGAGAATTCAAACCCTCACCCAGGGCCCTCTTCCATTTTTGGAAGGGGTCATTTCAGAGGGTAAGGACTTTTCAGGCGTCTGGATGATGCTGGAACCAGTCCTGGGTTTTAACCACAGCCCAGATGGACTCTTCAGGTCTTCCTCTGATTCCCTTCTTATCCCTGGGTTGGGTTAGGAGAATGGGTTCTAATAAAAGGAAGGGAGATGCCGCGAAGACCGAACAAGTACTCAAGTAGCCAGATAGGGTCCGCGCCGTCGGGTCCTGGAATAAAGGGGGAAAGGGGAGGAGCCTTCCTAGGGTTTCCCGCCCCCTGGGTCGGCGCCAACTCCCATTGGCTCAGTGCCACGCGGGATTTCGTTCTCCCCGCAAGACCACGCCCCTATCCCAGGATCCTCCCATTCACCCACCTATCCTTCCCAAAGCTTGTCTTGGCCGAGCTACTCCGCCGAGATCCTGCCCCAGCCTCCTCCCTTCTGGCACGGTTAACCACTTTGCAGCCTGACTACACTCTCACACATTGGTGCAACCCCTTAGGAGCTGTCCCACAACTGTAGAGCGCCTAAGTTTTCCGCGTGTGAATTCGGATCGTATAGCAATCTAAGTTCAAATGCCCTGTCGGCAGGGCCCTCCTTTAATCCCAAGGAGATGCAGAATCCTCTGGGCAAAGCAGTTTTGTAACTGGCGATGGAAGTGGCCTCTATTCACACTGACACAGAGGTCCAAATCCTCTGCCTCTCCACATTTTCCCTTTCCTCGATGCTAAAATGTTTAGTTATGCTTAGCAGATGGGGCTAGAGTCGAAAACTTTTCTGGGTAGCACTTAGAGCACCTAGAGCCCTGGGGCTCAGCCTTATAGGCCACAGTGTCTCTGAGTTTTGAGTACCGGACTCCATGGCCAGAAAATCCAGATCTTGGTTTTGACTGGGCCATTGCAGTCGCCTGGCAAGGCTGGTCCAAGGGGCGGCTCATTCAAGCTAATTCTGCAAAGACAGAAGGAAAATCTGGTACAGATTTTTGGTCACCCCTGGCTCGGGATGGCAGAGCTACTAATCTGGACAGTGTGCCCTTTGACCCCAACCATCCATCTGTCCTCTGTACTTGGGACTGCGAGGTCCCTCTGGCTCATCTTCTGCCATGCAGCATACACATCCACAATGTTCCTATGATCTAATATTTACTGAGCAATTACTATGTGTGCTAGGCAGCATACTAAGGTGCTAGGCACCTGCATCATCTGCAGAATCCTCTAGAAGGCATGAACTATTGGAAGGTCATTTGCCAAGGTTTTAAGTGGTAAAGCTGGGATTCTAACTCAGGACTTTCTAATATCAGAGATCCTAGAAAGATCCTAGAACATTCCTCAATTCTCCCTGGTTGGTGGGCTTCAGTTGCGTCTGACTCTTTGCGACCCTATGGTGCCTGCCAGGCTCCTCTGTCCATGGGATTCTCCAGGCAGGAATACTGGAGTGGGTTGCTGTGCCCTTCTCCAGGGGATCTTCCCGACCCAGGGATCGAAACCAGGTCTCCCACACTGTGGGCAGATTCTTTACTGTCTGTGCCACCAGACAGATGACTGGCTGGAGTCCCCACTAAAGAGGTTTTGAAACCCTCATCTGAATCTTTCTACTTGCAGCCCTACCCAGTCCCTTCTATTCACCTTAGCCTGTGGACACAGAACTGGCTGGAAGACGATGTTGCTTCTCCCTTCTGTTCTTCAGTGCTCTCAGAAAAGTGTCCAGATCTCTAATTTCTGGTCCCAGTGGTGGCTTCCTGTGTGCTTGAAAAACAGAATGCAAACGTCTTCTAATGTGGACAGAACTAAAACCTACCCATGGTTATCATGTTTATCACTGCCATTACTGAAAAGACTACCCAGCCATCACCCGATTCCCCCCTCCCTTTTTTTTGGTCCACCACATGGCATGTAGGATCTTAGTTCCCCAACCAGGGATTAAACCCGCATCCCCTGCAGTGGAAGCCTGGAGCCTTAACCACCTGACCACCAGGGAAGTCCCCCGATTTCCATTTCAGATCTCAGTTTTGAGCCCCGCTAATGACCCCCACCCCAATTCTGTGAATCTGGTTGAGTGTGGGGTAGAGCTACTGAGATGTGGAGGGCTTATTCATTCATTCATCCAGTCATTCAACCTTTCCTGCTTGAGCATGCCAAGTTTATTCCTGCCTCCAGGGCTTTGCAACTGCCTCTGCCTGGAATGCTCTCTCCACAGATCCTCCCATGACTGACTTATTTTTCAGCAACCAACTTAAAAGTCACCTCTACAGAGCAGCCCTCTAGCCCTCATGTTCCCCTCCTAGCCATTTCCCATTACGTCACCTTGCTTAACTAAAAAAATAAAATAAAAATTATTTTATTTGGCTGCACCGGGTCTTAGTTGTGGAACATGGGATCTAGTTCTCTCTGGCCCCCTGCTTTGGGAGGGTGGAGTCTTAGCCACTGGAACACCAGGGAAATTCCACCTTGCTTAATTTTATTCATAACATTTATTTCTGTCTAAAATTATTTCATTCACTTCTACATTAATGTTGTCTGCTTCTGTCCTTTAAATACTGGTCCCAAAAGGGCAGAAATTTTTATTTGTCTCATGTACTGCTGTGTCCCCAGTGCCTAGCACCAGGGTCTGCCATACAGTACGTGCTCAAGAAATGTTTTTCAGATAACGACTCCTGTTTCATTTGCAAAAACACACGTTGAGACGCCAACTCAGGAGTCCTATATGGGGCTCCTGTGCTGGTCTCTCGGGGTCAGGAGAGGAATCACCCTGGCACTTTTTGCCCAGGATCCCATCCCTCAACCCAAGGCCGAGGCGCTGGTGACGATGCTGATGAAGGACTTGTCCCACCCGACTTCTATCCCTCCAAGGGGCTGACACAGGGCTTTTGGGCAGTGGCTGTCGGTCCTCGCTGACCTCTATCCTTTTGCTCCTTTGCCTTCCAGAAAGATTTGCCCCTGCCCCGGAAAAGCAGCAGGTGAGCCCTGGGGGAGAGATGCGCGGGGCTGATGGCCCTTTCTCCAGCTCGGGTAGGGGCGCCAGGCGCGCGCGCGGGCGGGGCCAGGCGCGCTGGTGCCCAGCAGCGCCCCCTCCTGGCGGGCGGTAGCCGCAGGCCTTTCCCCTCCCCCGCCCTCCCCTGCCCGCTGCGGCTCCAGCCTCCGCCCCGCGCGCTCGCTCCCCGCGCCGCCGCTGCCGCTGCCGCACCTGCCACCATGTCGCCGCCGCCGGGTCATGTCTGACTCTCTCTGGATCGCGCTTTCCAATTTTTCGATGCCCTCCTTCCCTGGCGGCAGTATGTTCCGCCGGACCAAGAGGTAGACCCCCGATCCCTCAGACCCTGACCCGGCCCTTCCCCCAAAGCCGCCCTCCTGCTGCTGCTGCAGGGCGGGGCCCGGGATGCTGCACCAGGTCCAGCTGCGCCAGAGGTGCCCGCGCTGAGCCTTCCTGCCGGGGTTGGGGCTAAATGGGGGGCAGTGTGGGCCGAGACTCGGGGGGACTGCACGCTAGAAAGGATCGCCGCGGGGGGAGGGGGCTGCGCCTGGTGGGGGATTGCGGCGCCTTTGTCTGCTGGTGCTGCGGGTTCCCGCAGCCGGAGGGCGAAAGTAGGGGAAGAAGGGGAGGGTGGGGGGCTTAGCACCCTCAGAACAATAGCCCCAGCCTGGCCTCCCCTCACCGCCATGCCGCGTGCTCTGGCCGCGCAAATATGCTCAGTCACTGCTCTGGGCGGGGGGTGAAGGGAGTGGAGGGGCTGAAGGGTCCCTCTTTGGAAGCTGGGATCCTGAGGTGCAGAATGAAAGGGGGGGGGCTTTTATTATAGCCCAGCCGCCCCTCCCAAAGAACACAGCCTCATATGAAAAATAGTGACACACAGAGTCACGCAGGACATGATGTCACACACACATACACACACAACAGCCCTAGTGTCCCAGATACACCCGGGAGTCGCCGCGAGTTCCCAGCCATACAGTGGCCATAGGTCAGAGGCACGCACAGACACGCAGGGACACTTCCAGAATCACACAGACAAGTAAGTCTGCAGGCACAGTGCAGCGTACACCCAGGAAGATGTCACTTGTGTGGTGATACACACACACACAACTGTGCCATCTGAGATGCACAGAGACACATATGTGGCAATGACATCTGTGCAATGTCACAGTATACAATATCACCTAAGCATGTCACATGCTGTGTCACACAGATGACAGAATGACCCAGAGAGTCAGAGACACACACAGTACCACAGGTTTTCACACATTTTCATCTGTGTCACACACGGTGGCATGCTCAGATGTGCCCAGTGTCACAGGGTGTTAAACTCACACACATAGAGAGGTGTAGATCATCTATATGCTGTATCACACATATACAGATGCCATACGTGGACACACATGGTGAATATCACACTCGGACACAAGGACAGTGTCTCATACAGACTCCAACTGCTACACAAAAGTATAGACACAGCAGAAATCATGCATGAGGTACACTTTACAGCCCACAGTGGCACATCTAGTCATGGACAAGTGGCTAGACAGACTGTGTCAGACAGACACACAAAGCCACAGGTCACGTCACACAAGATAAACTCAAGGACTGTCACACATGATGTCACACTCGAGTGGTCCCAGTGCTGAACTCACACACCTGGTGCCACGCCTGGATCCACACAGCAAATGTCATGCAAAGACCCAAAGACACATAGACACGAGAATCTCCATTGGCATCACGTGGACATGACTATCACCCCATACATGGTCACATGTGATCCATCCACACCAGGAGGCTTGCACCAACACATCACATATGCATCCTCTCCCATACACAGTCCTCCTCTGAGCAGTCCTTTGGGGGCACATTTGAGCACCCACTCGGTTGGGAGACAGGTAGGAGGGATCTGAGATGGGAAGGTGATGGGTCGAACCCTCAAACTCACTGGGCTACGGCCGGGTCCGGCTCCCTGCCTCGCCTTCCCCGCAGCTGCCGCACCAGTAACCGGAAAAGCCTCATCCTGACCAGCACTTCGCCCACGCTGCCGCGACCCCACTCCCCCCTGCCAGGACACCTGGGTAAGACAGGTGATGGGTTTGCGGGCCAGACTAGTGGAGGCGGGGCCATAGGAAAGGAGTGTGTCCATGCCACAGGAGGGGTGGTCCAGAGTTTGGACACAGAGGACCTGGATTGGACAAGGGGCGGGGCCCTCCTTGTGTGGGCTCGGCGGTTCCGCAAAGGGACGGGCATTTGTGTGCGGAGGCCCAGGAGGAGCTTGTTTGGAAAGGGGATGGGGCAGAAAGGAGGAGCCATCCTTAAGGGGCGGGGCTCCCCAGAAAAAGGCGGGATCGACCCGAGGAGGGGCTGGGCTGACTTGGTAGCCAAAACATGTTTTGGGGAGGGGCCACAGCTAAGGTAAATGGCCCAGTCATACACGGGTGAGATTAGACTAAGGAGACAAGCTGCTGTTTGGAACCCGCTTTGAGGATCAGGAGGTCTGATGGGATTGCCTCCCACGCCTGGCCTGAAGATCCCCCTCTTTCTGCCACAGGTAGCAGCCCCCTGGACAGCCCCCGCAACTTCTCCCCCAACACCCCAGCCCATTTCTCCTTTGCCTCTTCCCGAAGGTGAGTCCCTCTCCCCAGGGCCCCCAAACCCTGGCCATACCCTCCCCAGCCACCGTCTGGGCCACCATCTGTTCCCCTCATCACTGCATCTGAGTCAGAGCCTGAGGGACCGGCAGAGTGCCCCCAAAGTCCTGGCGGGAACAGGCGCCCAGCATTAGGGGCGGGACCACAAGAAGGCGAGGCCAGTCGCCTGTTCAGAATGGGGAAGGGGCGGGGCTTCCATTGCCGCGGAGCGAAAGCGCTTGCGCTTTGGTCCCGGGGTCTTCGTCTCCCAAGCCTGGCTCTCCAGGCCAGGCGTTCCCATAGTAACAGGACAGGGTAGCAGGGATGAAGTGCGCAAGCTCAGACTGCTTGCTACCCATCGAAGGACTAGGTCCATGATGTGGGGGAGGGCGCCTAGGGCTATTTCCCCAGAAGACCCAAGAGGAGGAATCTCAGATTTCCCTCCGGAGGTTCTGTGGGTTTCTGGAGTGTCCCTGAGATGAATTTTCTGAGGAGCTTTGGCAAAATCGGGGGAGGAAGAGAGAATCTTTGATTTTGAGGGGGAAACGTCTAGGATTCACCAGGGTGTTTTGCGGATCTCTTTTTCATCGAAATTTATTCATTCTAAAAACGTCTGAACAGCTACTGTGTTCTGAGAACTGGGGTATGGGGTGAACCGCATCCCTTCTGTAACCTTGGAGTTGAGTTTGGGCAAGCAACACAGATCACTGCAAAGGCTGGTGACAGTTTTGGTGGGGGGGAGTCACAGGAGACTGTGGGGACAGAGGATGGCTCCTCTGGGAGGGTGGGGGTTTCCCCTCGACCATGGAATTCAGCTGAGGGCAATGGGGAGTCAGAAAATATTGGACCGGATGTGGTCACCTACATGGAGGGTGAGCTGAGCCAGGACACTGCCTGAGGAGAGGAGTCCAGTGCATGGGAATGTGTGTCCCTGTGAAAGTGCAATCTGTGTGCTGATGTGGATGTGTGTGTGTGTGTGAGGTCATGAATACGTGAGGCAGCCCACGCCTGCACATGGATCCATGGGTGTGAGAGTGAACGTGTGTGACTGTGTGCTGGTAGGGTTGTAAATGTGTGTGTGAATAGCTGAGGAAACATGTACCTCCATGCGTGACTGCATGTGAATGTGTAATTTGTGTGGGAGTGTGAATGGGTGTGTAGCCCTGTGAGAATTTGAATGTGTGACTGAGTGCGAGAGGGTGTCTTCAGTGTGTGTCATGTTAATGTGACAGACTAGAGTGTGTGGGGGAGTGTGTCTGTATATGTCAGAGTGTGAGTACCAGGTCTCTCTGTTTGTGTCTTTGTAAGTGTAGGTCTTATTTTGCATGTGTGATTGTGTGTTAGCCTGGAAACGTGATATTTGGGTCCACAAATGGGACAGTGAGGGGCTGCCCTGGTGGTTCAGATGGTAAAAAATCTGCCTGCGATGCAGGAGACCCAGATTCAATCCCTGGGTCAGGAATATCCCCTGGAGAAGAGAATGGCAACCCACTCCAGTGTTCTTGCTCAGAGAACCCCATGGACAGAGGAGCCTGGCGGGCTACAGCCCATGGGGCTGCAAACAGTTGGACACGACTGAAGCGACTTAGAGCACACACACACACATACACAAGCTAATGAATGCCTGTGAGTATCTATGCTGAAGAGTCACGTGGTGTGAATGTGTGTGACTTTCAGTGTGTGAACTCAACCATACTAGTAACAGGATTGGATATGGCCAGAAGAGTGATTGTGTCTATGGGATCTCGTGTCAGTGTGTACGTGCTTATGAGGAAGGGAAGTTTCTTCTCTGAAAAGACTCAAATGATCTTCCTCTGAGAATTTTCTCAGAGGGAATCCTCTAGGGGTCATCTTTTGGGGTCCCTCTGGGATGACTTCCTTGAGTGGACTTTTTACTCTGGGGGCTTGTTTGGCTTGAGGATGAGGGTCATGGGAAGGAGCAGAGGAGACTGATCTTTGCTCTGGGTCCCGGGTGCCTGGCTGGTAGATTTCTTCTTCACCTCCTTAACCCTGAGGGCCTTCAGGGATCTCAGAGCATAAATGTATCCTCCCACCCCCCAACCCTGGCCATGGTCAGAGGCTTCTCTCACACCTTGAGGAGTGGGGGGACTGATGGGGCCTGGCAGCCTCTGAGAAAGTTGGCTGGTTTCCAGGGCGGATGGACGCCGTTGGTCTCTGGCTTCACTCCCTTCATCTGGCTATGGCACCAACACACCCAGCTCCACTGTCTCGGTGAGTGTGGCAGGCGGGGCCAGTGGGTGGGAGCCGCAGGGGGCCTACTGGACTGGCTTTAGTAAGAGCTTTGGGTTTCTCTAGTTCTCCAAAGGTGTCACCTGTCCATCTCTTCATGTTCCAAGTCTCTTCCAAGGTCCTGTTCTCCACCTTCAATATATCTTTTTGGGGATCCTACTCACTGTGGACTCAGTTTACAGATAAATGACATTAAGGCTCACGTGTTAAGCCACTTGCCCAAGTGTTTGCAGCTGGCTAGGGCCAGGCCACATCCTTCACCTGGAACCATTTGCTCACCCACCGCAATACGCAAAGTCTGTCTCTCCGTCTGCCTCCTTTCAGACCTCTCTGGTTTGCTTGTCCATACATTGGTATGATGCTCAGTAGACATTTATCATGTGACTTTCATGTGGCAGGTGGGGCTCTACAAGCTGGACCAGGGCCCAAGGATTCACAGAGCCCTCATGGGAGGAGTCAGATATGTAAGAAGGCATTTACAACTTGGGGTGCCGGAGTGGTCAGAGCTGTGATGAGGGTAGCATAAGGCAAGGTGATGACAGCAGAGGGGAGGCACCTGACTAAGCTGGAGGGAGGGTCAAGGAAGCTTTCCTGGAAGAGGTGGCATTGAAGCCAAGACAAAGGATCAGCAGGGGGTTGGCAGATGGAAGAAGGGAGGGAAGAGTGTTCCAGGAAGAGGGAACAGCATGTGCAAACTCTTAGCGGCAACAGAGAACTTCACACATTGGGAAAGTTGAAAATAGCCTGTGTGGCTGGAGCTTTGGGTTGGAAGTGGCAGAATGGAGGTGATGCAGGCAGCAACACTCACGCTGTGGCTTCTTGGCCAGGGTGGCAAGGTGGATTTTATTCTAAATGTGGTGGGAAGCCAGAGAAAGGTTTTTTTGTTTTAGATGAAGATTTTAGTCTGAACTATTAATATTTGAAATTATGATTCTGAGTGTCAAATATTGGGCTTCCCCGGTGGCTTGGCAATAAAGAATCTGCCTGCAATGTTGGAGATGCAGGCTCCATCTCTGGGACAGGAAGATCCCCTGGAGGAGGGCACAGCAACCCACTCCAGTATTCTTGCCTGAGAATCCCAAGGACAGAGGAGCCAGGTGGGCTACAGTCCATAGGGTCCCAAAGAGTCAGACATGACTGAAGTGACCTAGCACACAGGCACACATGTCATAGATTATGTACACTGAGGAGATTATTTTAATAGGTAATGACGGGGTGGGGAGTTTTAAGCAGGAAAGTGAGTGATGTCATGTGGAAAAAGATTATTCTGCCAGCAGAATCAGGTGGCTGTCCTTGTGTTTCTCCACTGATGTCTGGGTCTGTCATTGCCCCAACTGCATACCATGCCCGGACCAGGGACTAAGCAGAACCAAGTTCCTGCTCTGGAGGAGCAGAAAGTAATAACAAATAAGTCATAAGATGTACAGTAATAAGCCAGGAGACAAGAAGTCAGCAAGAAGCGAGTTGGGGAAACAAAAGAGAATGATGGGTGTGGTCAGAGGAGGATGCCTAAAATGTGGCTTTAAAGCAAAGACTTGGAGGAGTGATCCATAGTAGATGTGGGAGAAACAGAGGGAACAGTCAGTGAAAAGGCCTGGAAGCAGGACTGTGCCTGGCTTGTTCAAAGACCATCAAGGAGGCCTGTGCAGTTGGAGCAGAGCAGGTTGGGTGTGGGGGCGGGGGGGTGGGGGCGAGAGTGGGAGGAGGTGGTGGCAGACAGGGTTAGATCTTGAAAAGACCTTGTGGGCTATGGAGAGGACTTAGGCATTCACCAGGAGTAAGGTGGGAGCCCTGGAGAGTTCTGAACAGAAGAGGCGTCTGTGACTTGACTTGGGTTTTCACAGGCTCTCTCGGGCCACACTCATGTCTGTGTCCCTGCTCCCCTGTCTATCGCCAGGAATCCCAAGCTGGGCCTTGGGATCCAAGGATCATAAGTCAGGTCCAGATTCTGGCCTTGCTCAGTGGCCCGCCAGCCGCGGGAGCCCCAGGCCAGGGTCCCGAGCTGTGGGGGGACCGTGGTGACCTGACCCCGGCCCTGCCCCTCCCCCCAGTCTTCCTGCTCCTCCCAGGAGCGTCTGCACCAGCTGCCCTACCAGCCCACCGTGGATGAGCTCCATTTCCTCTCCAAACACTTCGGCAGCACCGAGAGCATCACAGACGAGGATGGCGGCCGCCGCTCCCCTGCCGTGCGGCCTCGCTCGCGGAGCCTCAGGTGAGTCTGCCTCCCCCTCCATGAACAACCTGGTGGGTCTGGGGGCTGGTGCCTTGCGAGACCCTCGTCTGCAGTTTGGGAGGGAAGGGGCTGGACGCAATGGGCTTCTCTCTCCGCAGTCCCGGGCGATCCCCCTCCTCCTACGACAACGAAATCGTGATGATGAACCACGTCTACAAGGAGAGGTTCCCGAAGGTGAGGCGGGGCCGGGGGCGGCCGCAGGGAAGCGGGGCGGCCGGAGCCCTCGCTCACCTTAGCTCCGCGCGCCCCCTGGTGGCCGGCGTCGCGGCGTGCAGGCTCCTGGCAGAAACAACCTCCGGGCCGAGCCCCGCGCGGGCATCCCCGCCTTGTCTCCCTCCCTCCCGCAGGCCACCGCGCAGATGGAAGAGAAGCTGCGCGACTTCGCCCGCGCCTACGAACCGGACAGCGTGCTGCCGCTGGCCGACGGCGTTCTCAGCTTCATCCACCACCAGATCATCGAGCTGGCTCGAGACTGCTTGACCAAGTCCCGCGACGGCCTCATTACCACCGTCTACTTCTACGAACTGCAGGAAAACCTGGAGAAGCTGCTGCAGGACGTGAGTACCCCGAGGGGCCAACCCCACCTCGGGCTCTGAACCCCCCAAACTGGCCCAATGTCCCTATCCTTTCCTTCACGCCACATCCATTCAGGGGGCGCCTAACATGTGCCAAGTGGCTGGTGTGGAGCCGAAGACTGAAGAGTGGAGGAGAAAGACTAGATCCCAACTCTAGATCTGATGGAGGAAGTAGGAATCATTTTTTTCCCCACAAAATGCACCTTTTGCCTTTATCAAAATCACTATATTGTTATACCAAGATTTTCACAATATCACATGGTGATGTTGACAGTACTATTAATAATTTAAGTTTCTTGAAACTTCTCTGGCGGTCCAGTGGTTAAGACTCCGCTTCCAATGCAGGGGACACAGGTTCGATCCCTGGTCGGGGAATTAAGATCTCACAGGCAGCGTGGCTTGGCCAAAGTTTCTTTCATTTTTTCCCCCACTGTTTTAATTAATGTTTATTGATTTATAGTTGATTTACAATGCTGTGTTAGTTTCAGGTGTACAGCAAGTTGAATCTGTTATACATAGACATATATACACTCTTAGATTCTTTTCCCATATAGGTCATTACAGAGTATTGAGTAGAGTTCCCTGTGCTATACAGTAGGTTCTTATTAGTTATCTGTTTTATATACGGGGTTTCCCTGGTGGCACTGGTGGTAAAGAACCTGCTTGCCAATGCAACAGACATAGAGACTTGAGTTCTGTCCCTGGGTTGGGAGGATCCCGTGGAGAAGGGCATGGCAACCCATTCCAACATTCTTGGTTGGAAAATCCCATGGACAGAGGATCCTGGTGGGCTACAGTTCACAGGGTTGCAGAGAGTTGGACACGACTGAAGTGACTTAGCGTACAGAAAGCACATCAGTACCAGTCTCCCAGTTTATCCCTACCCCACCCCCAGGAAGCAGGAATTTAACTTCGCTCACCTCTGCAGGTCTCTACTCAAATGCTGCCTTCTTGGGTGACATTACGACTGAGAGTAGGATGAAGCAGGTGATTCCCGCCCCCCTTTAGAACATTAATGATTGAACAAATTGAAAAGAAAATATGTTAAAACTTAATGTTAATGTATGGCAAAACCAATACAATATTGTAAAGTAATTAGCCTCCAATTAAAATAAATAAATTTATATTTTAAAAAAACTTAATGTTAAGTTAAAATATTTTATAATTAAACCAAAATTTTCTATAATTTTACTTTCCTGGTTTTAATGGAAACAAACTAATCAATAGTATTTTTATTAAAACCATTAATCATTTGAAAAACAAAAACACATAAAGATTGCCCCACTTGTTTTTTTTTTTTTTTTTGCTGTACCACACAGCTTGGGAGATCATAGTTCCCCAACTAGGGATTGAACCTGGGCCCACCGGGGAAGTCCCTACACTTTTTCTTTTGAATCAGTTTCCAGTAGGGCTTGGCTTAGCCCTCTGGGATACTGTCCTTATTTAAATTTCACTGAGACTTCCCTGGCAGTCCAGGGGTTAGAACTCGGCGCTTTCACTGCTAGAACCCAGCTGGTTTCAATCGTTGGTTGTAGTATTGACTTTGATGGGCATGATAGAGAAATTAATATATGGCCTGTTTGATAGAAAACAAGAACATGCGAGCAGAGTAATGGCGATTGAGGGTCTTAGCAGTAGGTAGGGTGCAATTTTGAATTGGAGGGGGTCAGGGCAAGCCTCCATGAGGAGTTGATAGCTGAGCAGAGACTTAAAATAGGAGAAGTAGGGAGCCATGGAGAGATCCGAGGAGAGAGGATGCTAGGCAGAGGGATTTTTAACTTGGCCTGGACTGTAGAATTGCTTTGAAGATAGATTGAATGACTGAACATTTTAGGACCATGTTTGCTATAACAATAATGATGATTTCTACCATGTGGCCTGAGTTTTCTCACCTGTACAATGGGACAGTAGCAGCAGTATTGTCCTTTCCTGTGGGGATGGAAGAGGAGCCTGGCCAGGAAAGGCGCCTGTGAACCCCACTCGCACTGTGCCCACATCCCAGGCCTATGAGCGTTCCGAGAGCTTAGAGGTGGCCTTCGTCACTCAGCTGGTGAAGAAGCTGCTTATTATCATCTCACGTCCAGCCAGGCTGCTGGAATGCCTGGTGAGGGGGCTGGGCATGGGCATGGGAGGAGGTGCTGGAGGTGGGGGGCTGGCTAGTGCCCCTTGGAGGTCACCCCAAACTCACCCTGCCTTGCCTTAGGAATTCAATCCCGAGGAGTTCTACCACTTGCTGGAGGCGGCTGAGGGCCATGCTAAGGAGGGCCACCTTGTCAAGACAGACATCCCCCGATACATCATCCGCCAGCTAGGCCTCACCCGTGACCCCTTTCCAGGTGCTGACTGCTCGGTGCTGGGGACTCTGGGTGGGCTGACTGGGACCCAGGCCTTGACTCACTCCCATTCCCCTCCTAGATGTGGTGCACCTGGAGGAGCAAGACAGTGGCGGCTCTAACACACCCGAGCAGGACGACCTTTCTGAGGTGAGGCCCGGAGGCGTGGGCAACGTGCTGGTCCGGCCCTACTGGTCGGGGCTCACCGCCTGGCTCTTGGTCCTCAGGCTGAGCAAATGTCTCGGTCCCCGCTCTGAGCCTCAGTTTCCCCACCTGTAAAATGGGTTAATAATAGCTCTTCCTCCACAGGCAGTTTTCTTTTCATGATTAAATACACAAAACATAAAATTTGTGTTTAATTTTTTTAAACGTACACTTAAACAAGTTTAAAATGAACAATTTGTTGTTATTTACTGCGTTGTGAGGCCATTTCCACCATCTAGCCCCTAAACATTTTCATCATACCAAAAGGAAACCTTGTACCCATGAAGTAGTTTCTCTCCGTCCCCTCCCTCCCCCACAGCCCCTGGCAACCACTGATCTGCTTTCCAGATCTTTCCGTCTCTATGGAGACTGGGTCTGGATATTTGCTGGGTCTGGAGATTTCATATAAATGGAATTATTCACTCTGTGGCCTTTGGTGGCTGGCATAATGTTTTCAAGGCTTCCCCATGCTATGGCATGAATCTGTGCTTCGTTCCTTTTCGTGGCTGAATAGTATATGCCACGTTTTGTTTATCCATTGCTCACTGATGGGCCTTTAGGCTGTTCACATCTTTTAGCTGTTGCGTGAATAGTGCTGCTGTGAGTATTTGTGTACAAGTATCTGTTTGAACAACTGTCTCAGTTCTTTTAGGTATTTACCTGGGAGTGGAACTTCTGGGTCACATGGTAACTCTATATTTAATTTCTTGAAGAAATCTGTATGGACTTTTGAATGGGTTGACTGTCTCTATGTGCTAACGACTCACACAAAAAATTACTTAATTCCACCCACAGGCCAACCACACTTTGGTAGATGTTCCCCATGTCTGGTGGAGGTTACCCACCATAATGGCCATACATGTGTTTTCTCTGAGCTGCCTAGTGTTTTCAAAAGTGTGAAACAAAATATAGAAATCAGAAGATTAAAGGTAAAATCTGGGTTTGTGCCTTTTTAAAAAGAATCAAAAGTTCTAACAAGACTGTGATGGAACCAGCTGGCGTTGAATGCGGGCTGGCCTATGACACGGGGTTACCTACACCCCCGTCACCCGTGACTCTCACCGGTATGCCTGGTCCCTGAAGGCATTTGGGTTTGTGTCCTTTGTTTCAGATTATGTCTATGAATTCACATACACTCACACACACACATCTGTCCTGTATTTTAAAAAATCTCATTATACCATTATATGCCATTTAATTTTTTGAATAGGTAATGGAATGACATCACTCACAAGTCTAAAACTCTAAAAAGGTATTTATCTTTAATTGTTGTTTGTAGATCCGTTGTAATTCCGTTCAATCAAACTTGTTAATTGAGTGATTCAAATCTTCCATCTTCCTATTCATTTTTCTTTTTTTGCCAGATTGATTTGATAGTTTCTGAGAGAGATGTGTTAAGTTTGTCTTGAGTAATTTCTCTTTGTAGTTCTGCCAACGTTTCTGTCAAACTTTTTTGGGCTACGTTCTAAGGAACATAGAAGTTCAATATTTTTAAACCTCATAGATCTTTTTGTGAACTGTTAATGTAATAAATCTCTTGTCCCTATGAAAAATAAAAATTATTTTCAAAAATGGTATACAGCAAAAAATCTTATACCCACTCTTGTCCCCCGTACCCATATTACCTCAAATATAATTATATTTTGTCCCTCTTTTTACATAAAATCATACAGTACACATTGTTCCTTGTTTTTCCCCCCATTTAATAAAGTACTTCAGAGAACTTTCTGAATAAGTGTACAGAAATATTTTTCATTTAAAAAAAAAGAAAAAAAACCAAACAGTGGAAAAGGACTTCCCTGGCAGTCCAGTGGTTAAGACTCTGCTTCCACTGCAGGGAGCATGGGTTCAATCCCTGGTTCAGGAACTAAGATCATGTGTGCCACACGGTATGGCCAAAAACAAACAAACAACAACAACAAAATAGTAACACAATATTCCTTTATATTATATCCCTTCGTATTTTATTTAACCAATTTCCTATGTACGGGTTATTTCCAATCTTGCAATGAGTAAGAAAATATGTGTCTGTCATTTTTTTTTTTTTTTACAAAAGTTTATTCTTAAATGTACAATAGGCTCCAAGACAACACTTCATTCTAGCTATAGGTGGCAATAGATATTATGGCAGGGAATCCAGATGTTTAAACAGGAATGGCGCTAAGGGTCATCGTTGCCTCAGGCACAAGGAACAGCTTACTTTTTGCCAGATTTCTTAGTTCCACCGGTGGCCAGGGGGCCTTTCCTTGTGGCCTTTGCTTTTAGCTCCTCAAGTTTCTTCCGCTCCTCCTTCTGCTTCTGCCTGAATACCTTATCTTCCTCGTCCATCTCCTTGGCTTGCTTCTTGGGCTGCTTTTTCTTGCCAGTTTTGCGGCCTGACATGGCACCTGCCGCCCCTACCCCAGACCCTGCCGCCGGAAGCGGAGCTCCCCGTTCCAGCCCCTGTGCCTCTCTGTGTCATTTTTCACACGTGAAAGCATATCTATAGCATGAATTCAAAAGTGTAAAAAAACTTTTTTAAGGTGAAAATTGCTGGATTAAAGGAAGCATACATTTGTAATTCTGATATACACCAAGTACCTTTAATGAGACTGTACCAATTTATACTCCCAACAGCAAGGTATAGAAGTATCTGTTTCTGCACAGCTTTGCCCACAGAATGTGCCAGGCTTTTGGATTTTTTTTTCCTGCCAATCTACTGTGTGAAAAATGGTATCTTAGAGTAGTTTTAGCTTGCCTATCTGTCATTATTTGTGATGTTCAACATTTTTTTCACATGGTTAACAGCTCTAAGTCTAGTTTACATATCTTGTGTATTTTTTCTCTTCAGTTGTTAATGTTATTGTTGATTTCTGGGAGCTTTTTATATATTAGGATGATCAGCCATTTTGTAGGTTTCTTTGCTAATTAAGAGAAGTTTGTTATATGACTTCACTGTCAGCCAGTCTTGGGTTTAAGTTCTGACTTTGTTACTCCCTCACTGTGGCACTTGGATGAAGGACTCATTCACTGACTTTGTGCCTCAACTTCCCCATGTGTTAAGTGGAATACCAAGAGTCTCAGTCTCATGATGATGATGATGATGATGATGGTGCCGTGGTCTCCATCTTTCCTCCGCAGGGCCGCAGCACCAAGGCTAAGAAACCGCCTGGAGAGAATGACTTTGAGACCATAAAGCTCATAAGCAATGGTGCCTACGGGTGAGCCACCCGGGGCTCTGGCGGGGGGAGGGTGGCGGAGGCCGGGTGTCTCGGAGGTGACGGCCGGTCCTCGCTCTCTCCCCCTGCAGCGCCGTCTACCTGGTGCGGCACCGGGAAACAAGGCAGCGCTTCGCGATGAAGAAGATCAACAAGCAGAACCTGATCCTGCGCAACCAAATCCAGCAGGCCTTCGTGGAGCGCGACATCCTCACGTTTGCCGAGAACCCCTTTGTGGTCGGGATGTTCTGCTCGTTCGAGACCCGGCGCCACCTCTGCATGGTCATGGAATATGTGGAAGGTGTGGGCGCCTGCAGGGCTGTGGGGAAGATGAGGGGATGGCCGCTAGGGGTAGCCTGCCCAAACCCCAGTCACCATGTTGACTATCCACCTGTGTGTTTAGTTTATCCACCCATTTATTCATCCAGCCATTGTTCAAACATTCCATCTGTTTATTTCTACCCAGTCATCTGTTGATTTATGTTTTCTTTTTTTTTTTAATTTATTTATTTGTGGCAGGGCTGCTTCTGCATTGCTGAGTGTGGGTTTTCTCTAGTTGTAGCAAGCAGGGGACTACTCTAGTTGCAGTGCATGGGCTTCTCACTGGGGTGGCTTCTCTTGTTGGGGGGTACAGACTCTAGAGTACTTAGGCTCAGTAGTTATGGCACACCAGCTTAGTTGCTCTGCGGCATGTGGGATCTTCCCTGCAGGGATCAAACATGCATCCCCTGTGTTGGCAGGCGAATTTTTAACCACTGGACCTCGAGGGAAGCCTGATTTATCTGTTTTAATTTCTCTCAGTATGGGTACATCCATTCCATTATCCATCCATCTATCCTCCTTCCTTTCATCTGTTCATTTGCTAATCCTTCCACTTTTCTATCCATATATCTACATGCCATCTCTCCATCTATCCATCCGATTACCCATCTATTTGTCCATCCATGTATCTGTTTATCCATTACATCTTTATTTATTTTATTCAAGTGTAGTTGATGTACAATATTATATTACATTTATTTTTAAAGATTTATCTATTTTTTACTGTGCTGGTCTTTGTTGCTATGGGCTTTCTCTGGTTGGGGCAAGTGGGGACTACTCTTCATTGCAGTGCTTTGGCTCTTCATTGCAGGGCCTCTTCTCTGGAGCATGGGCTGTAGGCACTAGGGCTTCAGTACTGGCATTCCGGCTTCAGTAGTTTCAGCTTGAGGTCTCTAGAGTGCTGACTCAGCAGTTGTGGAACACCAGCTTAGTTGCCCCAGGGCATGTGGGATTTTCCCAGACCAGGGGTTGAACCCGTGTCCCCTGCATTGGCAGGCAGACTCCTAATCACTGGACTACCAGGGAAGCCCCCGCATCTATTAAAAAAAAGTAATAGACTTCCTTTTTTAGAGCAGTTTTAGGTTTATAGAAAAACTGACTGGAAAGCTCAGAGAGTTCCCAGGTATTCACTCCACTCCTGCTCTATTTCCTCTGCTGTTCACATCTTGTGATACCTTGGCTACAATTGATGAACACATACTGTACATTATTATTAACTAAATTATATTAGGGTTCACTGTGTTGTGCATCTGTTTTGCATCCATCCCTCTTTTTCTATATCTAGGCATTCATTCATCCATCTGTTTATTCACCTGCCTATTTAACATCCATCTATCTACCACCATCTATTTACCTATTTATTAATCTGTCATCCATCCATCCCTCTTTCCATCCATCTATTTACTATTCTTATTTGTATTCATTCATCCAAACCTCCACACTAGCAGCTATCTCATTTTATCTAGTTAGCAGTCTAACTCCATCTGCTTATTCACAATTAATCCCTTTACCATCCCTTTACCATCCATCCAAGCATCCAATCACCACTATATATGTTTTTCATCTGTTTATCTAACCATCCCAAATATTAATCCATCCATCTTCCAAACACAGAAGGACTACGATTACACACATGATCTCACAGGGCTACAGCTGTGCCACCTCCAAGTCTTAATTGACTGTTAAGTCACTCAACAGATGTCCCTTCATCATCTCCTTCATGTCACATGCTTTGCTGGTGACACAGTGGAGACCTGGACAGATACACCTTTCCCTCACAGAGGGAATAGACCTACAATAAAACATACAATAAAACTGTATACAATAAACAAGGAAAAGAAGCTAAAAAAGAAAAAGGTTGTTTCATATAGTGAGGATGGCAACAAGGGACATAGAGCTCAAGGAGGCCATGGACACTCTGTTTTCTGCATAATGTTTGTAGGGATTATCTGGGGTTATGGCCAGATTCAGATTCCTGGGCCCACCCTGAGAAAGTCTGATTAGTTACTTTCTGACACTGAGATAAATCTAGCTTTAGGGAAAATTAGGAAAGAGAGAAATTTATCAACTTGTGGTTAAAAAAAAAGAAAACTTCAGGAATGGCTTTATCTAGGTGCTCAAATTATGTTATTAGTACTCTCTCCATCTCTTGGGTCTATTTTCCCACGTGTGGACGTCCCGGTAAACAGGGCTTGATAGGGAATTCCCCTGATCGTCCATGGTTAGGACTCCACACTTCTACTGCAAGCGGCATGGGCTCTGTCCCTGCTGGGGGAACTAAGATCTCACAAGCCACATGGCATGGCCAAAAATAAATAAAATGAAACAGGTCTTGATATAGTGAGGTTACCATCCAACAGATCCCAGCTTACATCCTATGAGCTTAGCAATGTTTGTGAAAAAAGAAGGAAAAGTCATTGACCGAACTTGGGTTACATGCTGACCCAGCAGCTAAACCTGGAAGGAAATCTGACCCTTCTGAGAAAAAGGAGAAATGGAAGCTGAGGGAGACTAAAATATGAATGCAGCTGACAGTAAATCTGGTGGGGCAAAGTAATTTATATTTTAAAACCTCAGACCCTCAAGGTTCAGACTCCAGACCAGGGTCCATTCTCCCAGACTCAGTTCATAAGCGGGCAGCCTCAGTCCCAACCAAACTTTACCTCCACCATCAACTCCCTGCCTGACCCAACCTCTCTCTGAGGTTGGGTGTAAACCAATCCCTTCCTGTGTAAAATCAACTGATTGTGCTGACTTTGGAGCATGGCTAAGAAAACAAGAGAAGCCTGGCAGAGGGCACTCCCAGTGGAAGCTGGGAGAGGAAGGCCCCTCTCTGAGCCTCAGTTTTCCTTAGCTGTAAAATGGGGGCCATGTGAGAAGAGAACTTGGTGCTATGCTGCCTGCTGAGTGCTCAGCTCTGGCCCAGGGTTGCCTCCCTCTTCACATGCATCCATTCCTTCACCCCCAGGGGGGGACTGCGCCACCCTGCTGAAGAACATTGGGGCACTGCCTGTGGAGATGGCCCGCATGTACTTTGCTGAGACAGTGCTGGCGCTGGAGTACTTGCATAACTACGGCATCGTGCACCGCGACCTCAAGCCTGACAAGTGAGCCTTGACCTTCGCCATCATTCCTTCCCTGTCCCTCGGGGGTCGGGGGAGCCCTGGCACAGAAGGGCCAGGAGTGAGAAGGACCGTCCTCACCTCTAAGACCCCAGTTTGCTTCTGCAGCCTCCTTATCACCTCCATGGGGCACATCAAACTCACGGATTTTGGCCTCTCAAAGATGGGGCTCATGAGCCTCACCACCAACCTCTATGAAGGCCACATCGAGAAGGACGCCCGGGAGTTCCTGGACAAACAGGTGTGTGTGCGGGAGTGGGGGTCACCACGGGTGGAGTGACCCGGCAGGACTGTGTGGGCCCTGAGCCTGGCATGGGAGGGGCACTGCTCCCCCAGGAGGCCCCTCCTGTGGCCAGGGCATGGGCTGACCACCTGCCCCCAGGTGTGTGGGACCCCAGAGTACATCGCACCCGAGGTCATCCTGCGTCAGGGATACGGCAAGCCGGTGGACTGGTGGGCCATGGGCATCATTCTCTACGAGTTCCTGGTGGGCTGTGTGCCCTTCTTTGGAGACACTCCTGAAGAGCTCTTTGGACAGGTCATCAGTGGTGCGTGCCTCCGCGGTGGGCAGGCAGGGGGCATGGAAGCGAGGGAGGGCCCAAGGCCTCATGGACCTAAAAGCGAACCCCACCCTACACCTTGCTCTGCAGACGACATCCTGTGGCCTGAAGGGGAGGAGGCCCTACCCACGGATGCCCAGCACCTGATATCCAGCCTCCTGCAGACTAATCCCTTGATCCGTCTAGGTGCAGGTAGGGGAGGGTCTGCTGTGCAGAGAATATGATTTGAGGCAGGGGTGGGTGGGTAGTGGTGTCTGATGTCTGTAGCAGGGCTTCCAGCGCTGTGTCCCTGGGCGGGAAAATGGGTGAGCTGGGCTGCTGGGCTACTGGGCTAGCCTGAAGTGTTAGCTGTGCAGTCGTGTCCGACTCTTTGCGACCCCATGGACTGTAGCCCATAAGGCTCCTCTTCCTCTGTTCATGGAATTCTCCAGGCAAGAATACTGGAGTGGGCAGCCATGCCCTTCTCCAGGAGATCTTCTCGATCCAGGGATTGAACCTGGGTCTCCTGCATTGCAGGCAGATTCTTTACAGTCTGAATCACCAGTGAAGCCTGGGCTAGCCATAGCTGTCGCTTAAATTCCTTCCCTGATCCAGCCCACTCCTTCCTCCCCAGGCGGTGCCTTTGAGGTGAAGCAGCACAGTTTCTTTCGAGACCTGGATTGGACAGGATTGCTGAGGCAGAAGGCCGAGTTCATCCCCCATCTGGAGTCTGAAGATGATACCAGCTACTTCGACAGTGAGCGGGGACAGCGGGTGGAATGAATCCTTTGAGGGGGCCCTTGGGTATGGCCTGGGCTGGAACCCGGTTGGGTAGGAGACTAGCCCGCTAGAACAGAGAAGTGGGCTGAGGTCGTGCCGGGGGCGTGGCTTGACAGAGGGGCGGGGCTCAGAGAAGAAAGGAGGTTGGGGTAGGGGTGGAGCCTGGACCGGAGTAAATTCTAAAATTGGGAATGAGCCTGGATTACCGGGCGGTGCTAGGACCCAGAACAGCCAAGGGCCTGGGCTGGCAGAGGCGGAGCCAGGGTGGAGAGCACCATAGGTGGAGTCTGGGGGGTGTGGCCTTATGGAGGCGGGGCTACATATAGCCTTGGTGAAAGTGGGACTGGGACTCAGCGTGGGGGCGGGGTCTGAATCAGTTACTAGTAAGGAGAAGGGGCGTGCGTGGCCAGGCTTGTGGGACCTAGACCTGACTTTCGTGGGAGTGTGATTTGAGGAGTGGACGTGCCCGCGGTCACTATCCACACCTCCACCCCAGCCCGCTCAGACAGGTATCACCACGTGAACTCCTACGATGAGGATGACACCACCGAGGAGGAGCCTGTGGAGATCCGTCAGTTCTCCTCCTGCTCCCCGCGCTTCAGTAAGGTGGGCCAAATTGGGGGGTAGGGATGGGATGAGTCCGGGGGAGGGCGGGGCAGGTGTTGAGGGAGGGAATGGAGGTGGGCTTGAAGTGGGCAGGGGCTCAGGAGGCTGTGGGGAGCAGGCACACAGACCTAAGGTCTCAGACTAGAGAATTTACAGAGGGAGTGAGGATCTGCGTGATGAGGCTAGTGGCAGAGGGGGTGGAGTGGGGGGAAGCAGCATAGTCTTGGAAGTGGCCTTTGGCATTAAAGTGAGTGAAGTCGCTCAGTCGTGTCCAACTCTTTGCGACCCCATGGACTCTAGCCTACCAGGTTCCTCCACCCATGGGATTTTCCAGGCAAGAATACTGGAGTGGGTTCTTTCTCCAGGAGATCTTCCCGATCTCCTGGTCTCCCGCATTGTAGGCAGATGCTTTACTGTCTGAGCTACCAGGGAAGATGCCTTTGGCATTGAGTGGAATCTAATGAGAACCTGAACAGTATGGAAATGACCAACAGGAGGAGCGGCTAATCTGGACCGGGCGGGGTCAGGACCTGGGAATGGAGAGATTGAGCAGTGAGGGCGGAGCTAGGCCGAGGCGAGGCTGGGCACTATTTTATTTTGAGGAACAGCATGTAGCGGGGGTCACAAAGAATCGGACACGACTGAGCACACATACAATGTAGGGGGGTGCACGACCTAGCTTGGGAGAGGGTACGCATAACTGGATGAGACTTGGAGAGGTGAGATTCTTTACGGCTTGGGCAGGGCAGGATCTAGAATATGTCAGAGCCTCATTTCGTGGTGTGGGGCCAGAACTGAAGAATTGTGGGTGGTCGGGCTCGGTCCAGGAATGGGCAGCACCCAGCTTTACTAGGATGGAGCTTAGTTTGGCAGGCTCCAGTAGCGAGGTAGAGAATGAGATGGTTGGTTGGCATCATCGACTCAATGAACATGAGTCTGAGCAAACTCCAGGAGACATTGAAGGACAGGGAAGCCTAGCGTGCTGCAGTCCGTGGGGTCGCAAATACTTGGACACGACTGAGCGACTGAACAACAGTAGCGGGAAGTTTACTGGTTCAGGAGGGAAGGCAGAACCTGGGGGTTGGACTTCCTTCCACTACCACTTGCAGGTGTATAGCAGTATGGAGCAGCTGTCGCAGCACGAGCCCAAGACCCCCGTGGCGGCAGCGGGGACCAGCAAGAGGGAGCCGACCGCCAAGGGCCCAGAGGAGAAGGTGACCAGCAAGCGGGAGGGCCTGGGTGGCCTGACCCTGCGCGAGAAGACCTGGAGAGGGGGCTCCCCGGAGATGTGAGCAAGGGCAGAGCTGGGTTTGGGGGCAGGGCCCAAAGGGGAGTAACTCCTCTGACGACGCCCCCTTTGCGCAGCAAGCGCTTCTCGGCATCTGAGGCCAGCTTCTTGGAGGGGGAGGCCAGTCCCCCGTTGGGCGCCCGCCGCCGTTTCTCTGCGCTGCTGGAGCCCAGCCGCTTCAGCACCCCGCAAGAGGAAGAGGATGAGGCTCGGCTGCGCAGGCCTCCCCGGCCCAGCTCCGACCCCCCAGGCTCACTGGATGCGCGGGCCGCCAAAGAGATACCTCCAGGGGATGGCGCCCCCAGCACTGGGGACTCGGAGGCTAGTAAGTGCCCCCTCCTGCTGCCTTCCCCAATTCCCCAGGGGCCATACATGATTGTTCAATAAGCCTGGTTACTGCTTATGCAAGTTCTCCTGTACTCTTCACACTCCAACCTGGGATTCTCATCAACATGAGAAAGACCCCTATTCCATGCTCAGTCAACAAATGTGTTTAAGCACTTCTCTGTGTCAGGAGCTGTTCCAGATGTATAGGGTACCTGCTCTTATGAAATTCACAATCCAGAAGGGAGAGAGGTAGGAAGAGCATTGCATGTAGAGGGAATACCATTTAAGAGAACTATGCCCTTGGACTGACCCCCTAACCCACCTGCTCTGTTGCAGCTGACCACCCAGGCGACCTCTGCCCACCCTCTAAGGATGGGGACCCATCAGGCCCCAGGGCCACCAATGACCTGGTTCTGCGCCGAGCGCGGCACCAGCAGCTATCAGGAGATCCCGCGGTAGAGAAGCGGCCTTCTCGAACCGGGGGCAAAGTCATCAAGTCAGCCTCGGCCACTGCCTTGTCTGTCATGATCCCTGCAGGTGATGCTGGGTCCAACCTGGCAGGGGATGGGCTGCCCCCATTGGTGCGTTTTCCCGGTCCACCATGATTTGCTCTGGGATGGGCCAATGAGAGCCCTGGGACTTTCACTTGGGAGGAGGGAGGAGCAGACACAGGGAGAGCTGTGTCTGTCCGCCCTGATCTCTGACCATGGGTCTGTGTCTGCAGTGGACCCACATGGGAGCTCACCTTTGGCTAGCCCCATGTCCCCGCGATCTCTCTCCTCCAACCCATCCTCACGGGACTCCTCACCCAGCCGGGACTACTCTCCGGCTGTCAGTGGACTTCGCTCCCCCATCACCATCCAACGCTCGGGCAAGAAGTATGGCTTCACACTGCGTGCCATCCGCGTCTACATGGGTGACTCAGATGTCTACAGTGTACACCACATTGTCTGGGTGAGCAGTCATGGATGAGCCTGTATTCTAGGTGGGGAGAGAGAGTTCCACACCTCCCCGCCCCGCTCCAAGGGATGAGGGACAGCTCAAACTCTGGAACTAGGCAGCCTGAATGAGACTCCTCTGTGACACCCCCTCACCCCGTCACTTTCCTCTCTGACTCTCAGTTTCTTCATTTGTAAACTGGCAAGAATGACTGTTGTTTCGCTTGGTGTTATGATTAATTACTGTGCCTACAGAGTTAGGTGTCTGGAACAGAAGCTTAGGGAGACTTCCTTGTTACCAATCCTGTTAATCCTGCCCCTGTGGGGTGCCCTGTCCCCAGCACGTGGAGGAGGGGGGACCAGCCCAGGAGGCAGGACTCTGTGCCGGGGACCTCATCACTCACGTGAACGGGGAGCCGGTGCATGGCATGGTACATCCTGAGGTCGTTGAGCTGATCCTTAAGGTGAGTCTATGGGGAAAAAGCGAACTGTCGGGGGAGTGGAAGGGAGTGAAGGGTGAGGGAGGTCCCGGGGAGCTGGAGTTGCCAGAACAGCCTCCAGCAGAGAACTTTCCCCCTTTCTAACTCCAGAGTGGCAATAAAGTGGCCGTTACCACAACGCCCTTCGAAAATACCTCCATCCGTATCGGCCCTGCACGGCGCAGCAGCTACAAGGCCAAAATGGCTCGGAGGAACAAGAGGCCCTCTGCCAAGGAGGGTCAGGAGAGGTAGGTGGGGCCAAGTGCAGTGGGCGGGGCTATAAACAGCAGGCCCTCTGGAGCATTCCAGTTTTTGAGAAAATGGCCAGGGCTTTTGTGGGATAGGTATAGGAGAGGACAGGAGAAGGCATATTCACAGGAATGGAAGTTGTGCACAGGAAAGGTGGCCAGGGCCACTGTACGTGTGTGCTAAGTCGCTTCAGTCGTGTCTGATTCTTTGGGACCCTATGGACTGTAGCCCGCCAGGCTCCTCTGTCCATGGGATTCTCTAGGCAAGAATACTGGAGTTGGTTGCCATGCCCTTCTCCAAGGGATCTTCCCGACCCAGGGATCGGGAAGACATAAGAGAACTCCAGTCTCACGTCTCCTGCATTGGCAGGCGGGTTCTTTACCTGGCTACCCCCAGGGTGGCCACCTGGGGGCCACCGAGTGAAGAGCAATAATGAAAGGACAGAGAAGGAGGGGCTGAGAAAGTGGGAGGAGCTGGGAAAAGAAGATGTACCAAGCTCCAAAACTCTGGGAGTAGAGCAGAGCCAGCGGATACGGACCAAGAGGGCACCATCCAAGAGATGACCCTGCTTTGCTGGATGCATTTAAGAGACTGGGAGGGGCCAGGAGAAGAGACTTCTACCTGGGAGGAGCATACCAGGCCAGTAGAAATAATTTCTTCCCTTACAAATAATGCAGAGTTAGGAGAGGTGGGTGCAGCCAGGAGAGTTTTCTGTTTTGATCAGCGGGATTTGGCCTGGACAAAGAGTGAGTGGGGATTGGAGTGAGATGCCTCAGGCTGAGGCCAGTGAAATTCTTCCTGCCCTGATAGGTGGGTTTAGCTGTAGAGGGAGGGGCTAGAAAGGTGGACGGGGCCAGAATAGGTTGGTTCTGTTTGGAAGAATGTTTCTAGCTTGGACTGTGAGTGGTCAAAAAGCAATGGGTAGGCCAGGTGGGAGGAGCCAAGTGGGACAGAGATAAGAGAAGTTCTCCAGCCTCCAACAGTGTTGTTTTTGAAGAGGGAGGGTCCAGATTGGGTGGGTGGTTCCAGGAGGTTCCTTGAGGCCCTGAAGTGGGAAGAGCCGGCAGCTCTAGAGTCTGGTCCAGGGAAACTGGTTCCCTCCTTGTCCTCCAGCAAGAAGCGCAGCTCCCTCTTCCGCAAGATCACGAAGCAGTCGAACCTGCTGCACACTAGTCGCTCGCTGTCATCGTTGAACCGCTCGCTGTCGTCCAGCGACAGCTTGCCCGGCTCTCCCACGCACGGCCTGCCGGCGCGCTCGCCCACCCACAGCTACCGCTCCACGCCCGACTCCGCCTACCTAGGTAGACCCTGCGCCTGCGCGGGGCGGGCGGCATGTGCGGGCGGGGCAGTGCCCTGGCGGCGCCCACCCAGTTCTTTGCCCTCTCTCGCCCGCCCGCAGGCGCCTCGTCCCAGAGTAGCTCGCCAGCCTCGAGCACGCCCAACTCGCCGGCGTCGTCAGCGTCGCACCACATCCGGCCCAGCACGCTTCACGGCCTGTCGCCGAAGCTGCACCGCCAGTACCGCTCTGCGCGCTGCAAGTCGGCAGGCAACATCCCGCTGTCGCCGCTGGCGCACACGCCGTCCCCGACACAGGCGTCGCCGCCGCCGCTGCCGGGCCACACGGTGGGCAGCTCGCACACCACGCAGAGCTTCCCGGCCAAGTTGCACTCGTCGCCGCCGGTGGTGCGCCCGCGCCCGAAGAGTGCCGAGCCCCCACGCTCGCCGCTCCTCAAACGGGTGCAGTCGGCGGAGAAGTTGGGAGCCTCGCTGGGCGCCGACAAGAAGGGCGCACTGCGCAAACACAGCCTCGAGGTGGGCCACCCGGATTTCCGCAAGGACTTCCACGGCGAGCTAGCGCTGCATAGCCTCGCAGAGTCGGACGGCGAGACGCCCCCTATCGAGGGTCCCGGCGCGCCCCGGCAGGTCGCCGTCCGCCGCCTGGGCCGCCAGGAGTCGCCCCTGAGCCTGGGCGCGGACCCGCTGCTGCCCGAGGGCGCCCCCAGGCCGCTGGCATCAAGTAAGGAGAAAGAGTCCCCGGGTGGCGCCGAGGCCTGCACCCCGCCCCGCGCGACGACCCCTGGGGGTCGGACCCTGGAGCGGGACGCCAGCGGCGCGAGACACCAGAGCGTGCAGACCGAGGACGGTACGGGCGGGACGGCCAGGGCCGTGGCCAAGTCCGCGCTGAGCCCGGTGCAGGAACACGAGACCGGCCGGCGCAGCAGCTCGGGCGAAGCAGGCACGCCCCCCGTGCCCATTGTCGTAGAGCCCCTACGGCCTGGGGCGAAAGCCGAGGTGTCTCAGCCCCCGAGTGTGCATACCCCGAGTGCGGACTCCAAGGCATTGCCCGAATCTGCACCCCTGGCGCCTCCCCAACCTGATGCCCTCCGGGGCCGGGAGCGCTGGGTGCTGGAGGTGGTGGAGGAGCGGACCACGCTGAGCGGGCCTCGTTCCAAACCTGCCTCTCCCAAGCTCTCCCCAGACCCCCAGACCCCCTCCCAAGCCCCAACAAAAAATGTGCCCAGCAGTGCCGGGCCCCCAGCCCCACCTGCTTCGCTGCCGGGCCCGACCACCAAGCCTGAGGTGGGGCCAACCTCTCGGTGCCCTGCTGAAGCTGTGCCCTCAGTAGGCCCGACCAAAAAAGGGGCGCCCTGCCCCATGCCCCCAGGCCCATAGCAGTGGGAGCCACTGGCCCCGTGCTGTACAGCCGCCTGTATACATATGTACACATATAAATAAAGTGCGCCCCTGCTGTGTGAGCTTTCTGGAGCTCGCCCCTCCTCCCCTAGCAAGGCAGGACATCCTGTTTCCACCCCCTTGCCTGTGTGCTTGTTAAGGGGTGAAACTTCCTCCAGTCCTAGTTACCATAAAGAGGGGAGGTAGGTCTTGGGTGGACCCTTACTTGGGGTCCTATTCTGCGTCCCACCTATGTGGGTCAGCTGCCCCCAGACCCTGAGCAAGCTGCAATGCTGTTCAGAGTCCCAGTGCCCAGCTGAAGAAAGATTAACAGTCTCATTTACCAGTTTCTTTTTATTACTCAGCAATTCTAAGTAAGGTGTTATGATTCCCATTGTACAGATGAGTCAGAGATTAAGGCACATGATTAAGGCCAAACAAATAGGAAGGGACAAAATAGATTCAAATTCAAGTCCACAGTCCTGCTGGGCTTCCTAGAGAGTAGGCCCTGCTCTTCTTTTCACAGGGCTCCCAGGCCTTCACCAGAGGCTTGAAGGCCTTCCAGAGCATCTGGGCACACAGAGTGCCCCCACCCCGGTGCTCCTCTCTTTGGTTCCGATTCATGTCACCCACACAGGCCCAGGGCCCTTTTGGGGTTACACACCACTTGGAATGGTCTTCTGTGGCATTGAAGGCTGGCCCAGCTGGCCCAGGGAAAGCTGTCTGAGTCACGTCAAATACATGCTGGGCCCCAGAGCAGTTGGAGGGCAGGATACCAGAAGATCTTTGCCAGAATTGGACCTGCAGGGTACTGCCAAGGGCTTCCGCCAGCCAGCCAGAGTACAGGTCTGCAGAAGATGGAAAGAGGGCGTGGACAGGGTCAGGATCAATCCTAGGGATTCCCTAGGCTACTTCTCTCTGAGCTGTTTCCTCAGTTGTCAATTCCTGGCGATCTGGAGGATTATAACATTAAGAGTAATAGCCCTTACTAAATGCTTTATATGTATCATTTTGCACACAGCAGCCCTTTCAAGCAGATACCATTACTATTCCCATTTTTCAGACAGGTAAGTTGAGACCCTGATTAAATCATGTATCACATAGCCAAAAACCAATACTTAAACACAGGTATGTTGGTTGTTTACCTCGCATGTGGTTATGACTCTGATGTGTCCCAATCCCTACGCATGACCTGCCCATAGCCATGGACACACCAGACAGTCCCTCTGCAGAGAAAGAGTTCTCCAAACATCAACCTCAGGCCTCACCATCTCCAAAGTTTCCAAATTTGGCAAAGCTCTGGAATGTGGCTCCTTTCTTTGATGTGAGTGTTACACTGCTGTTCCACGGTCCCTGGCGAATGTGATGGCCCTTGACTACCTCCTCCAGGTAGGGGAATTTCTGGGCAAAGTCCCCTTCCAGCCTGTGGTCATATACCAGTGGATAGGTATAGGTCAGCTGTTTGCCTGGAGGGCAAGGAGAGAAGAAAATGAGGGACTGTTCTAAGATTCTGATCTAGGAATCAGGGACTCACCCTGTCTCCCTGTCTTTACTCACTGATATCCAGGAACTGGGTGAGAGGAAAAGATACACAGATCAGGGTCTGCCCATATTTTTGGGCACCAGGAGGCCAGCTGTACGCAGCAGAGGAGGCACGTGGAGGGAAGTTCGGAACGCTGTGGATCAACCAGAAGCCCCCTTCTTGGTCCAGGAGCAGCACACCTGAACCAGAAATTGGAGCTGATGGCAGGGAGGGGACTGCTTGAGATGTCGCAACAAGCACATGTGCAACCAGGAACACTCAGTCTGTAGGGGGCCCGGACTGCAGGACCAGCGGGCAGTGGGCAATGAGTGTCAGGACCACTGCTGAGCTCAGCTTCCACAGCCATCAGTTCTTATAGTTCAGAGAAGGACCACGTTGATTTAAGATAGGGAAACAGATATCCAGGGCCTGCCAGAGCAGCTCACCCTCAGCCACAGGCAGGTCAGGAATCAGCTGAAGAAGACGCATAGGGAAACCAGAACCCTCCCCCAGCCCCCAATGTGGCCTCACCCTTCGTGTGCCCACGACTGGAAGAGTCCTTAGACTCGCTGGATTTAGGCGGTTGGTCATTGTAGAGCACAAAGGCGAGCTGGGGAAGATGGACAGGGGCAACGTGAAGGTTCCCTCAGGTCAGGCCCACCCTAGAGTCCCACCCCAGGTTCGGCCGGAGGCGTCATCACCTGGCTGTTGTTGTTTCGGTACAGCGGCAGCAGGCTGCGGCCCACGGCACCGGTGGTGCTATTGATGAACCCCACGCCGTCGCTCCAGTCTTCTGAGTGTTCGTCAAAGTACTTGTACCGCAGGCCGTTCTGCGTCGCATCTCCCGACCCTGTGTGGGCCGGCAGCTTGTAAACGACGAACCTATAGGTTGGGGGACAGACAGAATGGAGGAAGACGGGAAGGAACCTGTTTTCTCCTAGGAGTGCAGCAAGCCCCAGTGCGGCTCTGAGGAACAGTGGGCGCCCGCGCACTCACCAGTCCACAGGCTGCCCCGAGTCCCCGTAGCAGGTCAGGGTTCCTACAGGGACCCAGAGCAGCGCGGTCAACAGCAGCGAGCTCAGCGTGGCCATAGAGCTGGGGTCTAGAAATCTGTGTCAAGAGGGCGAGGCGCGGGGTCACGAGCTGGGACAGGCCCGGCCCCTGGTGACTTTCACTTCCCCAAATCCGCCTGGGAACCCTACCCCAGACATCAAGAGGTTAGAGACCCCGCCCGCGAGGTGAGAAGCAGAGATTTAAAAAGGCAGTCGAGGATCCTCCCAGGGGCTGGACTTTCTTTCCGGCCGTCACACCCATCTGAGTCCGACCCCGCCCCACCTGAGTCCGCCCCGGATCCGGCTAGCCTGGGACCTCCTCCTGCTTCCGGCCGTCTAGTCCCTGATAGGCTCCACCCTCTGGCTCGGCCCAGACGCGCCCTCTCAAGGCTAAGCAGTTTCCAGTGCCCGCCTCCGACTCTGCTCCTGGCCAACCACAGCTCACGTCCTTCTGCTAGGCCCTGCCTCCGTCTCTTTCAAATTCAGGCTGGGTGTGTTTAGTCACTCGGTCGTGTCCGATTGTTTGAGACTCCGTGGACTGTAGTCCGCCAGGCTCCTCTGTCCATGGGGATTCTCCAGGCAAGAATACTGGAGTGGGTTGCCATGTCTTCCTCCAGGGATGGAACCCAAGTATTGAACCCAGGTTTCCCGCATTGCAGGCGAATTCTTTACCATCTGAGCCACCAGGGAAGCCCCATTACCGCCTAATCCCAATGAACACTTACTTAACGGTGCTCTTTCCCCGGTTTATCCGTCAGAGGCAATTTTGGACTTTATCCTTTCCTGCCTTACAGGCTGAGGTCCACCTCGTGTGACTTTTGCTCCTTTAGAGGGAGCTTGTGCTGTTGGTCCCCCCCAGCCCCACTCCGCCACCGTACACGAGCTAGCCAAGGGGTCACTTTGGATCATGGTAGGGTGAAGGATGCTGGGGCTCTGGGACCGAGCTGAAGATTCCTTAAAAAATTTTTTTTTCTCATTTATTTTGGCCACTCCACATGGCATATGGGATCTTAGCTCCCCAGAGCTCGAACCCGTGCCCCCTGCAGTGGAAGCCCAGAGTCCTAACCACTGGACCACCAGGGAATTCCCTTAGGATTCTTAGTGGAGGAAGAAGATTCTTAAGTAGAAAAGAAGGCCCCTGTGAATGTCCCTGGGCTTCAAGGCAGGAAGCAAGGACAATGTAGCCTGACCTTGGGGTTGGGGAAGGAGGGGCGGCAAGGCAGTCAGTGCCCAAGGAAGGTTGTCGGATTTTAGGAGATGAGTGTGTAAATGTGTGTTGTTCAATCACTAAGTCGTGGGTATGGCTCCCCAATATCAGTTCTGGAGTTATGGCTTCTTCCCAACTACCACAGCCAAAATCCACAAATTCAGGCCAACACAAGTTTTATCTGGGAGGGGCATTTTTACAGGACCCATAACCATTCACAGCAATACCAGCCTCTATGTGGAGTTTCAGGTGTCACAGTGTGAAGCCTTCTAGAATCAGGATCTCTGGGATGCCTCACCCACTCACTGCCTAGGGTCACCTGTGAGCAAGTTTGATGGTCCAGCTCTCTGAGAGTCTGTCTCTTTGTCAGAAGTATCTGAGTATCCATTTGAGTCCGTTTATTTGGAGGTCTGTCTTGCTGGGTCTACATGATCTTGGCTGTCTGTTGCCGAGGACCTGTGGGAACTTATGTTGGAGGCTCTCCCAGGTGTGTCTATGGGCCAGTCCTTGATATTTTGCTGGATCTGTGGGGCCTAGAGTCCAGATGAGGATTCATCCGAGGGAAAACCACCCTGTGTGGATCCGCTCTTGTTCCAACCCCAGTCCCCAGGAAGGTCCAAGTGCCAGAGGCGGGGCTCAAAGATGACGCTTCATGTGCAAGGCCAGATGATCAGAGCGCGAAAATGCACGTGAACAGAGCTGGCAGCGGAAGGGGCGCTGTCCTGTGTGTTTTCGGTAGTGACGGGTCAGCTCATCGGAGCGCGCGAACCGCCAGCCACAGCCGTCCCACGTGCAGGCGTATGGCTTCTCCCCTGCGGAGATGAAGGAAGCCTTGAACGCCACTGTCCACCATACTTGGTCCCAAGGTCTTCCCTCCTAGCCTAGGCCGGGACTGCGTGGATGCTAGATCGCTTCAGTTGTTTCGGACTCTTTGCGACCCCATGGAGCCCGCCAGGTTCCTCTGTCCATGGGATACTCCAGGCAAGAATACTGGAGTGGGTTGCCATGCCCTCCTCCAGGGAATGTTCCCCACCCAGGGACTGAACCCGAGTCTCTTATGTCTCCTGTATTGGCAGGCGAGTTCTTTACCACTAGCGCCTAGTGTGAGGCCAGTGAGGCACCAAGATGGAAATTTAAGGAGGCTTTCAGTCTCGGGGACGGCCTGAATCTACACCCAGAACCGATATCTGCGACCTCTGTACCTCTTCTGTACCTGCTGGCGCCAGGCTCCTTTTCGTTTCCGGGGCAGAAGTTGCGCTGTCTATGCTGCTGGCCCTGCTTCCTGTGTCCTCACGTCCTGCCCAGCGTACTAATGCCCTCCCAGTTTTTGTCCTTTGGCACTGCTCCCTGTGTTCCAGGCTCTTTACTGTACCAGGGGACCCTCCAGCTGCTGTTCAATCCAGTTGTTGGCCTTGATCCTTGAGCCCCGAAATCCAATTCGTGTTCCACGCCCTGTCCCGGGTGATTACTTTTTCCCTCAGCTAGACTTGGACCCTCCTCCCTACGTTCCTGGACAGGTCTGTACACGTGACCCCATCCCCCTAGGCACAGGTCTCCTTCCTCCTCCTCCTGGGCCTCTAGTCCATGTCCCCGCCCTTCTTTGGCTCCTTGGGTCCCCGCTTTTCCTCCTGTGCCCACCCTCCTCTGTTTCCCAGCTATTTATCTTCAAATTCCAGGAACTGCCTCTGCATCTGGGCCCCTCAAACTAAACCTCCTGAGCTCCAGCACGCCCCCTACAGTCTGGCTAAGCCACTCCCTCTTTATATTCCTGGCTACGGCAATGGCACCCCACTCCAGTACTCTTGCCTGGAAAATCCCATGGACGGAGGAGCCTGGTAGGCTGCAGTCCATGGGGTCGCTAGAGTCGGACACGACTGAAGGACTTCACTTTCACTTTTCACTTTCATGCATTGAAGAAGGAAATGGCAACCCGCTCCAGTGTTCTTGCCTGGAGAATCCCAGGGACGGTGGAGCCTGGTGGGCTGCCGTCATGGGGTCGCACAGAGTCGGACACAACTGAAGCGACTTAGCAGCAGCAGCACGGCCCCTGAATGGCTTCCCAGGTGAAAAGTGAGTTAGTCGCACACTTTCTGTCTTTGCGGTCCCCTGGACTGTAGCTTGCCCAGCTCCTCTGTCCATGGAATTCTCCAGGCAGGAGTATTGGAGTGGGTTGCCATTTCCTTCTCCAGGGGATCTTCCCGAGCCAGGGATCGAATCCGGGTCTCCTGCATTGCAGGCAGATTCTTTACCAACCGAGCCCCAGGTGGCGCAGTGGTAAAGAATCCGCCTGTGGATGGAGGACACGCAGGAAAGGAGAGTTCGATCCCTGGATCCGGGAGACACCCCTCCGTCCCCACCCCCCCTCCGCCCCACACAGAGTACAGTCCATGGGGTGGCAAAGAATTGGACAAGTCTGAGCACGGCGGCCCCTGAAGCCCTTACTCCCACTTGCCCCAAACTTGAACCCTGCGTCTTTGGCCCCGCCCTTGGTATTCCGGCTTTCTCTCCAGCGGTCCCTCCTCTAGCCCCGCCCCTACACAGCTTGCCCGGCTCTCTGCTTTTCGGCACTTCCTTGGTCCAGGTCTTTGCCGTTGGTTTCCTGAAATGTTTTCCGGGTTTTCTCTGTCCCCACCCGCCTTCCCCTCTGCTCTTTGGCCGACTCCTGATGTTCCAAGCGCCCCAGCTCCTTCGGCGTAGCCCTTTGCTCAGAGACTTTGTTTTAGCCCCTCCCCTTGCTCCAGTTTCCAGCTCCTCGACAGCTCCCAGCTCCCAAGGCCCCGCCCAGCCCGCCCAGCCCCTGCACCGGGGCCCGCCCCCTCACCTGTGTGCGTGCGTAGATGCGCCTTCAGGTGTGAGCTCTTGGTGTAGCTCTTGCCGCACCCCGGGTGCGTGCACGTGTGCGCAGCCTGCCTCTTGCGTGCCCACGATCGCCGGCTGCGCTTGGATGGCGCGGCCTCCGTGGTCCCTCCTGGGTCTCCTGTAGTCCCACCGAGTCCTGCACCCGTCGTCCCGGGCCCTAGACAACTCAGGAAGGAGTGGGGCGAGGGGGGGCCGGGGGCCGGAGCCTGGAGCCCGCGGAAGAGCTGGAAATGCCCTTGGTACTGTGGCATCGGGTACAGCGCGGGGTACCCGGACAGCAGCCCGTAGGGGGCGCCCGGCGCTGCAGGCACTGAAAGCCCGGTCCTCGGGAAGTAGCTGCCGGAGGAACCCGACCCCGGTCCCGGGTACAACGGCTGCAACGGCAGCGCTTTGGGCTCGGGGGTCGGGATCAGGGATGGGCCCACGAAGGTATCGGGAGCCGGGGTTCGTGGGGCCGGGCGCGCCCAGCCCAGGTGCTCCTCAGGGCCCAAGAGCCCAGCCACCAGCCCCGGGCCGCCCGCATACGCGCCCAGAGTCTCGGGCGGCTGTGGGAATTGCGCTCCGGAGCCCTCGCTGGGCGCCAGAGCGCAAGCCTGAGGCGCGCAGGTCTGAGGCGCGCAGGTCTGGGGCGCGCCGCCAGGCTCTGGGCATGGGAAGTTGGTGAAAAGGAGATCCAGGTCCCAGGGGGTAGCTGCATCCCTGTCATCATCTTCGTCCTCCCCAGGCGCGTCCTCTAGCTCAGGCCTCACGTGGAGGGGTGGTCCAGTATGGTCGGGGGGGCCCGGGCCCAAGTCCTGCACGTCTTCAGAGCGCCACCACTGGGGGAAGGAGCCGGTAACATTGAGCTTCAGCGGACACCAAGGTATCCTGCCCATAGACGGTGGGGGCCGGATGCCCTGATGGGGGCAGGCTGGCCAGGGGCTCAGTAAAGGGGTCTTGTTTGCTTGTCTGTCATGTCAGTCTCTCCCACTCCCTCACACTTGTCCGTCTCCCCCCTCAGCCCCCCCAGCTCCAGAGACGGTCTATCGGGTCAGGCTGGAGACAGGAGATAAGGCTTATATTATCTAGAGTCTCCTGCCACGCTCAGGCATGGGGGAAGGGTTGGCAGAACCAAGAATGGAAGGCTAGGGGAGGCTCAGCCTTGCCTCAGTTTCCCTCAAGAATCTTCCTCCCCTTCCAGGTCCCCTAACAAGATTAATTCCTGGGTGTCACCTAGCCACAGCTGTCATTTCCCTCTTTTATCTGGGGGTGTCTCACTGAGCCTAGATCCCTGTGTTGTTCTGTTCCCAGCCTCAGTCTTTCATGACAGAAATAGGACCTTAGACCAAGTTCAGACCCCTGGCCTGCACTGAGGACTCCCGGTCCTGAGCAGGGCAAGATGTGAATTCCAGGGCAAGATGTAGACCCGGTCCCCCAATTCTGTGGCCAGGGCCCAGAACCCCTGCCGGCCCACCTAGACCCCCAGCTGACCCCACCTTGAGGATGTCTTCTTGTGTGTCCGAGAAGGGGCCCAGGGCGGTCAGCGTGCTGATGGAGGGCAAGGCGGTCTCCGCTGCAGCCATGGCTGGCTGGTGCCCACCCTGGGGCTCAGGCCTCCTCTCCCTTGGCGGCCTCGTGGGCTCTGAGGCTCTGATGGCCCCTTGGAGGGCTCCTCTCTGCCCTCAGCTGATTGGCTGCAGCCCCTGATAAGGGCCAGGCGAAGGCGGGGGTCACCGTTTCTGGGGAACAGACTTCACCCAGGCCTGTTCAGGGCTGAGTCTTGAAGACTGACCGTGTATCTGAAGCCAATCAGATGTTCGGGGTCTGAGGGTTCAGGGGATAGGGGTTCAGGAGATGGGGGTTCAGGGGTTGGGCAGAGTGAGGCCATGTGTTTCCAAAGAAGGAGAAACTTGGGGGCCTGTTCTCAGCTACCTTCCTGAAGAAGAGGTGATAGGCACAATGGGAATTCTGGGAAGGAGCTTCAAGACCCCCTTGCCCCTGACCGAGGCCTTGCAGCTCTCCCCTTCCCCATAAACAGCAGCTACCATGCTGATGGCGGGACTTGGCATGAACTCTCTGCCAAGCCAAGCATTATCAGACTCCCCAGATGTTGGAAGCTGCTATCAGGTGGGGGGCCGGAACAGCCAAGGCTCTGTCCCCAGTGAGTGGGAGGGCCGGGGGCTGGGGATTAACTTGGTTTTCAATTTCCTGGGTTGTGAGCTCCCCAGGTCTGAGCCCAGTGGCAGGAGAGGCCCCTGCCAATCAGTGGTCACTGTCTACCATGGACAGCCCCACCCCCCACCCCAGGCGACGTGCAGGGGGTATGGGGAGGCTGAGGCTGGTGCAAATACAACTGCTCTAGATGGGGGGGCCTTGGGATGAGGAGGCCACCTACTCGCCTGGGTGGGATGGGACTGTTGCATCAGGCCATAGGAAGTACTTGATCGGGAGGTGACCCGATTACTGCTTCCCTTGTGGCTCAGCTGGTGAAAAATCTGCCTGCAATGTGGGAGACCTGGGTTTGATCCCTGGGTTGGGAAGATCCCCTGGAGAAGGGAAAGGCTACCCACTGCAGTATTCTGGCCTGGAGAAGTCCATGGACTGTATAGTCCATGGGGTTGCAAAGAGTCAGACTTGACTGAGCAACTTTCACTTTCTACCTCACAGTGGGGAGAGATCTAGGTTCTGCACCAGAGACCTCCACCATGGTGCCCAGGGATTCCAGGTGATGACACAGACATATAGTTCATAGTCACACACAGACATTATGCAATTGTATAATGACACAAATTCCTGGTCCCTAAGTCACACACCCCATATAAGTTCCTACTCAGATAATTGTATGTCTGTGCATCACAGAGACCATGCATAAACATACAATTCCCAGATGCAAAAACAGCCATCTACTACATCATTACACAATGTTATAGTCATACACTGCCTCAGACATAGAATTCATGATCAGGTGCTGACAATGACACACAGTTACTCAGATCACGCACAACCACACGCTCGGTTTTGCTGCAACCAAACAGATCCATGGAGATCCCTGGATACACTGTCACAGAACTAGAGAAGATGCTGCCACACAACCCCTTTCAAACACAGATGAAGCCTCAGATGCAAAAGTGTAAAGCACATCTACAAGGGTTTCCCTGGCGGCTCAGCGGTAAAGAATCCACCTGCCAAAGCAGGAGACACAGGTGAGATCCCACATGCTGTGGAGCAGCTAAACCCGTGCGCCACAACTATTGATTTTGTGCTCTAGAGCCCAAGAGCCACAACTACTGATGCCCGAGCACCCTAGAGCCCGTGCACAACAGGAGATGCCACCGCAACGAGAAGCCCGCGCACGGCAACTAGAGAGTAGCCCCTGCTCCCTGCATCTAGAGAAAAGCCCGCACAGCAACAAAGACACACTACAGACTAAATAAATAAAAGTACTAGACCACAACTAGAGAGTCCATACACTGCAACAAAAAATCCCACATTATGCAATGAAGATTCTGTGTGTAGCAACTAAGACGGAACCAGCCAAATAAATAAATAAAAAGATTTTAAAATCCCAAGAGTGGTGGGCGGACATAAAAATAATGTAAGAGCTGGGCAAACCCACTAGGATGGCTATTTAATATTTATTTGTATTTATTTATTTATTTGGCTACACCAGGTCTTCAGTTGCGGCATGCGGGATCTTTAGTTATGGCATGTGGGATCTAGTTCCCCGACCAGATATCCAACTCCAGCCCTCTGCCTTGGGAGTGCAGAGTCTTAGTCACAGGAGCAGTAGGGAAGTCCCTATGGCTATTTTTTAAAAAGGAAAAATAAGTATTGGTGGGGATGCAGGAAAACTGGAACCATTGTATACTGCTGGTGGAAATGCAAAATGATGCAGCTACTGTAGAAAACAGTTTTATGAGTCTTGAAAAAGTTCAACAAAAAAAAAAGAAAAAGTTCAACATGTTACCATGCTGCTGCTGCTGAGTCACTCAGTCGTGTCTGACTCTGTGAGACCGCAGTGCATTGCAGCGCGCCAGGCTCCTGTGTTTGTGGGATTCTCCAGGCAAGAATACTTCAGTGGGTTGCCATGCCCTCCTCCAGGAGAGTTACCACATGAGGCAGAAATTTAACTCCAAGGTATACACCTAAAAAAATTGAGAACAGAAAAAAAAAAAAGAGAACAGGTACTGAAACAAGTATATTGTCACCCTGCTTATTTAACTTATATGCAGAGTACATCATGAGAAACGCTGGACTGGAAGAAGCACAAGCTGGAATCAAGATTGTCGGGAGAAATATCAATAACCTCAGATATGCAGATAACACCACCCTTATGGCAGAAAGTGAAGAGGAACTAAAAAGCCTCTTGATGAAAGTGAAAGAGGAGAGTGAAAAAGTTGGCTTAAAGCTCAACATTCAAAAAACTAAGATCATGGCATCTGGTCCCATCACTTCATAGCAAATAGATGGGGAAACTGTGGAAACAGTGTCAAACTTTATTTTTGGGGCTCCAAAATCTCTGCAGATGGTGATTGCAGCCATGAAATTAAAAGACGCTTACTCCTTGGAAGGAAAGTTATGACCAACCTAGATAGCATATTCAAAAGCAGAGACATTACTTTGCCAACAAAGGTTCATCTAATCAAGGCTATGATTTTTCCACTGGTCATGTATGGATGTGAGAATTGGACTGTGAAGAAAGCTGAGCGCCGAAGAATTGATGCTTTTGAACTGTGGTGTTGGAGAAGACTCTTGAGAGTCGCTTGGACTGCAAGGAGATCCAACCAGTCCATCCTAAAGGAAATCAGTCCTGGGTGTTCATTGGAAGGACTGATGCTGAAGCTGAAACTCCAATACTCTGGCCACCTCATGTGAAGAGCTGACTCATTGGAAAAGACCCTGATGCTGGGAGGGATTGGGGGCAGGAGGAGAAGGGGACGACAGAAGATGAGATGGCTGGATGGCATCACCGACTCGATGGACATGAGCTTGAGTGAACTCCAGGAGTTGGTGATGGACAGGGAGGCCTGGCGTGCTGCGATTCATGGGGTCGCAAAGAGTCGGACACGACTGAGCGCCTGAACTGAAACAAGTGGGCTTCCCACGTGGTGCTAGTGGATAAGAACTCACCTGCCAATATAGGAGACATAAGAGATGTAGGTTCGATCCCTGAGTTGGGAAGACCCCCTGGAGGACTCCATGGCAACCCATTCCAGTATTCTGGAGAACCCCATGGACAGAGACGCCTTGCAGGTTATAGTTCTCAGGGTCACACAGAGTCAGACACGACTGAAGCAACGTCCCACGCATGAACAAATAATTGTAAAGTAGTGTTCACAGTAGCATTAGTTACAACCACCAAAAGGTGGAAACAACCCAAATGTCCATTAATGAGTAGATGGATAAACAGAAAGTGGCCCATCTGTGCAATGGAATATTATTCAGCCAGAAAAGTAATAAAGAGCTAATACATGTTACAAGATGGATAATCCTCAAAATCATGCTATGTTAAATAAGCCAGTTAAGAGAAGTCACATTATATGATTCCACTTATATGAAATATCCAGAGAAAGCATATCCATAGAGACAGATTATTGGTTGCCAAGGGCTGCGGGGAGGAGGAAGTGGGGAGTGACTGCTTAATGGGTACAAGGTCTCCTTTTTGGGGTGATGGAAGGGACCTGGAACTATATAAAGGTGGTGGTTGCACAACACAATGAACACACTAAAAGCCACTGAATTGTGCACTTTATTTTGACTGCTCTGGGTCTTCCTTGCTGCCCTCAGGCTTTTGGTAGTTTCAGCAAGTGGGGGCTACTCTCTACTTTTGGTGTGTGGGTTTCTTATCGCAGTGGCTTCTCTTGTTGCAGAGCACAGGCTGTAAAGCATGCAGGCTCAGTATTTGCGGTACACGGGCTTAATTGCTCTATGGCATGTAGGATCTTCCCAGACCAGGAATTGAACCCTTGTCCCCTACATTGACAGGTGGCTTCTTAACCACTGGACCACCAGGGAAGTCTGAATCGTATACTTTAAATGGTTCATTTTAGAGAAACTCCCTGGCTCCAGTGGTTAGGACTTGGCACTTTCATTGCTGTGGCCCTGGTTCAATTCCTGGTCAGGGAACAAAGATTCTGCAAGCTATGTGGCACAGGTGCAAAAAAAAAAAAAAAATTCATTTTATGTTATGTGAATTTCATTTTATTCAAACAAAATGGTTGAAATTAGAGTGGTTTCCTGGAGCAGTTTCCTGGAGAGGAGAGCAATCTGTCTTGAGGAGACATCTCCTTGATTTAGGATAAGGCACTAACAGGCATGTTTGGCTCTGGAAGGTGGGGCAAAAGGCTGAGGGTCCAGGGTGGGAGTTGGGGGGTGTCTGGCTGGGAGGCCAGGCCTCTGGGAGCATGTGGCCAGTACAGTTGACAGACTTCCCAGGGTGACAAGGCCTAAGTGTACATTTGGGCTTCCTACTGTGCATGCTGTCATCACCCTCTACCTCCTCTGTGCGTCAGAGAATTCCTGTGCTCACAATGACTCCAGGGCAGGGAGCACTGGTGAAAGGGCAGGATAAAAGGAGGGAGGCCACTGGCTCCAGGTGGAGGGGGGGGTGTCCAAAAGAATAAGAATTATGCAGAATCCCAGACATTTCAGGGTGGTGATTTTCTCTGAGTGGGGAGGAGGGTTCAAATCATGGATATTAGAGGCCAGAAGGGCCCAGATACACCCAAGCCCCTTGGGGATATACAGGCTAGTGATCAGATTCAGACACAGTCTCAGTTACTCCCATCAGAGTCAGAGAAAATGTGTGAGACACAGCATTCTACACACAGACATGTGGGAAGGGGTGTTCCTGGGTGGGCAGGGAAGGGCCTGTCCTGGGAAGCAGGAAGACCGGATCCCGGGCCTGGTCCTTATTCTGCACCTGGTCCATTTTTTTAAAATATAATTTTATGGAATAGGAAATAGCAACCCACTCCAGTATTCTTGCCTGGAAAATTCCATGGACAGAGGAGCCTGGTGGGCTACCGTCCATAGGGATCACAAAGAGTCAGACACAACTGGGCTCTTCCTTCTCCTCTCTATCCCCCTCTGCCTTTCTCGTCACTGCTGCTTTGAAAATTAAAAGATAAAAGAAAAATATGGTTTTATGTATTTAATTTTGGCTGTGCTGGGTTTTCATTGCCGTGTGGGCTTTTCTCCAGTTGCGGCGAGTGGGGCTCTTCTTTGTTGTGGTGGGTAGGCTTCTCACCGTGGCGGGTTCTAGAGTGTGCTGGCTTCAGCAGTTGCAGCATACGTGCTTGGTGGTTGTGGTTCCCTGGACTCTAGAGCACAAGCTCAATAGTTGCGGAGCGTGTGGGGCCTAGTTGCTCTGCGCCATGTGGGGTCTTCCTGGACCAGAGATGGAACCTGTGTCTCCTGCATTGGCAGGTGGACTCTTTACCAGTAAGCCATCAGGGAAGCCCCTGCACTTGGGCTATTTTTATCTTAAGCAAGACCATTCTGCTTTCCCGACCTCACTTTCCACAGCTGGAAAATGGACAGGTCATAGTAGGTGAGTGGCTTTCAGTCAGAGATGGTCAAGCATGATGCATCCAGATGCAAAAGCACACCACATGTATGCTCATAAAAGTGATCTCGGTAAGCATAGCCATTCACTCAGGCAGATACTCACGCTCACAAGCACACACAACACATAGACAAAGTCACACCAACACATATACATATAGACAATCCCACATGCACACACACAAATAGCTAGTCACATTCTCACGAAGATAACAGCCACATTTACGAAGAAAGCCATCAGAACAGTCATGCACATAGTACCACACAGACACGTGATTACACAGAATACTATTACACAAGCTTACAATTAGACAAGAAACCACAAAGACATTCAGCCACACAGAAACAGTCACAGACAGTTAGACACACAACTGCCCATAGTCAACAGCCCCACAATGTCACAGAAACAGTCAGCTCCACTCACATACAGATACATAGTCACATAGGCTCAGTCAACCACACAGAATCACAAAGCATAGGAAATCCCATATAGTAGGGCTTCCCAGGTGGCGCTAGTGGTAAAGAACCAAGCTGCCAATACAGGAGTCAAAGAGACGCGGATTCGATCCCTGGGTTGAGAAGATTCCCTGGAGGAGGGCATAGCAACCCACTCCAATATTCTTGCCTGGAGAATCCCCATGGACAAAGAAGCCTGGCGGGCTACAGTCCATAGGGTCTTATAGAGTCGGATACAACTGAAGCGACTTAGCACGCACGCACATACAGTAACTTGGTTAGCAAGCTTCCTGGGACAAACTGGCAGACAATTTGGGCTGAGATCTTCCACCTGAGCCCACCTCCTCTCACAGAACCCCATTAAAGGAGACCTCGAGATCTGGGCTCGTGATTTCTAGTACTCATTTTCTCGAGCCTCAGCTGCCTGTTTTAACTCCAGAATCTCTCTGCCCTCGCCCCCTACAACTGACCAACCAAGAGCGGGCCGAGCCCCTCATAGGGCCAATCAGAGCAGAAATACAGCGGGCCAATCGGATTGACCGGCTCGCCTTCAGCCCCCCCCCCATTACCCGTGCTTCCGCTCCTTAAAGGGGGTTAAGGTATCTCCGCTAGGCGCGCCGCTTCCACCTGCAAGGCTGCCGTAGCCCCTTTAAAAGGCAGAGCCGTGAAAGAGCAGGGTCCTAGGACGAACCAATGACAAGCCCCATTTAGCCTCTGCCCCGCCCATCCCCACCGGAGGTCAAAAGTCTCGTTCTATGGCGCTGTGGCCTGTGCAGTGAACCCGGAGGCTCCAGGTGAGGATTCTCGAGAGGGGCGAAGGGTGCAAAGGGCCAGGGCACTTGGTGGGAGCCGCTCTGCTCAGACGCCTCCAATTCTCCAGGTCGGCTGTAATTGTTCTGTTTGCCCGCTCGCTGCCCACATGGCCCTGAGAGGCGTCTACGCGCAGCTACTGAACCGCGGACCCGGCCTACGAGTCTTTCGTTCATGGAGCTCGGCGACAGCGCAGACCGGTCAGTGCTGGACCTGGGATGGAATGGGGAGGGAGAAACTTGAGGCTCGGGAGCTTTTTCGGGGTAATTTTTCCCGTCCTATGTTTGCAGAGAAAGGCGAGAAGACCCAGAGTCGATCGGCCAAGCGTAAGGACCCCTGGTTGCGCCGTGCGTCTGCGCCCCTCATCCAGCAGTCCCCTCTTCCAACTGTCTGTCTGTCCCCGATGGGTTCTGTCCCAGAATCCGGGGTCTGCCCAGGCGGGGAGGCAGGGCCGTGGCCAGGGCCAGAGGCGCTGAGGCAGTGAGTTTCCCCAGAAAGACCACTTTGCCAGTCCTGTCTGCAGCCGACATTAGTTGAGGGTTGAGGGGTGGGACTGAGGATTCTGGGGGAGAGGAGGGCGTGGTGGTCGGGTGGACAGGGCTGAGTAGAGTCCCACTTCCTCCAACCCCGCCCAGCTTCGCGGCCTGAGTTTGACTGGAGGGACCCACTGTTGCTGGAGGAGCAGCTGACAGCAGATGAGATCCTCATCAGGGACACCTTCCGCACCTACTGCCAGGAGCGCCTCATGCCCCGCATCCTGCTGGCCAATCGCAACGAAGGTGCTCAGGCAGGTGGTTGGGCACTCTGGAGCTCCCACTGCCACCTGAACCTGCACCCTCCATCATGCACACCAGCTCTGCCTGCTCTGGCTGGGCTTTAGAGCACCTCTGGGTCTGGGCTAGTGCTCCAGAGGGCCAAGGCTGGGCCTGAAGTTGGGGCATCTATCCCTTTGCAGTTTTTCACCGGGAGATCATCTCAGAGATGGGGGAGCTCGGTATGCTGGGCCCCACCATCCAAGGTAAGGACACGTTTCTCTCCATACTCTGTAGCCCTCCACTGTGTCTTGAAAAGCCCCTTTCTTTCCCTGAGCCTAGTTTCCCAGTCTGCAAAGAGAGGCTGTTATGTCTCTGAAGCGGCTGTGGGGATGAAATTAATAAACCCTCAAGCTAGAGCCAGCTTGGTGCCCTCTCCTTGGGTGCTCCTATGGGGCTCTGTCTCTTGGGCAACAGGAATCACTGGTCTCAAGTGGGCAGGGCTTTGTTCCACATTGTTCTATTTCTCTCCCCTCCCCACCCAACCCTGGCCCATTCCATGCCCCCCCCCCCACCCCAGGGTATAGTTGTGCTGGAGTCTCATCGGTGGCCTACGGGCTCCTAGCCCGAGAGCTGGAGCGAGTGGACAGCGGCTACAGGTCAGCAATGAGTGTCCAGTCTTCCCTTGTCATGTACCCTATCTATGCGTATGGCAGCGAGGAGCAGAAGCAGAAGTACCTGCCCCGGCTGGGTAAGTAGCCGCCTGGGGAGCCTGGTGGACAGAAGATAGTCCCAGTGATCTGAAACTCAGGACCAGGGCTGTCCCTCAGGCCTGCCTTGTGTTCTCACCTCTAAGGGTATTGCCAATGGCCCCTCAGGCCCCCTGCCAGACCGTGGACCCCACCCCACATTTGATTCTCCTAGGTCTCTCTTGACTCTGCCCCTTTCTCACCACCATTATATCCCCTGTGATTTGCTTTTCTCTGCTCCCCATTGCAGCCCAAAGTTTTAAGTCTAACTTTAAACTTTAGAAGTTTAGAGTTTAAAAGTTTAAAGTCTTAACTTCCCAACGGGATCCACAAGACCCCATGTGGGCAGACCTCTGCTGACCTTTCCAGCTCATCTCTGACTACTCGCTTGACTGCTCCTTTGCAGTTGGACTCAGCAGCTTGGAATTCTCAGTTGTGCCCCTGGACTTTTGCACATCCTGGTCTCACTGCCAGGACTGCTCTTCTGCATACCTCTTCCTGCTTAACTCCTTTTCAGTGCCCTTCAAGACAGTTTAGCCAACCCCTTCCCGACTCCTGTTTGGACCTCCCCCCATTATGGCATTGTGACTATGACCTGGGTGAAATATCTGTTCCCCCCACCACCTGGGAGTGCCGTGAGGGCAGGGCCAGGTCTGTCTTGGCCTGGCTCAGTGGAAAGGCCCGCAGTTTTCAGTAGAGGGATTGGATGGGTGACCGGCAGCCTCATGATCTCATCTCATGTCTGCAGCCAAGGGGGAGCTGCTGGGCTGCTTTGGGCTCACGGAGCCCAACCACGGGAGTGACCCTAGTGGCATGGAGACCAGAGCCCGCCACAACCCATCCAGCAGGAGCTACATCCTCAATGGGTCCAAGACCTGGTGAGGCGGGAGCCTGGGGTCCTCAGGCAGGTGGGCAGGGGCAGTGGGTGATGGCCAGAGCCCTCACTGCCTGTCCCGCCTCCAGGATCACCAACTCGCCTGTGGCCGACTTGCTGATAGTATGGGCTCGGTGTGAGGATAGCTGCATTCGGGGCTTCCTGCTGGAGAAGGGGATGCGGGGCCTCTCAACCCCCAGGATTGAGGGCAAGTTCTCTCTGCGGGCATCATCCACAGGGATGATTATTATGGATGATGTGGAGGTGCCAGAGGAGAATGTGCTGCCCGGGGTGTCTGGTCTGGCGGTAAGCAGCAGCCACCTTGGGAACTGATAGCAAGTCACCTGCTGCTTCTCTTTTCTTGGGCAGGCCCCTTGCTAGGGACCCAGCTGGGGAAGAGATACCCATGGAGCCAAACAGTAGTGACTTGGAGAGGCTCTGCCTGGCTCACTGATGTGTGCTGAAACTGCCCCCCTCTCCTTTTTAATTTTTAGCTGTGCTGGATGTTCCTTGCTGCATGGACTTTTGTCTAATTGCAGTGAGCAGGGGCTACTCTCTAGTTGTGGTGTGTAGGCTTCTGTAGTTGAGGTGCCCAGGTTCTAGAGCACAGGTTCAATAGTTGCGCACTGGCTTGTTGCTCTGTGGCATGTGGGATCTTCCTGGACCAGAGAGCAAACCTGTATCTCCTGCATTGGCAGGTGGATTCTTTATCACTGAGCCACAAGGGAAACCCAAAACCGCCCCATTTTGGTGACCATCTCACTCAAGCTGGCTTGGCCTGGGACACATAGAGGCCTGAACCAACTTAATTCTGCTTGCATGTGCATCTTCCTGTCTCCTTACCTCAGACCCTAGATCTGAGCCTCCCGTCCAGATCTTGGACTGGGGAGAACTCTATGAAAACCAAGAGTGAGTAGGCAAGAAGCAAAACCCTATGTGCATTGTTGGCTCTGATGCCAAAGCCATGTGTGACTTCAACAGTTGTCCTGAGTCTCCCTGGTTTACACTGACTGCATATCAGGGGTGTCTGGGGAGGGGGCACTTAATAGTTCTCTACAGGTTCTCTCATCTCTTGGTGGGGCTGAGGCCCTGTCTCAACCCTACAGGGTCCCTTCGGCTGCCTAAACAATGCCCGCTATGGCATCACATGGGGTGTGCTTGGAGCTGCTGAGTTCTGTTTGCACACGGCCCGGCAGTACACTCTGGACAGGTGTGTGGGGGCTACATGCCAACTCCCAGGGGTATGGGGCGGGAGGCTTGGTCTCCATCACTAACCCCTCCACCCTTGGCACCCAGCCACCAGACCTAAGTTCCCTGCTCTGTGAATTGGCTGAGGAAGTCCTTCTGAGCAGTGAGGGGCTCAGTCAGCAGCAGGGCCAGAGTGAGCTGAGTGGGGACACAGCTCACTCTGGGGCAGCCTGGAAAGGCCCTGGGATAGGTCTGGGGAGTGCCCTCCTCTGTAAGATTTGCCTTGGCCTTGCCTGCATAGGATCCAGTTTGGTGTCCCACTGGCCAAGAACCAACTGATTCAGAAAAAGCTGGCGGACATGCTCACCGAGATCACGTTGGGCCTCCATGCCTGCCTGCAGCTCGGCCGCTTGAAGGATCAAGACAAGTAGGGGCTCTGTGTGTGGGAAGGGGCAGGCAGCTATGGCAGGAGGACCCGGTGCCCCTTCCAGGCATGGTGGTGGTTGGGCCTTGGAGAGAGGACCTTCCTGCCTGGTGGCCCCTGGGGACCCCGCCCTGCCTACCTCTCTCTCACCGGGAGCCATGTCCGCTGCTGTGATATAACCCTCCTCCCGGCTGGCTTTGCCTGGGGGTAGGGATGCCTGGGTGCCCAGAGCAGGGTCAGCTCTTTGTAACCCAGTGTTTGTGACGTCTGTGCTGTTTCCAGGGCCGCCCCGGAAATGGTCTCTTTGCTGAAGAGGAATAACTGTGGGAAGGCCCTGGACATTGCTCGCCAGGCCCGAGACATGCTTGGGGGGAATGGGATTTCTGATGAGTATCACGTGATCCGGCATGTCATGAACCTGGAGTCTGTGAACACCTATGAAGGTGGGGGCTGGACTCCTGGGGTGTGTGGGGGGGTTCACAGTGGCCTCACATCTGGGGAAGGGGACAGCAAGGAGGGGCAGGGGCAGCAGGCTCAGCTCCTGCTGTCAGCTGTCTGGCACCAGTTGGCAGCATGATGTGGGCAAGTCCCCCCCTCGGTCCTGCATCTGGAGTGGCCCACAGGGGGACCATGGAAGTACACACTCCCAGTCCTTTCCCCTGTCATGCTCGAGGAGCGATGTTCCCAAGCCCTCTTACGGCTTCCTCGGGCATCCCCAGATGGGGGCACAACACCCAGTGGGCTGGCGAATTCAAGGAGGTGAGTGTGCAGCTACACACAGGAATCAGCACTCCATTTTACGTGAGAAAAAGAAAAACGGTAAATCACTGGCAGGCTGTGGTGTCTGCACCTGGTAACTGGTTGTGACTCCCGTGGGCCCAGAACCCCTTGCCTCGTAGGAAGACAGACATAGAAAAAGATAATTAAAAAGAAAAAAGGTGCAGGGACTTCCCTGATGGCCCCGTGGTTAGGACTTGGCGCGTCCACTGCAGTGGCCTGAATTTAGTCCTTGGCTGGGGAACAAAGATCCCACAAGCCAAGGTGTGGATGAAAAAAAGAAGAGAGATATGTAATTCTAGTGTGAGCCATGCAGACTAGAGGGAGCTTTAACAGGACTCAGTCTCTGTGGGAGAAAGTGGAACCATAAGAAGCCTTGAGGGAGGTGTAGTTCCCTGGGCAGAGATGGAAGTAGCGTCCAGTGCTGTCTGGGTGGGGCATTCCAGACGGCAAAGGGGAGGGGGCGGGGATTCTACAGGCATGACAGGGACCCTGAGGACAAGCTGAGGGGACCTCCAGGTGGTTTTATGCAGGGGAGGGGCGGGATCAGATTTGCACTTTAGGAAGAAAAGAGAATTATTTTGCTCCGTAAAAGGGAGGGCATAATCTCTGGTTTCTGCCTTGGGAAGCTAAGGAAGAACAGATGAGAACAGGAGGGCTGTAGAGTGTTTCCTTTGTGGATGTGGGGTAGGATGTGGGATGTGTGGCTTGGGGCAGTGGCTCCAGGATGAGGGGGGCAGGGATCAGCTGGGACAGGCAATTAATTGTCTGATGTTTGCTTTCCTGTCCCTCCTGCGGGTAAGAAAGGGCCTGATCCATTTCCCGCAGAGCTCATTAGCTCTTTCCACCTCTGCGGGAAGAAAGCATGGCTGGGTTGAAAATCAAACATTTAATCAACTGTGGGGTTGGGGTGGGGTGAATCTGGGAGAGTACCAAAGCTGGGCCCATGGTGGGGGCTGGACTTGCTGTGCTTTGAGGCCTGGCACAAAGAGCATCGGTTGGGTTTTGTTTGCTTGTTTTTGCCAAAGAAGCATTGCAGAACTCTGAAAAACAATTTTCTCAGCATGGCCCAAACGGTGGCCTTCCTTGGTGGCTGTCACTAAGAGTGACTCTCCTGGTAGCTGTCAGCATTCGCCATCTTTGTGAATCTGTTCTTCTTCCAGAGTAGTAGCCTGTGGGGGGACATGAAGATTGACTTTAAAAGCAATTTGTGGGGGATTTCCCTGGTGGGCCAGTGGTTAGGACTCTGCACTTCCACTGCAAGGGACACAGTCGGAATTAAGATCCCTGGTTGGGGAACTAAGATCCCACATGCCATGTGGCACATCCAAAATAAATAAGCAAAATTTAAAGAAAAATAAAGGGAAATCGCGAGCTGTTAAGACTGCAAACTGACTCTGCATTTATTTGTCCAGGTACTCATGACATCCATGCTCTGATCCTTGGAAGGGCTATCACAGGGATCCAGGCGTTCGTGGCCGGCAAGTGAACCCACTTCACCTGGGAGCCCAGATGGCACCAAACCCCTCTCCAGGGAGACACAGGGCTTGGAACTTAGTTGGAGAGGTGGCAGATGGAGCCAGTTCTTCTGGTGGGAAGTGAGAGACACTGATTTTTAAATATCAAAATTTCCCTTTTGAAGTCATTCAAATGTGTTCCTTAAAGAGAAGATGGGACTTTCTGTACTGAGTGTCTCAATCCAGTTTTGACCGTGAACAGGCATGGACTCTACCTGCCTTGGAACAGAGGCTCCTCGACAGGGGAGCAGGGAGTGGGGAGGAGAGTGACATGGAAGCAACTTGTGAGACCCACCAGTGTCTAAGTGAACTGCTCCATCCACACGGCAACATTCACTCTGCACCCTCTGACCCTCCCATCTGGGGGCAAGTGCCTTATGCTGGACGCTGGAGCAGAATGAGGGATAAAGAGAGAGAATAATAAAAGAGTGTGCATGTCTGACCCCACCGTGTTGGATCACATTTTCTGGTAACCAGTAACAGGAAAAAGGAACACATGAAAGGGCTGTGAAGCACGCTGGGACCCAGCAGGGATTTCCCCAGCCCAGAAGTGATCTGGGCCATGTTGGAGTCTTGGGCTTGGCTGTAATAAATAAACCCAGGTGGGCACTGCCAGGGCTCGGGGCTGAGGGCAAAGGGGACTTTGTCCTTTTTGTCACCCACCACAGAGCGGACACACAGTGTAGGAAATAACAGTCCGGCTTCTTAGTTCGGACACACCACATACAGGCGCATGGGGCCATGCGTAGGGTGGCCAGAGCACCGGGGCCTTTGCAGACAGTGGCTCCTGTGGGGTTTAGAGCCTGGTGATGCTAAAATCCTCGCTCTCTGTTGATATTTACTTTAAAAAAAAATTTTTTTTTTTCTGGTCATACCTCATGGCATGTGGGATCTTAGTTCCCCCACCAGGGACTGAACCCGTGCCCCCTGCATTGGGATCATGGAGTCTTAACCATTGGACAGCCAGGGGAAGTCCCTGCTGACATTTACTTTCATCTTAGCCCCTACAACTCTCATACCTCAGGCTGGACACAAAGGTCTTTGTACACAGTCTCCACGGTGTGGCATACTTGTTTGAGCTCTGTTTCCAGGTGACTGATCTTTGCCATCTTTTGGGTGAACTCTTGGAGCTTTTCCTGGATGATCTTGTTGTGGTGATTATAAATCTGATACATCCTCTCCTCGAGCTTCTCTGTCAGGTCTGAAACCTTTGAAGGAATAAGAGGTGCTCTTAGAAAATCAAACAAGAGGCGTCAAGAGACATTTTTTCTGACTGGCTCTTTAAGATTTCTGCAGTTTATCTTATAAAAGTGGTAAAAACAACTCTGGTGACTGGCAGTGAAAAGGCCTATGTTAAATTTTTCTTTTATGAGAAATAATTTCAACTTGATGCATCTTCAAAGAGTGATTAAAAACATGATTCAAGAGACAGTAAAAGTTTAGGTCAAACAAAGTAGAAGAATGTGACTTTACATATATGTATTATATTATTATATATTACATATATAATTATATAATCTATAATTATATATTTGTGATTATAACTATATAATTATATAATTTATATATAATTATATAGTTATATTACATTATACATATATAATTATGTAATATATAATTATATATTACTTATATATATGTATTAGTGTAACCTTATCCCAGATCATTTTTCTTTTTAAAAAGAAAGGTGCAAAATTATGTATATAAGCTCAGTCAGGTTAGGAGGAAAGTATCTAGAACAGAGACTAGAGGAAAACATGCAACAAAGTGGCCTCTGGGTTATGGTATCATCTGAATATTTTTATCTTTTTTTTTCTGCTATGTTATATTTTTCTCTAAATTTGCTATGTACCAGGTAGGTAGGAATGCGGCTGAGGGAGGAAGTCAGCCTGTCATTGAGAGATGATGTGTGGAATTCACAAGTTGTCTGACTTATAGGACACATTCTGAAGAAGCATCGGGGACAACTATTAATAACAGACCTGAACATAATATTAGGTTTTGTTAGACATAAGCCCCAGGCATGTTCAGGGACTTTCACTTTCCCAAATCATGTGACTTCGGGAGGACAAGTGGGTGTGATAACTCAGGTTATGCCTCAGTCCCCTCCTGCCACAGCCATTAGCCCAGCATGAAGGTAAGGGGCTAGTCTGTGATACAGGTGTATCTTGGCTTCTCATCCTGGCTCTCTCACTCAGGCAAATCATTTCCAAACCTTACTTTGCCCGTCTGCAATATGGTCCAAGCTCTTCTCTGCAGGATTGCTCTAAGGGTGAAATCAGGTGCCATACGCAGACTGTCTAGAACATGTGGGGAACGTAACAGCAGTTCATTGCCTCCCCCTTTATGTTTCACATAAGGAACACCTCCTCCCTTTCCCTGGGCTTCTGCAGTATGTGGGGGGAATCAGTCACCTTGATCTTGAGGCTGTCTCTGAAGTTGGTCATGAGGGCATGGTCCTTCTGTCTGCTCTCGTTGATGTTTTCGATCAGCTCCTGGGCCCTCTTCTTCAGCATGTCGATGCTTGAGTCCAGAGAGGAAAAGTAGGGTCCTGACTTTCCTTCCAGCATCATCAGCTGGCGGTTGGCACTGGAGGTGGCGACAGAGGGGCTAGAAACCTGACTTCTGAAAGTATAGGAAACTTGAGATCAGCACCAAACTTTCCTGAGAGTGGCTGATCTGAATTAGCTCTGTGGTGGGAGGAGAACCTGTGCCTGGTGTTTTCTGTTGTTGACACTTGTTTATTTCATTCACACCCCTCCCCCACCCTGCCCCTGAGGGGAAGGGACAGCTTAAGAGTCAGCCTGCCAATGCAGGGGGGACACGGGTTCAATCCCTGCTCTGAGAGGATTCCACGTTGTGTGGAGCAACTAAGTCTGTGCACCACAACTACTGAGCCTGGGCTCTAGAGCTCATGCACACGATGACTGAAGCCCACACACACTAGAGCCTGAGCTCTGCAACAGGAGAAGCTACCATGATAAGAAGTCCTTGAACCACAGCTAGAAAGTAGCCCTCCCTCTCCACAATTAGAGAAAGCCTGTGCACAGCAACCAAGACCCAGTGTAGCCAAAAATAATTTAATAAAAACATTAAAAAAAAAATACCCCCAGAAGAGTTTGTTCCACACTGTGTGTGCTAAGTCACTTCAGTCATGTCTGACTCTTTGCGACCCATGGACTGTAGCCTGCCAGGCTCCTCTGTCAATGGGATTCTCCAGGCAAGAATACTGGGGTGGGTTGCCATGCCCTCCTCTAGAGGATCTCCCTGACCCAGGGATCCAACTCATGTCTCTATGTCTCTTGCATTGGCAGGCGGGTTCTTCACCACTAGTGCCGCTTAGGAAGTAGTACTAGTACTGTACATGTGACTAATATTATGCAATTCGACTAAATGCATAGTTAGTGAAATGGTGAAAAAAAGCTAAATAGAATGAACAAAGGTGAACCTGATAAAATACAACTATTAAATCAAGTGTGGGCAAACAACGATGTATCAGGGCCAAAAGCAGAAAAATTTAGAAGTATTTTGCATACAGACCGCTTTGTCAAGGCCTGTAAGTTTTTGCTCTGCTTTAGAAAAACAAAAGTGGGGGACTTTCCTGGTGGCCCAGTGTTTAAGACTCGGTGCTCCCAATGCGCATTGCTGGGTTTGATACCTGGTCAGGGAACTATTGATAGATCCCACATGCTGCAACGAAAGATCCTGAGAGCCACAACTAAGACCTGGCACAGTTAAAAGAAAAGACGGTAAAAGAAATAAAAACACAAAAGTGGAAATTGTGGGTAATGCATATGAATGAGGTTTATGCAAAAAAAAAAAGTTGTGATCTGATCAACAGATCCATTGGTGTTTTAAATTAAGATAAAATGTTTAAAGGGCTTCCCTGGTGGCCCAGTAATTAAGAATCAGTTTGGCAATGCTGGGGAACACCAGTTTGATTACATATGTTGTCAAACAAATAAGCCTGAGGGCCACAACTATTGAGCCTGTGCTCTAGAGTCCAAGAGCTGCAATTATGGAGGCCCGTGCACCCTAGAGCCGGTGCTCTGCTACAAAAGAAGCCACTGCAATGGGAAACCCACACACCACAACTAGAGAGTAGCCCCTACTCACTGCAACTAGAGAAAGCCTTCATGCAGCAATGAAGACCCATCACGGCCAAAAAATAAATAAATCTTTTTTTTAAAGAAAGATAAAGGGTTTAAGATAAGACGATTTTTTTTTTGTGGCTATTTTTTTTGTTTTATCTGCCCTGCACCATGCTAAGGTACCCGCTTCATCTTGCTGCACCTTCACAACCACACTCTGGGGTCTGTCCCCATTGTCTTTACCTCATAGCTGAGGACACAGGCTCAGCACGACTGTGTCACTTTCTCAGGATCCCTAGTCTGTGCAGAGCTGGGTGTGGCACCCAGCTGGCCTGACCCCCAGCCTGGGCCATTTCCTCCGAAGTTCTCGTCTTCCTCCTCACCCTGAGGTGCTTCCAGCTCTGAATGGCTGAGACTCGGAGGTGCCAACACAGCAGCTCTTCCACACACCAGTTCACACACAACCATAAAGCCATGACTGCAAGCCAGGCACAGCTACTGAGAAAAACACATCGTCATTTTTGGATGCTTCCTCCACACAAATATTTTTCTTGGCTTTTCTCCAACTGCTTGAGCTCTTTCTTCTGGCTCAGGATACAACCACAGGGAAACTTGAGTGCATGACAGCCAGGGTGGCCAGGCTCTCACTGACACAGAAGTCCTCAGGCCTGAGACTGTGTCCCCTGGCTGTGTCCTGGATCTCATGTTCTCCTTACCAGATGGGCTTTTTGTCCTTGGGCCTTTGCACTTGCTCTCTGACAGTGAGACCTAGCCTAGGCTACTACCTCGTTTGTTTTTAAAATTTTTTATTTTTGACTGTGCTCTTTGCTGCTGCACGTACTTTCTCTAGTTGCAATGAGCAGGGGCTACTCTCTAGTTGTGGTGTGTGGGTTTCCCATTGTGGTGGCTTCTCTTATTGCAGAACACAAGCTCTAGGCACTCGGGCTTCAACACTTGCGGTATGTGGGCTCAGTAGTTGTGGCACATGGGCTGAGTTGTTCCCTGACATGTGGGATCTTCCTGGACCAGGGATTGAACCCGTGTCCCCTGCACTGGCAGGCAGATTCTTAACCACTGAGGTACCAGGGAAGCCCCTGATGCCTCTTTTGAAGCGCCGCCTGTGACCCCGTGCCTATCTCTACCACTGTGCGCTTATCTCTGATGCCGCTCTTATCTCCCCATTTATCTCTGCATTCCCAGGATCCAGCACATTTTGAGTCCTCCACTGTTAACAAACGAGTGAATGAAGGACACTGATCTAGTCCTCCCTGTTCTGGCATTACACAGCGCATGCAAGTTCATCTGCCTGCAGAGCCAGACGCTTGTGTTCAGAGCATCTGTCACAGATGCTCTGTGTTCAGGCACACCCGAGAAGGTGTGCCTCTGATCAAGGCAGATATTTTATAGCAAAACCTTATTGATAGAAAACAAAGACCAACTAAAGGCTCCCTGGGCATTCCTGTAAAAAAAGGTTGTGCTGTCCTCTTGACCTGCCTCTCATGGGAAGAACAGTAATAGTGCATCGAATAAATGAATGAGTGATTAGGAAGGGCTTTCATTACCATCCACGCTCCCATGTTTCCCAAACTTACCCCCAACCCACGCCTCTCCTCTGAGCTCCCAGTAAGGTACCTGACTACCCCTAGGCCCTCTCCACTTGGCTGTTCCAGAGGCATTTCAAACTTCTCTAAATTTGCACACCAACTCAAAGTTGTCCACCCTCCTTCTGTCATTGAAGAACACCAAAAGTCACCTGGTACCCAAGCCAGAAACTTGGCAGCCACCCTGGAGCCTGGCTTCTCTCTGTCCTTCCAAATCCCCTCACAAAATCAGACTTCTCTGGTGGTCAGATGGTTAAGAATCTGCCAATGCAGGGGACATGAACTTGACCCCTGGTTCTGGAAGATCTCACATGCTGGGGGGGCAACTAAGCTCCTGCGCCTCGACTACTGAAGCCCACATACCCTAGAGCCTGTGATTCACAACAAGAGAAGCCACAGCTCCACACCAACAGTAGCCCTTGCTCACTGCAACTAGAGAAAGCCTGCATGAAGCACCGAAGACCCAGTGCAGCCATAAATAAATACATAAAATTTCTTAAAAATGAAAAAATTAAAAAAAAAACAAACCCAACAGAAACAAATCCCATCACAATATCAGACTAGCCTGGTGCTCCAGTGCCTAAGAATCTGCCTGCCAATGCAGGGGACAAGGGTTTGATCCCTGAAAGATCCCTCCTGCCCTGGGGCAACAAAGCCCCAAGGGCCACAACTACTGAATCCGCTCACCTAAAGCCCAAGCTCCAACACAGGAGAAGGCCAAGCACATGAAGAGTAGCCTCTGCTCTCCACAACTAGAGAAAGCCTGCGTGAAGCAACAAAGACCCAACACAACCTAAAATAAACTAATTTAAAAAGAATCCTGTCACAAAAACCTTTCATTTCATACCTACTGTTCCTACCTGGGCCTTAGGGCCCTTTGAACCACAATCAGAAATCCCACTTCTGCTCCACAGCCTACAAGACACCCCCCGCCCCCCCACACCAGCTGCAGGATCAAGTAAATTCCCTAGTACAGCACACAAGGCTTTCCAGGGCTGTGGAAAGGCCTCCATCTTCTCTTTTCACCCTCCACTCCCAGCAATTTGGAACCTTCCACAATTTCACCAAATCCATTAGCCTTTGCCTGAAATGACTTTTCTTTTCTGTCAACTTCATGATACAGCATTCAGAGCACCCCTCTCACCATCGCTTACTAATCACAACACTGCCAGTTTGTATGCTCAATTCCCTCCAGGCGCCCTATGCATTCTGGGCAGAGAGTGCATTGTATTCATTCCAGAGGCATCACCACTGTTTCCTGAACACCTAAAGGAAAGAATTACCATCTGAGATGGATGTAACATTCTTGCTCGTAAGGCACTTTGTACCCGCAGTTGCTTTGTTGTCCCCACTGTATAAGGGCTCTGAAATTAAAATCAATGAGAGAACCAGGTGTTTCTTTTTTGTGTCATTGCTCACAACCTGCTTGAGCTGCTAACTGTTCAAAGTCGCTCCTTTCTCAGGCTCAAGGGATGAAGCTGGAACCCGTCTCCGTGGCAGCTACACAAATGGTGAAAAATCACTTGAAATCAGCTCATTCAAATTTCGTGGTGGGACAAAGGCCTGCATCAGATGTCTGCAGAGAGCATCTTGATTTTCCCCAACCTCCCCTTTGGGGTTTTATTCCTTTCCATTTCATCTTTCTTAATACTCAGCAGCTGCATATTAATCAGGACGCTAATGAATCATAGGCTTCTCTGGGCCTGCATTCACCAATTAACTTTAATAAACAAAACACACCGTGTCCTCTCCACTGGCTTCCCTGGTTCAGGCCTGCTTCTGTTGCCCAACCCTGGATGGAGGCCAGGGACTGGAAGTGGGCCCAACAGAGCAGGCTGCCTGCGCTCAGGGTGGGGCAGTGGGGGCAGGGGTGGGGGTTGTGAACACATCCCTACGCTCATCTATGATGGTCTGTCCTAAGGAGTTCCTAATTCAGCTTTGAGGATTAGGACCTAGTTTCCGAGCAGGGCCCACGCTGGCAGGAGGCCCAGGAACGGCGGAGGAAATGGGTCTAAGCAGAGAGACCATCTGTTCGCTCCAGGTAAAGCTGTGATTGGCAGGCGTGAGAGCCAGAGCCCCCCGCTGGTGGGGGCCCTCCCTCCTCGGGCCTCTAACAGATACACAAGTAAACAATTCGCCAGCCACTTACGACCACCGCAGGCGGTGGTCCCAGGAGGGGAGGTGAGCTAATCAAACATTCAAGGAGGAACACAACAGCATCTCTGGTGCCTTGGCAAAATGATGTTTTGCTGAAGTACAGCCAGGAAAGGGGAAGGTTTGATTGAAGCTGCAGAGCCCACTCCTTTCACCCTCTGCTCATCTCTCGTGAAATGTGTTCACATTTTAATCATGTCACTGACAGTCTGCTGAGGGATCTGTTAACTGGCCCTTACGTTGGTTCTAATCCATGTTTCTCAACCCAAAGCTCTTTTAGAACTCCTCAAAGTCTCAATGATTTGCAATTGTCTGTGTCTCCTCACCACTTAGATCACCGTCTAAACATACTATTTGCAGGAAGGTGTTATCAAACAAACTACTTTAGTTCTCTTTTTTTCTGGTCTCCAATAAATAGCACACACTTGGAAACCGTTCCACACTGTGCTCTGTTTTACAACTGAGGCCTCTGGGCTTATTCATGCGTGTGTCTCTCAGTTCAGTTCAGTCGCTCAGTCGTGTCGGACTCTGTGACCCTACGGACTGCAGCGCACCAGGCCTCCCTGTCCATCACCAACTCCCGGAGCTTGCTCAAACTCATGTCCATCCAGTCGGTGATGCCATCCAACCATCTCATCCTCTGTCGTCCCCTTCTCTTCCCCCTTTCAATCTTTTCCAGCATCAGGGTCTTTTCAAATGAGTCAGTTCTTCGCATCAGGTGGCCAAAGTATTGGAGTTTCAGCTTCAGCATCATTCTTTCCAATGAATATTCAGGACTGATTTCCTTTAGGATGGACTGGTTGGATCTCCTTGCAGTCCAAGGGACTCTCAAGAATCTTCTCCAACACCACAGTTCAAAAGCATCAATTCTTCTGTGCTCAGCTTTCTTTATAGTTCAACTCTCACATCCACACATGACTACTTGTAAAACCATTAACTTTGACTAGATGGACCTTTGTTGGCAAAGTAATGTCTCTGCTTTTTAATATGCTGTCTAGGTTGGTCATAGCTTTTCTTCCAAGGAGCAGTGTCTTAATTTCATGGCTGCAGTCACCATCAACAATGATCTTGGAGCCCAAAAAGATAAAGTCTCTCACTGTTTCTATTGATTCTCCATCTATTTGTCATGAACTGATGGGACTGGATACCATGACCTTAATTTTCTGAATGTTGAGTTTTAAACCAACTTTTTGACTCTCCTCTTTCACTTTCATCAAGAGGGTCTTTAGTTCTTCTTTGCCTTCTGCCACAAGGGTGGTATCATCTGCATATCTGAGGTTATTGATATTTCTCCCAGCAATCCTGATTCTAAGATTGTGTATGTCTCTGGCCACCTCAAACTCAGCAAGGGCAGAATGCAACTCATGCCTCTGCCAGTTGGAAACCAAACCACCTCGAGCCAGAAAGCGGGCAGCCCTTTCTGTGCTGGTAAGCATTTAGCAACTGGCTCTCTAGGGAGTAGAGGAGGAGGTGGCAGGGGAAACCTTGATTTGTAGTATTCAACTTTCATGGTGCACAGACTCCCACTATAGCCAATTTCAAGCTACCAACATGAAGTCACTAAATGCCAGGCTGGGAAGAGATGTGTAGAACTGGCTCCTGCTGGTAGGAGCGAGCTCCAGGCTCTAGCACACCGCAGCTGGGAGACCTCGTTAGCTCATCCCTTTTCTCATGCCTCAATAAATGAATCGCCCCCCCCCCACCCCGCCAATCTTCTCTCCATCTGCCCCGCTAGACATCCTGCAGAAGCCTCCCACCTATCTCCCAGGTCCACTCCCACCCCCTCCCACCCATTCTTCACAGAACAGCTGGTGTCTTTTTATAACAGGAACCTGAGCATGTCACTTCTCTGATTTCAGCCATTCCCCGCCTTGGTATCTACCTAACAGAAACAAAAACTTATACACGGATGTTCACAGCAGCCTTATTCACAAGAACCAAAGAACAGAAACAATCTAAATTTCCAACAGCTGATGAGTGGATAAATAAAATGTGGTACATCCATAGTTTAGAATATTATTCAGCTATATAGAGGAATGAAGTTCTGATACATGTTACAACATGGATGAATCCTGAAGACATTATGCTCGGTGAAAGAAGCCAGTCACAAAGGATCACACAATTGTATGATTTCATTTATATCAAATATCCAGCAGAGGCAAATTGTAGAGACAGAAAGTAGAATTGTTGCCAGGGACTAGGAAGGACATGGGCTTGCCAGGTGGCACTAGTGGTAAAGAACCCGCCTGCCAATACAGGAGACATCAGAGATGCAGGTTCAATCCATGTTTCAGGAAGATCTCTTGGAGGAGAACATGGCAACCCACTCCAGTATAACTGCCTGGAGAATCCCATGGACAGAGGAGCCTGTCTACAGGCTACAGTCCATGGGGTCGCAGAGTCAGACATGACTGAATGAGCACACACATGCATGATTACAGAGGATACGTTTTCCCAGCAACCTGACCTCTTTCGTGTCAGTGCTTGTTCAATAAATGCCTTTTTCATCAGATGGAAGCACTGAGAATGTATGAGCCTGTCTGTCCAATGTAACCAGGGTATCACTACCACCAATCACGAAGCCTGACACACTGGCCTTCCCTGTCCCTACCTCAGAGACTTGCAGCTCCCTCTGCTTGGAATGTATGGGCCTCTGGACACCTCCTGGCTGGCTCCTCCTTATGTGACCTCCTTAGAGATCAACTATTCCAAACTCCCTGTCACTCTAGTTGCTCCTCGGTTTTGTTTCTTTACAGCACTTGCCACCAATTGAAATGACATTAAAAAAAATTATCTTTTAGAAAGTTCAGTTCAGTTGCTCAGTCGTGTCCAACTCTGCAACCTCATGGACTGCAGCATGCCAGGCTTCCCTGTTCATCACCAACTCCCTGAGCTTGCTCAAGCTCATGTTCATTGAGTTGGTGATGCCATCCAACCATCTCATCCTCTGTTATCCCCTTCTCCTCTTGCCTTCAATCTTTCCCAGCATCAGGGTCTTTTCCAATGAGTCAGTTCTTCACATCAGGTGGCCAAAGTACTGGAGCTTCAGCTCCAGCATCAGTCCTTCCAATAAATATTCAGGGTTGATTTCCTTTAGGACTGACTAGTTTGATCTCCTTTCCGTCCAAGGGACTCTCAAGAGTCTTCTCCAGCACCACAGTTTGAAAGCATCAATTCTTCGGTGTTCAGCCTTCTTTATGGTCCAACTCTCACATCCATACGTGACTACAGGAAAAACTATAGCTCTGACTACACAGATCTTTGTCAGCAAGGTGATGTCTCTTTTTAATATGCTGTCTAGGTTGGTCATAGTTTTGCTTCTTTTAATATGCTGTCTAGGTTGGTCATGACTTTTAGAAGGTCAGCTTGGCAATAGACCCAACATAGTCAACACAATATTGAAGAAGAATGAAATTGGGAGGACTGATGCTACTTGATGTGATACCAGTGAAAGAATATAAAATAGACCAGTGGAACAGACTAGAGCCCAGAAATAGACCCACACACATGTAGTCAACTTATCTTTGACAAAGGAACAAACAAAATTCAGCAGAGAGAGGAGCATCTTTTCAACAAATGGAGTTGTAACAATTAGACATCCACATGCAAAAAAAGTGAAGTTAGACACAGATCTTGCACCTTTAACAAAAATTTTCTCAAAACAGATATAGCCCTAAATGTAAAACTATGGCAGAAAGTGAAGAAGAACTAAAGAGTCTCTTGATGAAAGTGAAAGAGGAGAGTGAAAAAGTTGACTTAAAACTCAACATTCAGGAAACTAAGATCATGGCATCTGGTCCCATCACTTCATGGCAAATGGGGAAACAATGGAAACAGTGACAGACTTTATTTTTTGGGGGCTCCAAAATCACTGCAGATGGTGATTGCAGCCATGAAATTAAAAGACACTTGCTCCTTGGAAGAAAAGCTATGACGAACCTAGACAGCACATTCAAAAGCAGAGATATTACTTTGCCAACAAAGTTCCATCTAGTCAAAGTTATGGTTTTTCCAGTAGTCATGTATGGATGTGAGAGTTGGGCTATAAAGAAAGCTGAACACAGAAGAATTGATGCTTTTGAACTGTGGTGTTGGAGAAGACTCTTGAGGGTCCCTTGGACTGCAAGGAGATCCAACCAATCCATCCTAAAGGAAATCAGTCCTGAATATTCATTGGAAGGACTGATGTTGAAGCTGAAACTCCAATACTTTGGCCACCTGATGCGAAGAACTGACTCATTTGAAAAGACCCTGATGCTGGGAACGACTGAAGGTGGGAGGAGAAGGGGACGACAGAGGATGAGATGGTTGGATGGCATCACCGACTGGATGGACATGAGTTTGAGCAAGCTCCGGGAGTTGGTGATGGACAGGAAAGCCTGGCATGCTGCAGTCCACGGGGTCACAAAGAGTCAGACACTACTGAGCGACTGAACTGAACTGAAATGTAAAACACAAAACTATAAAACTCCTATAAGACATCATAGGGGAAAATATAAGTGACTTTGGGGTTGGTGGTGACTTCTTAGACACAATATCAAAACAAAGAATTGGTAAATTGGACTTCATTAAAATTTAATACTTCTACTCTGTAAAAGACACCATTAAGAGAATGAAAAGACCCGTCACAGACTGGGGCAAATCTTTAAAGAACACAAACCTGGTGCTTCCCTGGTGGCTCAGTGGTAAAGAATTGCCTGCCAGTGCAGGAGACATAGGTTTGATCCCTGGTCTGGGAAGATTCCACATGCCTTGGGGCAACTAAGCCTGTACACCACAACTACTGAGCCCACATGCTGCAACTACTGAAGTCTGCGCGCCCTCAAGCCATGCTCCACAACAAGAGAAGTCACCGCAATGAGAAGCCTGGGCACCACAACTAGAGAAAAGCCCGCAGAGCAAATATGACCCAGCATAACCTAAATAAATAAATAATTAATAATTTTTTAAAGACAAAACAAAAGACTTAAAAAAAAAAAAAAACCCTGCAAATCTGATAAAGGCCTGACATCCAAAATATTCAAAGAACTCATGAAACTCAGCAATAAACAAATAATCCAAAAAAAAAAGAAAAGAAAAGAAACATCCAATTTAAAAACAGTCAAAGATCTGGACACCATACCAAAAGTTGTGCAGATGTCAAATAAGCATATGGAAAGATGTTTAACTTCATACTTCATAATGAAGTTTCAAATCAACATAACAATGATACCACCATTAGAATGGGGGAAACCTAAAACACCGACAACACCAAATGCTGGTGAGGACCTAGAACAACAGGAACACTCATTCATTGAAAACAGGAATGCAAAATGGTTCAGCCACTTTGGAAGACATTTTGGCAGTTTCTTTCAAAACTAAAAATATTCTTACCGTATGATCTAGCAATTGTGCTCCTTGGTATTTACCCAAAGGAGTTGAAAATTTACATCTACACAAAACCTGCACACAAATGTTTACTGTAACTACATAAACAACTAAATTGATAAAACTTGGAAGCATAATTGCTGAAACTTAAAAGCAACCAAGATGTCGTTCAATAGGTGAAAAGAAGTCAGCTCCAAGAGAGTAGGAATTCTGATTTGTTCACTATTGTATCCTCAGCATCTAAAACAAGGTTTGGGTAAAGGAGACCCTTGATAAATATCTGGTGAATAAATGTGCAAGACAAGAATGTCTTTTTAAAGTAATCTGCAACACTGCTCTTTTTCTTGCTCCAACATCACAATTTCTGTTAGTTTTATCTTCTTAAATCTAGCCAAAATTTGACTACTTCTCATCACCTCCATGGATCTACCCTAGGTCAAGTCACACTCATTTTGCACCTAAATTATTCCAGTTGCCTTATCACTGGCCTCCCTGCTTTCAATCCAGCCTTTGATAATCTATTCTCTACTCAGCAGCCAGAGGAAGCCTTTTAAAACTTTAGTCCAATGGACTATGGTGGTTTAGTCACTATGTCCAACTCTGGTGATCCCATGGACTGTAGCCTGCCAGGCTCCTCTATCCATGGGATTCTCCAAGCAAAAATGGAGTGGGTTGCCATTTCCTTCTCCAGGGATCTTCCTGACCCAGGAATCGAACCCCAGGCCCCAGGTCTCCTGGACTGCAGGCAGATTCTTTACTGATTGAGCTACAAGAGAAGCCCAGTGGACTACACTTCAAAAAAGGGCCAGACAGGAACACTTCCACTTTGCAGGCCATATGGTCTGGGTTGCTTCTGGAGAAGCAGCCCTGTCCTAATAAAACTTTATTAACAATAATCCTGGAACTTCCCTGGTGGTCCAGTGGTTAAGACTCCATGCTTCCATTGTAGGGGGCACAGGTCCCATCCCTGGTCAGGGAACTAAGATCCCACATGCCACAGCCCATTCCCCCTCGCCAAAAAAAAAACGCCTCACCCTGCAGTAGTCAATTCCTGTCGCTCCTCTAATTCCATATCTTTTCATGGGTAACTATCACCCAAAGTCCCATCACCTGTTTAACTATCTCTTATTATTTCCCTCTTACCCATGCTTGCTGCAGCACAATCCTCCCTTGGGGCCTTTGCAGCTGCTGTTTCTTGGCCTGGAATGTAGTCCTCCCTACCCTCATGGTTCTCGTATCATCTCCCCATGAAGCCTTCCCTGAGCCTCTAATCTAAACTGGCCATCTGCCACACTCTCCCTATTTTTTCCCCCAGAACACTCAGCATCCCCTGACTGCCATATATTCCTGAGTTTATAGACTTTATCCTAAAATGTCAGCTCAATGCTATTGATACCCTGTATGGCCCTGTGGGGCTCCTGGGCTTAAGACCTTTCTGTGGCCCCTGTTTCTTTGATTACAGGAAACAACATTCACTCAGCCTCCATGCTTCCCTGAGTTCCAATGGGCTGATTCAAACAGTTGTTAGGGAAAGGAAGGGATGGGAGACCTGGGAGAAACAGTCAAAAGTAGCCTTGGGGCAAAGTCCTATTTCCCCACCAGGGGATATACACAATATCTTTGAGCTATTTCTGCAGATACTGACACCCCTTCCAGGTAGAAGAAGCTGATGATTAATGATGGTAGGCTGCCCACAAACTGGTAGACCCCAGACCAGCTGGACTTGAAGGTTGATGCTGACTCTACTTCCCTCACCATCACCCCCTCAGAACAATGCAAGCCTGTCATTACATTGATCCTTATTACCTACCCTGACCATGAACCCTGTCTATAAGACCTTCCCCCAGGAGGGGGCAGGGCAGAGTTCTTGAGGTGCTAATCTACTGTGTTTCCTCTTTGGCAAAGAAATTTCTCCTCCATAACTCTTTGTATTTCTGTTCAGCATCAGTGCACAGAGAGCCAAGATTTTGGCATCACTGTGTCTCCAGTGTTTCCATCCCAGGCGAGTATTGTGGACGAGTATGTGCAACAAATACACCAAGAGCAGACAATGGTAGGGTCTGGAAGAAGAAAAGGGTAAATGAGGCACTCAAGGGTCTGTTTGGGTCCGATGGATCGGGTTCTTCCTCACCTAGCTGGCCCTTGACAAGCCTCCTCATCGCGGGTCTCCTCACCCTGTTGCTGTTCCTGGTTCTCCCCCAGCAGCTGTGGCTCCTGGTCCTTGAACTCTACGTGGGGCATGTCCACCTGTGAGCACAGCTAGCGCTTGAGAGGTCAAAGGAGGGAGGGAGGGAGGGCAGGAAGTGGTCAGGTCCCCCTCCTCCCTCCCCTTCAACCCTGAGCACCTCTGGGTGCTGCTGCGGCATGCTGTGGACCTGCAGGAGAGATGGGCGGGGCTGGGATGGGCACCACGAGGACGGGGGCGTGGACGGGGGGGACCCTGTGCCTGGAGCACAGGAGGACTGAGGTGGGGAGACCTGGAGGGGACGGGGTGAGGCCTGGGTCTCCTGCTGGGGTGCTAGGGTGCCTGGGCTCCTAATTGGTGTGTAAGTCGGCTCGAGTCCTTCGAGGAGAGAGAAGTAGGAGAAAAAGAAGAGAAACGGGTGCGGTGCGTGGGTGTCTGAGTCTTTCTCTACCCTACTCCTGCCACGCGCCATGGGTGGAAGTAGGTCCTTCTGGCCAGGGCTGTCAGCGAGTCAGTCATACAGTCGGTTAGTCAGAGCCCGGGAGGTCAGTCAGGAAATCGGGGCCCAGCCGGGCGAGGAGCGGCCTGGATGGCAGGAGACAAGCGGCCGGTCTCGGGTTCGTCGGGGAAGCCCAAGATCGCTGCCGTTCCCTGCCTGTCAGCCCGCCGCCCGCGCGAAGGAAACAAGTGCAGCGTACTCTCTGTCGCTCCATTCCGTCTTTTCCCGCCTTCTCGTTCGTGCCCTCTGCGCACACGCTGGCTCCGCCCCCGGAACGCTCCGCCCCCACGCATGCGTAGCGGCGCGAACCTTGGGCCCTGCCTCTTTTAGCGAACTTGCGCGCGCAGCGCGGCAGGAGCGGCCGTTGAGTGTCGGTTGGGCTGTCCAGGCGCTGCGCGCGCAGCCCGCATAGCCGGGAGGATCCGGTGGTTTCTGTGCTCGCGTGTGCGCATGTGTGAGGAGGCACCAGGGCACAAGGTGAGCGGCGGAATACCTTGCACCATGTGTTCATTCGTATGTTTCAGTTCATTTTTCATCTGCTCAGGCCAAAGAAATCTTGCCAATAAAAAATTCTGACTTTTGCTGTCATTTGATTACGACCTACTGCCCTTACTGAAAAAAGCTGATGTAATTACCACCTTGAATCAGTTATCTGCGCTCCAAAACCAGAAGCTCCTTGAAATGGCGTCGCTGGCCCTTACAGAGTTGAGCCCATACCCTTCAATGATAGTAATAACAATAATGAATAGTGACAACAGTAGTCATAATTGGCACACGAGGAGAAAATATTTAAGAACTTGTATCCAGTATCTACAAAGACCTCTTGGAACTCAGTAAGGCAGAAAAAATAAAGGGGGCGGCGGGAGGGGGACAGACGATTTGAAACTGTGTGCAAAGGCCCGGAGGTCTGAGCAAGCTCAGTGTGTTTGAGGAGCAGTCGGGTCTGGTGGGGAGAGCAAGGATTGGCGGAAGCAGTGGGTGAAGGATGAAGAGTTTGGTAGGGGCTGGGCTGAGTCAAGGTCAAGGTTTGGGACTTTGTCCTGATTGGAGAGATGGGTGTTTCTTATGCTTTGTATCATATATGCTTCACCCTCACTTGTTTTTACTTTTTACATGGCTTCTACCCCTCCCTCCATTTCTGTATTTATGTCACAGTGTCCACGAGGGGAAGACAGCTGGAATCCACCCGCCCCCCCGCCCCCAACTCCCAAACACACACACATACTCAGCCCTTCTGTTCAGGGCTCTGTCCCTGGCCACACACTAGAGCACACCCCCTTTACACCTATGTTCTGGAAAGCCCTAGGGGTTTGAATCTGGGCTGTCTCTTACCAATAACAGGGGTGATCATTAAACTGCCACTCACTCACAGAACTCATCTTTGTCTATTACCAAGGTGAAAAAATCTAAAACATGAGACTATTTGTAAGGGTTTCAGGGGTAAACATCTGGAACACATTCAGAGTTTAATGAACAGTAGCTAACATTAGTATCTTGTAGCAGAGCTACAAGATGTTGTATCTTCCTGCAGCATCAGATTTGAAGATTGCAGGATTATCTAAGGAGAAAAATCTCAGACTTAACTTCTAAACATGCACACACATGTGCACACAAACACAAGGACCAAATCCAGACAAAGGCAACACAGGGACTTCCCTGGTGGTCTGGTGGCTGAGATTCCGAGCTTCCACTTCAGGGGACATGGGTTTGACCCCTGGTTGGGGAACTAACATCCTGCATGCAGCCAAAAATTAAGAAAACAAAACAAAGGCAACACAGAAGGTGCAGGATGATTTTTATGGTGCAGTTTGTGTAACTTTTTTGAAAACATGCAAAATGAAACCATGTCTTGTTAAAGTAACATGTAAATAGCAAAAGTTTAAAAGCACAAGAGACTGATAAATACCAGATTCAGGAGGGGGCAATCTTAGTGGGGCGGGGGGCAAAAGAAACTAGAACAAGCTCCTAAGGGTCTTCAAAACATTAGTCACAGAGATCTAAGTGAAAGATCCAGTGCAAATATCTGTTCAGATTCAAAAGAACTAGGGGTGGATTCTTGGGTGTTTATTATGCTTTGTATTATAAATGTTTCATCCTCACTAACCTTTACTTTTTACATGGCTTCTACTCTTCCCTCCGTTTCGGTATTTATCTCTTCATCCACAGATAACACAGTGTCAGCTCTTAAAAGGCAGGGACCTGGAACAACTTTACCCACTGCTGGCACTTAAAAGAGATGCACCTTTATTGAATGAAGAAGTATTTTTCTGTATGACTGGATTATTTTCTTTGAAATAAAAGATGTGAGTGAGGAGCCCTTGTAAGATTGGTATCCACAGGCCCTGAGACCAAAAAGAACCCAGCTGACTGCTAACTGCACTGGGCATAAAAGTGACCTCATGGTTACATAAAAGCTGTCCATGTTTCCCAAAGTGCGCTGCTCTGGGGTGGGTGACAAGATTGCTCGGATTTCCAGGCCTAGTGGCACATCGGGTCTTAGTTCCCTAACTAGGGATCTAACCTGCACCCCCTGCACTGGAAGCTTGAAGTCTTAACCACTGCACCACCAGGGAATTCCTGGGGTTTGCTTTGAAATATTTTCACAGAAACAGGTGTGCTCACTAGTCAGTGTGAGCGGTAGGCTCATGGAACTTTATCCTATTCACTCATGTTTCTATTCTGGGCTCATGTGAAATCCTTATATGAGATTTTTTTTTTTTAAGAGTAGCTTTTTAGGGGGAGGACAAAGGGATGAATTCGTGTAACACAGGGGACTTTTAGGGAAGTGAAATTTATGAAACATTAGGATATCATAATACAGGTCATCATGCGTTTGTGCTCAGTCGCTATCATGTCTGACTGTGACCCTTTGGACTGTAGCCCACAAGGCTCCTCTGGAGGAGATTTCTCCAGGCAAGAATACTGGAGTGGGTTGCCATTTCCTCCTCCAGGGGCTCTTCCTGACCCAAGGATCGAACCTGCATTCCTGCATTGGCAAGAAAATGGATTCGTTACCAGTAAGCCACCAGGGAAGCCCACATGTCAGCATACATTTATCCAAAGCCACATACAACATGGGGAGTCAACCGAAATGTAAACTATGGACCGTGGGTGATTACGATGCCATCAACGCAGGGAGTTTGAGAAATCTCTGTACCTGTCACTTAATTTTGCTATGAACCTGAAACTAAACTGCTCTTTAACAACAACAACAAAAAGCAGTTTTAAAGGCTCAGCTTGGGACTTCCCTTGTGGTCTAGTGGTTAAGAACCTGCCTTCCAATGCAGGGGACCTAGGTTCAATCCCTGGTCAGGGATCCTACATGCCCTGGGACAGCTAAACCCTCAGGCCACAATAAAGACCCAGCACAGCCTAAAGTAAATAAATAAGGCTATCCACCCCATCCCACCAATGCTTGACTCCCAATCAGTGGGAATCCTGGTTCCCAGGGCCCCACCACCACCCTGGACTCACCCCTTCCACAGGGGTAAGGGTTTCTATCCCCTTCACCTAGAAGAGACCTGGCACCAGGAAGTAAACTGATGAATGCCTGATGGAGCCAGTCTTCCCTGGTGGGGATATGGCTCAGGCTGGCCAAGGAGGTCCCCAGGATCCAAGACCTCCAACCCATCATGTCTTACACCCAGGGCTCCAGCACCTTTTACCCCTAAGGAAAGGCACCAGATGAGGGCACATGCCCACTTTATTAGCCAACAGCTGGCCTGCAGGGCTCCCCAAGGCCCACCCTCACGGGTGGACAACAGAATGAACCTGCTACCCACTCCCCTGTTCCCAGGACCCTGGGGCTGATCAGGAAGAGGAGACACCGGGGCAGGGGGATGGGCCTCACAGAGGCCTCATAAATACAAGGGGGTCACTGGCAGGGATGCAAGGGGGTAGCAGGGCCTGGGGAAGGTGGCCTATGGGGGGCAGCTCATGTCACGCAGCCTCTTGTGTCGAAGGGGGCCCCCGTTCAGCGTCCAGGCGGCACAGGGGACTGTCGTACACCATCTGAAGGTTCACCTTGTGGCCCACCAGCTCCCGGATATTGTTGATGCCATATTTGATCATCGTCGGGCTTGGAGGGCGGAGGGGACAGGGTTTAACACAAGGTCAGGTCATGCTCTCTTCTGATCAGAACCTCTCTTGCTACCTTCCCAGAAGTAAAAGCCCCAGCCTTCCCTGGGGCTCAAAAGGCCCCACACCATCTGCCCTGTCACCTCCCTCACCCCTCTCTTCCCACTCTTCCCCTTCACTCACTCACTCCTCCCACCAGTCACACTGGCCTCCTCAGTGTCCTCCATATACAGCAGGCCTGCTCCAGCCTCAGGGCCTTTGCACTGGCTATTCCCTCTGCCTGGACCACCCTTCCCCAGATATCGTCACAGCTTACCAACTCAGCCACCTTCATTCGTTGCTCAGATGTCACCTCCTCTGAGAGGCCTTCCCTGACATCTCCTTAGCTCTCCCTGCTGTGTTTCTGCTCTAACATTACTTCTGAGGTTGTGGTTATTTGGTTGCTCAATCAGGTTCGACCCTTTTGTGACCCCATGGACTGTAGCCTGCCAGGCTCCTCTACCTGTGAGATTTCCCAGGCTAGAATACTGGAGTGGGTTGCCACTTCCTTCTCCAGGGGATCGTCTCAACCCAGGGATTGAATCTGAGTCTCCCATGTCTCTTGCACTGGCAGGCAGATTTTACCACTGAGCCACCAGGGAATCCCCATAACACTGCTTTTGGGTATACTCTAAGCTTTATTTGTTGAATTTACTTAATTCTCATCCTCCTTGGTCCACTAGCACCCCAGCTTCATAGAGCAGAGATGTGTGTTGTAATCACAGCACAGAATGGGCATACAGCAGGTGCTCACTAAGGATTTCTCAAATGAATGAATCAATGGAGGGGGCTGCAAGTCTACAGGCCCCCATGCCTGACAAGTCACCCAAGTGAGGCAGCCAACACCCTAAGTGGTTTGGGTACTCACCGCTCCAAGGAGAGACCCCATGCAATGACCGACACATTCTCAGGGAGCCCCATGGGCAGCAGCATCTCAGGGCGGAAGATCCCAGAGTTTCCAACCTCCACCCACTTCTTTAGACCTGTGGAGGCAGGAACACAATGGGGTGGCTCGCGTGGGTGATACTGGGCATGGCAATGAGCTCAGGAGGTGGGGTCCTCAGGAACAGGAAGCTGGGCTGAGCTGTGGGCAGCCCAAGACCTCCCTCCCTGCCCCAGTACCGGGTTCCAGCCTGACCTTGGTGGTAACTGAATATTTCCATGCTGGGCTCAGTGTAGGGGTTGTAGGCTGGCTTGAAACGCAGCTGGGTGATGCCTGGGTGGGGAGGCAGGCAAACAGAGTTGGAGGGACGATCGGGCTGATGACCAAGGCGTCTTCCTGTTACCCACCAACACCACCCACTTTGGCCCGCCTGCTCACCCAGCTTGGTGAAGAACTCCCGCAGGACACCCATGAGGTGGCCCAGCGTGAGGCCGTGGTCAGCCACGACACCCTCGATCTGGTGGAACTCGGCCAGGTGAGTGGCATCCAGGGTCTCATTCCGGAACACTCGATCGATGGAGAAGTATTTGGCCGGAGTGAAGGGCTTCTGGGGGTGACAGGCAGGCCAGGCCCAGGCATGGGTGAGGAGGTCAGTATGACAGCCCAGCCCCTCCCTCCAATGCTGCCAGAGCCCGGCCACACCTTTTGGGCCAGGCGGTAGAGGGCGCGGGCACTGGCTGCCGTGGTGTGTGTGCGCAGCAGGTTTTTCCGAGCCTCGTCCAATTTCCAGGTGTATTTGTACCTTCAGGGGGACATGCAAGGAAGTCTATGATGCAGCTCTCGGTCCCCAGCCTCTTCCCCACCCAAAGTCCTGGTCCTCCCTTACCCCTGTGAGCCATAGCCGCCCTGAGAGTGGGTCCGCTTCACGCGGTGGACATAGTCCATTGGGAGTTGCTGAGCCTGGGCTGGATCTGGGCAGGACAGAGCAACATCTGGTCAGTCAAGGAGCATTTCTTGGGACTTCCTTGGTGGTCCAGTGGTTAAGAGTCCGAGCTCCCAATGCACGAGGGGCCTGGGTTCGATCCCTGGTCAGGGAACTAAATCCCACCTGCTGCAACTAAAAATCCTACATGGCGCAGTTAAGACCTGGCGTAGCCAAATAAATAAATAATGAGCATTACTCAAATAGCCACCACAAGGAAAACGGTGACTTAGGCAGCTCCCTCGCTTGCCCTCTGTAACTGCTGGAGGGCACCTGGGAACACCTGAGGCAGTCACTCATACCCCTCCTCTGCCAGAACCTTCCCTGGTCCTGCCTCCCCTTTTTTTTCCTGGCTATGCTGCAGGGCTTGCAGGACTTAGTTCTCCAACTCGGGTATTGAACCCATGCCCATGGCAGTGAAAGCATGGAGTGCAAACCACTGAACCACCAGAGAATTTCCTCCTCCCACTCCTAACTGATCACTTCTTCGAGCCACAGGGCTTCCCTGCCAATCTGTAAGCACACCAGGCATGTGCCAGCCTCAGGGCCTTTGCATTGGCCATTCCCTTTGCCTGGAACTTTCCTTCCCCAGATGTAGCTCCCTCCCTCACCTTCTCCTATCTTTGCTTAAGCAGCCTTTTAAAAAATTTTTTTGGTCATGCTGTACAGCATGTGAGATCTTAGTTCCTCTACCAGGGATTGAACTCACGCCCCCTGCATAGTGTACAAAGTCTTAACCAATAGACTTCCAAAGAAGTCCAAATCCTAGCAGCCTTTATTTTAAATTGACCGTGTACACCCCCCAACACAATGTCAGTTCCTCCATCTCATTTACTGCCATCTTGCATCGCCACGTTTACAGCTTGTTGTTGTTTAGTCACTAAGTCACGTCTGATTCTTTTCTTGACCCCATAGGCTGTCCATGGGATTTTCCCGGCAAGAATACTGGAGTAGGTTGCCATTTCCTTACTCAGGATTTAAGGCACATCTTGCCCAACGAGGACATGAGGGTCTCAGGGCAAGGACTTCTGTCTCATTTGTGGCTGTGACCCAGAGGTTTAACAGAGAAGTCAATGCACAGGAGCTCAGTGACCCTATGCCACATGAATATGCAAGTTCTTATGATTCCCATCCTGAAATACAATTTTACTGTACCCAAAAAGCTACACATCCATTCCTAGCTCCACCTCTTACAAGCTGTGACCCTGGGCAAGTGATGTCTCCTCTCTGGGCCCCAGTTTCCTTATCCGCAAAATGGGGCTGACAGTCTACTTCCTGTAGTTGGTAGGAAGACTAGGAGAGTGGCAGCCCAGTAAGTTTTGTTTAGAATACTTTTTCTGGCTGTTGCAACTTCCCTGACCAGGGATCGAACCCACACCGCCTGCAGTGGAAGTCTGGAAAATTTAACCACTGGACCACTATGGATGGCCCTGGTTAAGTTCTGGATGCTGTGATGATGACAATGACATTTTGCTCCTGGCTGGGTAACAGGCACACAACAGCCTTGTCTGCTCTCCTGGTGGTGAGGAGACAATGACTATTTTGAAAAGTCAAGCAATTTCAGAGAGCACTGAGGACTGTGGAAACAAGAAATGGGAACCAAAGTTGAAGACTAGCAGTGAGAAGCTTTTTAGAGCTTGGTTGGAGAGGGGAACTTCCCCGGTGGTCCAGTAGTTAGGACTCCACATGCCTAATGTAGGAGGCCCGGGTTCGATCCCTGGTCAGGGAACTATATCCTGCATGCCATAATGAAGATCCCATGTGCTGCAACTAAGACCTGATACAGGGATTTCCCAGGTGGTCCAGCGGCTAAGACTTTGTGCTTCCAATGCAGGGGGCCTGGGTGCAATCCCAGGTCAGGGAACTAGATCCAACATACTGCAAAAAGACTGAAGATCCCACGAGTCACAACCAAGACCTAGCACAGCCAAATGAATAATGAAAAAAAAAAAAAAAACCTGGTGCAGCCCAAAAAAAGAAAAAAAAAAGGAACCTGGGGGGACAAGGGCATGTCGTCAGGGGCCTCTGTGAGCTGACATGTGAGCAGAGATTTGATTCCAGAAGCGGTCATGAAGACCTGGGAGAAGACACTTCTCGGCAGAACACACAGCAAAGACCCTGAGGTGAGAGGAGGGGAGGCGGAAGATCACAGAAGTTGATGACAGTAGCTCACACAGGCTTTGCTGGCTACTCTGAGAAGGATGGAGTTTATCCTGTAAGATGGTAGGCTGCCCCGAAAGGCTCTGCCCAGACCCGGCCCCTCGGGTGGCATGGGGCAGCAGGGCGCACCCACCTCGCAGGAAGAAGGTGTCATGTTGGTCACGTGCCGGGTGCTGCTGGGGCTGGAAGAGTGCGTCGAAGTTCCAGAAGGAGCTCTCAATGTAGTTGTCGGTCGGCATCTCGGTGAACCTAGTGGGAGACGCAGTCTGACTGCCCTGCCTGTGCCCCTGGCCTGGGCTGGCCCCGCCCCCGGGCCCGTGCTCACCCCATCTCCAGGAAGATCTGCCGGAACTGGGAGCGGACCTTGAGCAGCGGGTGCAGGTGGCCGCTGTCAGGGAGGACGCCATGGGCCGAGAAATTGTAGGGCTTGAAGGGCCGATCCCGCCAGGAGCCGCTATGGGAGGGGCACGGTGCAGGGTACGTGGGCATGGTGGGGGCTGCCTACCACCCTCCCGCAACCAGTCCCCAACCCTGGGGCCACCCCCTACCTGGAGATCATCTCTGGGCTCAGCTCTGTTTCCTGCTTGGAGATACTGGTGCTGAAGGCACTACCTTTGCTCACCCAGTAGGTCTTCAGGGTCCTGAGGCCAGGGGACATCACTGTTACCTCCTTCAAGTGGTTTCCCTTGACCCCCCAACTGATGCTAACCCCACTTCACCCGCCAAGTAACTCTGCTGCCATTTTCTCCCCAACACTTACTGTCTCCTGAAACCCTTATTTAGCCCCACCTATATCCCTATGTTCATGCACATACTCACTCAACCAACATTTATTGAGAACCTACTATGTGCTAGGGCCTGTTCAAGGCACTAACCATAGAGCTATGAGTGATAATCATAGGTCAAATTAGCCTATTTATTAATTTTCTGGCAGTACCGTGGGGCATGGGGGATCTTAGTTATCTGACGGGAATGGAATTCATGCCCCCTACAGTGGAAGCATGGATTCTTAAGCAAAGACCACCGGAAGGTGAAATGGCTCAGTCATGTCCGACTCTTTGCAACCCCGTGGACTGTACCCTTCCAGGCTCCTCAGTCCATGGGATTTTCCACACAAGAGTACTGGAGTGGGTTGCCATTTCCTTCTCCAGGGGATCTTCCTATAACCCTGGGATCGAACCCAGGTCTCCCACACTGCAGGCGGATTCTTTACCAGCTGAGCCACCAGGGAAGCCCTTTTTAAAAATGAAAAATTAAAACAAAAACTTTTTTGCCTTGCTGCATGGCATCGGAATCCAAGTTCCCTGACCAGGGATCAAACCCATGCCTCCTGCACTGGAAGCTTGGGAATCTTAAGCCTGCACAGTCAGGTACGTCCCCCCATAGGTCAAGTTTAGAGAGCTTATTCTACACTAGGCTCTGTTCTATAAAGTCACCCCATAACTATGTGTGAAAAGGGGCCATTTCACATATGCGTAAACAGAGGCCTGGAAAGATCAGGTAACTCAGTCAAGGTCACACAGCTAACCCATGGCAGAGCTGGGAGGTGAACTGGGCAGCCCTACTCCAGTCTGCGTTCTTGTAACTGCTGCATCTGCTCGAGGAGACATCGGCCCCGTGACAGCAGAGCCCTGAGCCCTATCAAGTCCAGACAGTGCTGGCCATCCAGATGGCCTTCCCTGGCCATCCAGTGGTTATGACTCCACTTTTCCAATGCAGGGGGCATGGCTCTGGTTCCTGGTTGGGGAAGTGAGATCCCACATGCCGTGCGGCACAGCCAAAAACCAGTAAATAAGCAAATATTTAATTTAAATTCTAGGCAGTGCTTTGGACTGTAGAGGAAGTAAACAGGGAGGGCAAAAGGGCTGGAGATCAGGAGTGTGGAACTTTTATGGAAGTCGAAGAGAGGAAAGGGTGTTAGGGTGGTGGCCTCGCTAAGCTGACATGTGAACAGAGATATGATGTCAGAACTTGCCTTGAAGAACAGTGAGAGGGTCTTTCTGGGCAGAAGCACAGCACAAGTAAAGGGCCTGTCGGGGCATGAGTGTGGCAAGTGCATTTGACCACCCCAGTGTAAAGCGGGGCGGGGAGGAGCCCGATAGCACACCAGCCCGGTACGGGCAGAACGCCTCCCTGTCCCCTCCCCAACTCCAGGGCCAGGCAAGTGACCCAGGTGTGAGCCTGGGGGTGGCACCCACTCACGCTTCAGTCAGCAGCTTCCGCTTCCGGAGCTCACTCCGCTCCTTTTCTCCCAGCTTCTCAGCCTGCCCACCCCGGACCAGCTGGAGCCGGCGCTGCACCTCATCCTCCACGCTGTCCACCTGCCACAGGGGTGGGTGTGAGAGACCCTGATGGCCAGGGGCCCACCTGCCCGACCACCTGGCCCACCGCCCTCCAGCAGGGACTCACCACTCGGAACACCCGGGGCCCGTCAGCAGCACTCTTGTCCACCCGGATCCACTTGTTGGACATCGCCTTGCTGAAGCCCACCTTGCCACTGGGCAGTCGCTGGGGGAACAAGGCTGCAGTGAGGGGGGCACGGGCACGAGGGCTGCTGTCACCCCAACACACCTCCTGAGGCCCCGGCCCCCTCAGGCTCCTACCATGAGCTCGCTCTGGGGCAGGCCCTCTGGGGGGATGCTGCGAAACACCCGGGCCTCGTGGCTGCCCTCCTGGGCAATCTCCTCACCCTCAGCAGTAAGTTCCCAGCGCTTGGTGGAGCGCAGCTCAGTCTCAATGATCTGTAGAATAACAGGGGGGCACAGCGGGGACAGGGGTCAGATCCAGGTACCCCCTCGCCACAGCACTGGGGGTGCACAGCCTCTGAAGCCAGCTTCGCATCCCAGCTGTACCACTCCAGAGCAAAGTGATCTGCCCTTGCTGAGTCTCGGTTGATCTTTTGTGACATGAGGATAATGACAAAAATCATTCACACCTCTGAGAGCAGGGTAGAGTACTAAGGATTATTACCTGCCTGAAAAAGAACAAATTCCATCACTTACAAAAAAAAAAGGTACTTATTTATTCAACTGTGCTGGGTCTTAGTTGCAGCATGCAGCATTTTCGTGTGTGTGTGCCAACTCTTTGTGACCCCATAGACAGTAACCTGCCAGGCTCCTCTGTCAATGGGATTCTCCAGGCAAGAATACTGGAGTGGGTTGTCATTTTCTCCTCTAGGGGATCTTCCCAACCCAGGGATCAAACCTGCCTCTCCTGCGTCTCCTGCATTGGCAGGTGGGTTCTGTACCACCAGTACCACCTGGGAAGTCCTTCCTTGTGGTATGTGGCATCTTTTAGTTTCAGCATGTGGGACCTAGATCCTTGACCAGGGATTGAACCCAGGTGCCCTGAATTGGGAGCATGGAGTCTTAGCCACTGGACCACCACTTTTGAACCTTGGAAAGATTTTTAAAGTCTCAGATGAAATGATTTACGTGTTTGCATCTCAGTACTCAGGTGTCAGAGAAAAACCCCAGGGATCCACATTGCACCCAGAAAGCCTAGGCTCCCATGCCATTCTAATTTCTAGGTCTGCTCCTCACCTACTGTGTGACCTTGCTGAAAACGGCTTAACCTCCCTGAGCAAAATTTCTTATGTGTGAGAAAAAGGTGTGGTGGGCTTTAGCTCAGAGAGTTGTTTTGAGGTGTAACTAAACAGAAAAGATGCAGAGGACTTCCCTGGCAGTCCAGTGGTTAAGAGTTTAAGCCCCCAGCGAAGGGGGCACAAGTTCAATCCCTAATCCAGGAACTAAGATCCCGCATGCCGCCCACTGGGGCCAAACAAACAAAAACAAAGAAAGGATGCAGAACACTTAGTATGCAGCAAGTGCCGTATAAACCTAACTACTACTATCGATTAATATCATCATCATTCTTACAATGAACCACATTAAACTGCCACTACTTAACCCTCTGTAGCCTACACAAATGTCAGTTTCACATCAATCAAGGTACTGTCATCCCACACACCATAGCTTCACTCCCTTTTTGCGCTGACAACCTCAGGCTCTGCAGCCTGGGTGCCTAATTTCTAATTCAGGTTTGGCTGTTCCTTCTGGTGACACTGATGATTCTGACCAATGCTTAGAAGCTGTCCCATATCTTCAACCTGGGAATAAATAAGAGTTACATCTTATGTACCGCCTTGTTTGTTCAGTCACTAAACTGTGTCCGACTCTTTTGCGACCACATGGACTTAGCCCTCCAGGCTCCTCTGTCCATGGGATTTCCAGGCAAGAATAGTGGATGGGTTACTATTTCTGTCTCCACATATCCCCTTACTCTTATGTAAATCTAAGGTTCCGTCAAAGATTGAATGAAAAATAAAGCTGAGGTCAGGGACTTCCTTGGTGGTCCAGTGGTTAAGAATCTGCCTTGCAGTGCAGGGACCACAAATTCAATCCCTGAAATTCAATCCCTGGTCGGAGAACTAAGATCCCATATGTCTCAAAACAAGTAAGCTCAAGGGCTACAACCGGAGAGTCCGGAGGCCACAAGGAAAGATCCCAGCAACTAAGACCCGACTCAGTCAAAAAAAAGCTGAGGCCAGAAAGAGCACATTATATGATTTTGATGAAAAAACAGTCCAGCTATGTTTTCTGAGTCCTAGCTTCATGGATCCAGGCTGCTGGGTGGCCCAGGGGTCCATCAGCATCCTCTCCTTCCAGATCTACCACCCTTCACTTGTCCAAGTTAGAAGGCCGGGCTTCATTCTGGCTCTCCCTACCTTGCCATGAACTCAATTTCATTCCTTCACCTGAACCCGTTCTCCAGTCCAGCTACGCTCTAGTTTGGAGATATGCCAGTTTCTGCCGTTGTCCCTTTGCCTCCTGTCCTGCCCCTGCCAAGATGGATGTAGGCAGTAAGCACGTCTGACAGGTTCCAGCTCCTGCCATGGCCCCCTAGTACCCCTGTGAGATAAAGACCGAGAAGGCCTTGCAAAATCTGGCTCTGCAGTGTCTCTCTCACTACCTGTCCTCCACTCCCACCCCATTGATCGCTGAAGTGCCATGGCTTTTGTACTCAGTGCAGAAACCGGATTCAAGTGTCATCTCCTTTGGGATGCTCTCCCTGATCCTCAAGGCTGTGGCAGTTAACACCTCTGAATTCCCTTTGCTTCCTCCATTACTCCGGTCACTTGAGTACATCCATCACACCGCAACCTGCACGAAGGCAGCGATTGCGTCTTTGTCGTCCCCCGTCCTCCTCCCCACCCCCTCAAAATTAATCAATGCCTCAATGGACATTTACTGCACGGGAGCGTCCGCGTGCCTGGGTCTTCACTCTTTCCTGACTCCCCGCCTGCGCACTCTGGGCTGGACACGGATACAATCACCTCTAACCAGGACTGAGAGAATCTGGTCTGGAGGCAGAGCCCTCCTGGCGAAAGAACTGCAGATGCAAAAGCGAGGAAGCCCAGTATCACCCGCCCGGCTCACCTGACCCAGCGCCTGCAGGCTCTTCACGGCGCCCACCACAGTCTGGTGCTCCACGCCCAGCTCGGTCGCCAGTTCCGCGCTGTCCAGGCCGCCATCGGCCGCCTCCAGCCGCCGCAGCAGCACCTCCGCCACCGGACCGTCCGCCATGGTTGCTCCCAGTGCGCTCCGCGTGTCCCTGCCGGCTACCAGAACCACCGGAACCGGAAACGGCCCCGAGGATTGGGTGGTGGGGCGCGCTTGCATCGCCATCTTGAATGTGGCGGACAATGTTGCAGGGCTCGGGGTGCCGCCATTTTGAGCGTGTCACAAGCACTTCAGAGGGGTTAGGGACCCCCTAGTGGTGCCTGGAACTCCAGTACTCTCGCCTGGAAAATCCCATGGACGGAGGAGCCTGGAAGGCTGCAGACCATGGGGTCGCGGAGAGTTGGACACGACTGAGCGACTTCACTTTCACTTTTCACTTTCATGCATTGGAGAAGGAAATGCAACCCACTCCAGTATTCTTGCCTGGAGAATCCCAGGGACGGGGGAGCTTAGTGGGCTGCCATCTGTGGGGTCGCACAGAGTCGGACATGACTGAAGCGACTTAGCAACAGCAGCAGCAGTGGTGCCTGGAAGGTCCCATGGGCGGAGGAGCCTGGTGGGCTGCAGTCCATGGGGTCGCGGAGAGTCGGACACGACTGAGCGACTTGGCTTTCACTTTTCGCTTTCGTGCACTGGAGAGGGAAATGGCAACCCACTCCAGTGTTCTTGCCTGGAGAGTCCCAGGGACGGGGGAGCCTGGTGGGCTGCCGTCTATGGGGTCGCACGGAGTTGTACACGACTGGAGCGACTTGGCAGCAGCAGCAGTGGTGTCTGGTTTACCAGAGAGGTCAAATTAATGCCCTCAAAAGCAGACTCACAGCATTGTTTTAAACTTCACACAGCTCCACCTGCCGTGGGCTGTGTGACCTTGGACTTCTCTCTCTGGGCCTGAAACAGTCAGCCCTTGGAGGAATTCTTTCTTACCCCACAGGAGGGCTCTGGGTGGTGGACTCCAGACATAGTCAAACCGCTGATGTAAACTACTTTCAAATTTTCAAAGGGAGACTGGGTAGGGACCAGCCCTATAAAAATCAGAAGACTAGCTATTTTCAAAGTAGCTGCTAACTTGCATGGTCATTCTCACTTGTCCCCAGGCCAGTGCTAAGTGCTTCAGGGGTCTTTATTTCACTTTCCTCCAAACTGTGTGCTGTACATACCGATATAATCTACATTTCACTGATGAAAACTGAAGCTGGGTGATACGCTTTGCTCAAGGGTTCTGCAAGGAATTGGTGGAGATAGTGTCAGAAATCATAAACACTCCAGAGCCTGCCGTCCCTCCCCCACACCACTACTCTGAGAAGATCAATGTCAGGGAAATCATTTGTAGTGCATATCAGCAATTCAAGATACTGGGAATTCCCTGGTGGTCCAGTGGTTAGGGGGTCTGACCTGGTGGCTCAGACAGTAAAAAATCTGTCTGCAATGCAGGAAATCTGGGTTCAATTCCTGGATCAGAAAGAGCCCCTGGAGCAGGAAATGGCAACCACTCCAGTATTCTTGCCTGGAGAATTCTATGGACAGGAGCCTGGCGGGGTACAGTCCACATGGTCGCAAAGAGTCAGACCCTACTGAGGGAATACTGGAAAGTTTCACTTTCCAGTGGTTGATGCTGCTGCTGCTGCTAAGTTGCTTCAGTTGTGTCTGAGTCTGTGTAACCCCATAGACGGCAGCCCACCAGGCTCTGCCGTCCTTGGGATTCTCCAGGCAAGAACACTGGAGTGAGTTGCCATTTCCTTCTCCAATGCATGAAAGTGAAAAGTGAAAGTGAAGTCCCTTAGTTGTGTCCAACTCTTAGTGAACCCATGGACTGCAGCCTACAAGGCTTCTCCGTCCATGGGATTTTCCAGGCAAGAGGACTGGAGTGGGTTGCCATTGCCTTTTCCTTTCCAGTGGTTAGAACTCCACAATTAAACTGCAGAATGAATGGGTTTGATCCCTGGTTGGCATGCCTCAGGCCTGGCCAAAACAAAGAAATGTAATTTGAGATACAAATATAATTTTACCCTTTCTAATTGTCGATGTTTAAAACAAAAGGGGTCAGGACTTCCCTGGTAGTCCAGTGGTTAGGAATATTCCACATGCTGAAGAGCAGCTAAATCCTTTGCCCTGCAACTACGAAGCTCATGTGCTCTGGAGCCAGTGTACCACAACTCCTGAGCCAGAGAAGCCACTGCAACAAGAAGCCCAGGTGCTGTAACCAGACAGTAGCCCCTGCTCGTTGAAACCAGAGAAAGCCTGTGTGCCACAAGGTAGACCCAGCACAGCCAAAAATAAATAAAAAATTTTAAATACAAAATTAAAGGGGGTGGTATTAATTTGAGGAATTTATAGAACTTGAGCTGTCCAAACTTTCATTTCATTATTTAATATTAGTGAAATATTTTATTCTTTTTTTTTCATATTGTCTTTAAATTCTGATGTATATTTTACACTTACAGCTCATCTCAGTTAACAGCTACATTTCAAAAGGCAATAGTCACACGTGGCTATAGTCAATAGTGGAGACTATATTAGGCAGCACAAGTAGAGTCTAATCCCAGATCTGCCATTTTTGTCACCCAGCAAAATCACTTCATCTTTCTGTGCCTGTTTCCTCCCTTGGATGGAAATGATATGAGCCCAGGTAACTGAGAATTAGGTACAATAGTACTTAATGTAGTATTTGCTGGGACACACATGTATGCAGTATTTGCTGGTATTGAGTATGAACTCTGAGTCAGGTGCTAGTCTAAGCAGCATGCATTTATTCATTTGTTGTTGTTTAGTGGCTCAGTTGTGTCCGACTTTTTGTGACCACCCCCTCTTCCCCGGCCATGGAGCCCACCCGCCTCCTCTATCAATGGAATTTTCCAGGTAAGAATACTGGACTGGGTTGCCATTTCCTTCTGCAGGAGATCTTCCCATCTCCAGCACTGACAGGTGGATTCTTCACCACTGGGCCACCTGGGAAGCCCTATTTACTCATTCAGCCATCACAATCGTTACTTGAGTCTGGAAAATGGGGTTACTAATATCCCCCGATTCTGGACTTATAGTGAGGTCCCGACAAAAATTCAGAATGCATTCCTCAAAGTCTCGTCTTAGTTTTAAAGCACTTCCCCCAGGACTTCCCTGGTGGTCCAGTGGTTAAGAATTCTCCTGCCAACTCAATACCAGAAAAACAAATGACCCAATCAAAAACTGGGGAAAAGACCTAAACAGACATTTCTCCAAAGAAGACATACTAACAATCACTTGAAAAGATGCTCAATATCGCTCATTATTAGAGAAATGCAAATCAAAACTATCAAAACTACACAATATCACCTCATACCAGTCAGAATGGTCATCATCAAAAACTCTACAATAAATGCTGGAGAGGATGTGGAAAAAAGGGAATGCTCTGTACTGTTGGTGGGAATGTAAGTAAATTGATACAGCCACAATGGAAGACAGTATGGAGATTCCTTAAAAAATTAGAAATAAAACCACCATATGACCCAGCAATCCCATTCCTAAGGCATATAACCTGAAGAAACGAGGGTTGAAAAAGACACATGTATCCCATTGTTCATTGCAGCATTATTTACAATACTTAGAACATGGAAACAACCGAGATGTCCATCGACAGATGAATGGATAAAGAAGTGGTACATATACCCAATGGAATATTACTGAGCCATATAAAGGAATGCATTTGAGTCAGTTGTGATGAGGTAGATGAACCTAGAACCTATTATACAGAGTGAAGTGAGTCAGAAAGAGAAAGATAAATATCGTATTCTAACACACATATACAGAATATAGAAAAATGGTACTGAAGAATTTATTTACAGGGCAGCAATGGAGAAACAGACAAAGAGAATAGACTTATGGACATGGGGAGAGGGGAGGAGAGGGTGAGATGCATGGAAAGAGTAACATGGAAACTTACATTACCACCTTTAATAGATAGCCAACAGGAATTTGCTGTATGGCTCAGGAAACTCAAAGAGGGACTCTGTATCAACCTAGAGGGGTGGGATGGGGAGGGAGATGGGAGGGAGGTTCAAAAGGGAGGGGATATATGTATACCTATGGCTGATTCATGTTGAGGTTTGACAGACAACAAAATTCTGCAAAGCAATTATCCTTCAATAAAAAAAATAAAAAGAATTTAACTGTCAATGTTGAGGGACCAGGGTTCAACTCCTGGTTTGGGAAGATTCCAATACTGCAGAGTAACTAAGCCCTTGCACCCTAGAGCCCCTGCTCTGCAACAAGAGAAGCCAGCACAAGGAGAAGCCTGCCCACCACAACTAGAGAGTAGCCCCTGCTCACAACTTGAGAAGCCTCCCCCAAGCCCCCGCACACATATGGAGACTCTGTACTGCCCCCCCAAAAAGCATTTTCTCCATTTTTGCTTTTTTAATTCTAGCAAGAGTTCTTTGTCCCTTTCTTCTGTCACATATCAGGTACGTTTTTTTATATATATATCAAGTAGGTTTTAAGCCTGTTCTGTGCCTCGTGCTATAGGAGACATTGTGGAATGGTCAGGTGAACAGGACAGGCACAGATTCTACTGTCCAGAAGGAAGCACCAAGCCCCTGTGTCCATGACACATAGTGGGTGAGAGGGAAGGTGGGAGGAACGTCAGTGCAAAGCCTAGCATGGTCATCCCAGACTTGGTGGGTGTGGGCTTCATCAGCGAGGAACAATTTGGGTTATACGCCATACTGTTTGGGGGCAGGAGTAGAACCCCAACTTCTTCAAAACTCGTCATACCTCCCTTTCGAGTCCCCACCACTGGAGGGGAAGAGCCCCCTCCCCACTCTTTTGCCAGAATCCCCCCCTCTCTTCGCCAGTTTATTCCTACTTCCCAAGTCCAGAGCCTATTTGCTCAGTTTGGGAAAGTCCCAGTTCTCCTTCCTCCTTCCTGCAGCCTAGGGGTATGGAGCTGGTGTCAGTCACTGTCTGTCCTGTGCCGGCGGCCTCAGAAGAAGGCTCTAGTCTCAGGGGTCCTGCCCACCTCTCTTGGACCTTATCTTCCTCACCATCTGTCTTTTTTTTTCTCCTCCCCAACGGAACCCCCTGCCGGCTCATATTCAGCCGTTTAATTGCAAAAGCAGGCCGTTTGCGGGAGACCACAAGGCGGCGACCCCTTTCATTTACCGGCTGGGGGGCGGGGATGGGAGGGAGGTAAAGGACAGGCTGCAACGAGAGGAACCACAGCCTATCGTCACATCTTTTGAGTCGTCAGGGTCCTTCCCTCTGTTCCAGAAAATCCCTAAAAGCTTGGAAAGCATTTCTGCCGGGCAGCAGCTGGCCGGGGTCGCTGCTCCTGGCCTTTCAAGAGATCCTGTGATTTCAAAGAGGTTGAATGACTTGCCCCAGCTCACACAGAAGCGGTCTGACAGGCTGCCAGGTCACTACGGGGGCCGTACGGAGAAGAGAACAGGCACTCTTCCCCCAGGCCTGCACAGCTCCGGCGCTGGAAGGAAGTGAAGCCCCAGGGCTCTGTGCCCTCTGGGGGGCGGGGTGGGGGGGTAGAAGGGGTGGGGAGGAAGGCGTGGGGGAGGGAGGCGGGTGGAGGACGGGAAGAGGAGTGGGAAGGAAAAGAAAGAGAAGATGGGAATGGTGGGGTTCTCCAAACTCAGAATAGAAAGACGCTAGGAAAACCTTGCCCACTCATCCTTGTAGAAGGGTTGAGCGGAGTCTAGAATGGAACCGGACCCTAGCTTCACGGAACATCACAGCTCGCGCGTGTTCTTTAAACGCCTAGATCCCGAACGCCGCGCGCAGGGGAGGGCGGGGCTGGGCCGAGGTCTGGTCACATGACCTAGCCTGAGGGGCTCGAGGCCCCCCACTTCACCGGTGGGCGTCCCCCACAACGCGTGGTCGACCTTCATTGGCCAGTGGTGCGGCCAATAGAAATCGGCCATCTGGGAACCCAGCGTTCCGAGGCACAGCCTAACCTGCTGAGCCCAGAAGGGTCCAATGGAAAGGCAGGGCTATGGCCACAGACCAATGATAAAGTGAGGAAGGCGGGCCAAGAGGCCGGACCAGGCTGGTTTGAGAGCGGGCGGGGTATAAAAGGGCACGGCCGGCGGCGGCGTCCGTCCCCACTGCAGAGCTGCTGCCGGACGAGCAACTTAAAGGGCCCGCGCGCCACCGCCCCCTCGGCCCGCCATGCTGCTACCCGTGCCGCTGCTGCTCGGCCTTCTCGGCCTGGCCGCCGCTGATCCCACCGTTTACTTTAAGGAGCAGTTTCTGGACGGAGGTAACGACTAGTCCCGCTCGAGATCGTCCTAACGACGCGGCTGGCCCCCCGGCCCATATCTGCGTGTCGCTTGTAATTACTGCTCAGAGGGCCAACACGGTTTCCTTCAGGGACTGGAGCCGAAGGCGAGCCTTCCTTCGGCGTCCCTGGGGAGCGTGGAGGGAGCAGCGGCTTTCCGAGGCGGGAGTTAGGGTTTGCCCGAAGATCTTCAAAGTCACCAGAGATGTCAAACTAGAGGTTGGGGTGGGGACAGTCTGGGGGGAGGGGGGAGTCTCCTTCCTTGCTCCCAGCAGTTTGTGGTTCCTGGTAGATGTTTGGTGGGGGGTTGATCAGCACCGCCGCGCTTACCTGCCTTTTTGGTCCTCTAGACGGGTGGACCGAGCGCTGGATCGAATCCAAGCACAAACCGGATTTTGGCAAATTCGTTCTCAGTTCCGGCAAGTTCTATGGTGACCAAGAGAAAGATAAAGGTAAGAACTTAGGAGTGGGTGCTCAGATCCAGGAGGACAGAGTTTGGGTATCCCTAGGAGTAGGGCAGGTGGAGGAAGGAGGACTGGCCTGTATTTTACATCCTTAGGGTTCCCCGCGGGGTTGCTGCTGAGCCCTGATCTGACTATAGTCTCTCGGTAGGCCTGCAGACTAGCCAGGATGCCCGGTTCTACGCTCTGTCGGCCAGATTTGAGCCCTTCAGCAACAAGGGTCAGACGCTGGTGGTGCAGTTCACAGTGAAACACGAGCAGAACATCGACTGTGGGGGCGGCTATGTGAAGCTGTTTCCAGCTGGTTTGGATCAGACAGACATGCACGGAGACTCCGAATACAACATAATGTTTGGTGAGGGGACCCCACCCTGGTGCTGATTTTTGGTCACTTAGAGGGAGTTTAAAACCCCGGGAGTTCTTTATAGCCCATGAACGGTGGTCTTGAGAGCACAGAAAGCACTTAAATGCTTTAGACATATTTTCGATAGGGAAGGTGAGGGAATAGTTAGGAATGATTTACTGCATTTTGATCATCGACCTAAGACTAATTCGTGCAATTTTACTATATAGGCATTTCCTCGTTCCTAGTTGTGCAAGTGAAGATACTGAGTTCTGGAGCACTGATGTTTTTTTTTTGAAGTGTCCTCCCCCAGTTCCTTAGAGAGAAGGTCTGAAGTGTGTTTTTTCAGCTTGACAGTCCTGAGTTAAAGAACCAAGTTGTCTTTTTTTAATGGGGTGGGCAGGGGCTTGTAATGGTGGACAGACTGTAGTTGTGACCAGATCTGCTTTTCATCAAGGCCCGGACATCTGTGGCCCTGGCACCAAGAAGGTTCATGTCATCTTCAACTACAAGGGCAAGAATGTGCTGATCAACAAGGATATCCGCTGCAAGGTGTGCCTTGGGGGTGGTGACAAATGGCTGTGAGGGGAGGCTTTGAGCCCAGGCTGGTGGGCGGGGCCACTCATCTTCCATTCTCTTTAGGACGATGAATTCACCCACCTGTACACGCTGATTGTGCGGCCTAATAATACCTATGAGGTGAAGATTGACAACAGCCAGGTGGAGTCAGGCTCCTTGGAGGACGATTGGGATTTCTTGCCACCCAAGAAGATAAAGGATCCTGATGCCGCTAAACCTGAAGACTGGGACGATCGCGCCAAGATCGATGACCCTACAGACTCCAAGCCTGAGGTTGGTGCTTGGGCAGGGGCTCCCCACCATGGAGAGTGTGGAGGACAGCTGGGCCTACTCTGACCTCCTAATGTATCCTCAGGATTGGGACAAGCCTGAGCACATTCCTGACCCTGATGCTAAGAAACCTGAGGACTGGGATGAAGAGATGGACGGAGAGTGGGAACCACCTGTTATTCAGAACCCAGAGTACAAGGTGAGTCTGGCACTCTGAGGAGGGTGGTGCACAATGGGGAAGGCAATGATCATCGCTCACCCATCGGTTTACTTCTGCAGGGGGAGTGGAAACCCAGGCAGATCGACAACCCAGAGTACAAGGGCATTTGGATCCATCCAGAGATTGACAACCCTGAGTATTCCCCTGACAGCAACATCTATGCCTATGAAAACTTCGCTGTTCTAGGCTTGGATCTTTGGCAGGTGAGACATGGAGGGAAAAGGCGGCTCCCTAGGGGACCTCAGGTGCTCAGGGCAACCCAGGAGAAAAGGGGACAAGGGCGGGCAGACTCCAGAATGGTGCCCCCCCTTTTCTTTTAAGAATTTCCTGGTTTGTCATTACGGGGTTCTTACAGCACCTGCTTTGGCTTGTACTTAATATGTTCCAGGTACTACTTGCAAGTATCTCTGTGGGAACTTAGTCACTTAATTGCACCCAACAGCCTAGACAGGCAGGTAGATAACCCCATTAGAACTTAGCTTCACAGGGACCGAATTTTTGTCCTGTTTGCCAGCGTACTTTCTGCATCTGGTATGCTGCTTGGCACATAGAATGTATTAGAAAGATAGTTTGAAGAAGAGAATGAGACCCCATTTTATAGATGAAGATACTGAGGTGCAAAGAGATGAAGTCACCAGCTCAAGATCATATATAGTAAATGGCAGAGCTGAGGTTTGAATCCAGGCAGCCTATTTTTCAACTGCAATGTTAGACTGTAGTATTGTGTAGTGGTTATGTGAGCATGGGCAGGAGACCTTTTCAAGGCCAAGGCCAAGGCCAACAGGTATCCCTTCTGACCACCCATTCTGGCCCTATACAGGTCAAGTCTGGCACCATCTTTGACAACTTCCTCATCACCAACGATGAAGCGTATGCTGAGGAGTTTGGCAACGAGACGTGGGGTGTTACAAAGGTGAAACCAAGGTCCAGCCTGGGTTTGGGGGTGGGAAGGGTTGGCAGGGGAGTCCAGGCCTGAGGGATGTGTGTGTGGTTTGTACACAGGCAGCAGAAAAGCAAATGAAGGACAAGCAGGATGAAGAGCAGAGGCTACACGAGGAGGAGGAGGAGAAGAAAGGCAAGGAGGAGGAAGAGGCAGACAAAGATGATGACGAAGACAAGGATGAGGATGAGGAGGATGAAGATGAGAAGGAAGAGGAGGAGGAAGAAGATGCTGCCGCTGGCCAGGCCAAGGATGAGCTGTAGGGGCCACCTCTGCTTCCAGGGCTGGACTGAGGCCTGAGCGCTCCTGCCGCAGAGCCGGCTGCGCCAAATAATGTCTCTATGAGACTGGAGAACTTTGATTTTTTTCCAGGCGGGTTCCAATTTGGGGTGGATTTTGTTTTTGGCTCCCCCCTCCCCCACTTTTTTTAACTTTTTTTTTTTTTTTACTGGCATTTTGTCTCTGATTCTCTTCAGCCCTCACCCCTGGCCTTCATCTGTCTTGATTGACATCTTTGCTTTCTTCTGTCCCCTTCACTCCAGATCCCTAAGTTCCCTTCCAGCTTGGGGACTCAGGGTGGGATGTGGTGTGGAGGAGAAGCCCCAGGCCCAAAATTCCATCTATTCTTCCTGGATCCCAGAGGGTGGGGTAGGAGAAGAGGGTGGCATCCCCAGCCCCCCAGCACTGAGGAAGAATGGGGCTCTTAAGGCCTTAGCTCTGATCCCTTCCCCTTTCTCCCTGCCCCCAGGACTGGGCCACTTCTGAGTTGGGGCAGCGGGTTCTAGCTCAGCTCATGCTGAGAATGTAAGAACTACAAACAAAATTTCTATTAAATTAAGTTTTGTGTCTTCCTCCTGTGTCTTCTGGGAGAGGTAATTGTTCAGTGAGATTTGTTTTTTAGCCACTAGAATTGTTGGCTGAATGTCCCCATAAGGTTACAGGAGCCCTTGTTTATCTCCAGAACCTCAGGTGAATGAGAAAGAGTAACCATTTCCAGTGTCATTACAAATACACTCCATTTATTAGCTCGTGGAGTCCTTTCATCAAACTGGTGAGTTTTCGTTCTAGTATCAGTTGAGTTTGAAACAGATTTAGGAAGAGGTGGGTTTTGAACCCACACCTTAGCCATCAATTCATGTGAACTCTTTCACATTGAACCGCATACACATTTCTTGCTGGTGAAGGAGCAAGACTACACAGATATTAGCTTTAAACACATTTTCTGACTACTAGCCAGTGTTAAAAGCTACTAATTCCTTTTATAGTCAAAGAAATAGATTCAGAGATGTTATCTACCCCAGTAGCCTTAAGTGGCCAAGTCAGGGTTTGAACCTCTTGAAGGGAAAGAGGTGGCCCCAAGGGAGGGAGTGAAAGTGTCAGAAGAGCCTGTGGGCCTGTAGGTTGGCATAGGCCCACTTTGTTGTGCCCCACAAGGCTGCCATTAATGTCCAGTGGGTGGTTGGGAACTGATGTCTCTTAACTGCAGGAGAAGGAAGAAAGAATTCCTCACCCCTGTCTGACCTAGGCTTGTGAAAGCTTACTAGCACAGGATATGCTGTGAAGGGAGAAGCTACAGGACCTGGTAATAGTTGGGTAAGGAGTGAGGTGGCAGGCCACCGCCTGGTGTTTTCTCAGATGTGAATGGTAAGAAGAGCTGGTTAGGTGGCAGGTAATGGTCTGTTCAGGATGGGAGTAGGGTGGAAAGTTCACCCACTAAATGGAAGACAAGTACATCACCTCCATCCTGTCTGCCAAAGCACCTTCAGCTTTGGCTAACCAACCCTTCACTCCTTGTTCCATGGGTAGGACTCCTTCCGAGTGTCTTGGGGCCTAGCCCCACCCTTCTGGGAGGCCTCCAGAATTGGCATATCCAGGGAAAGTTAAGGAGAGAATTTTGTGTTCAGTGTAGGGAAATCTTCCTCAAGTACTCAGATGGAGTACTTGATGGAGTCAGATGGAGATAGTTGGGTGAACAAAGTGATCAGGGGAGGGGCAGCAGAGAGGGAGATCCAGAAGCTGTTAAGATTCATTCCAAAAATCCAGCTCTTCCGTTAGGGATTAATGAGGCCACAGAATGGCATTGTGTCCCCACGTCCGTGGTCGATTTCCGTGTTTAACTGTTGGTGACCTTTCAAGTATACTTTCTAGTTCTTTCAGGGCTTGATAGGCTTCCTGTCAGGTGGCCAGACCAGAGTAAGGCTCATTTGGAACGAGCAAAAAGACATTAAGATTTTGTGGAAGAAATGAAAATTTAGCAAGTACATTGCTTGTTAAACGTCAGCAAACTCATAGGCGTGAAACTGGGGGTCTCGGGGCCATTTTGTGGCCTATGACGTCACCGCTAACGGGCATGGCGTCACTCGCAGGAAGCCACTTGATGGTAGAGCAAGAAGTCCCCCTCCCCTCTCACGGAATAGAATTTAGTCTGCGCATGCTTTGCTCGAGGCCGCGCTCGTGCGCATGCTCGCGATGGCTAAGGGGGCGCGCTCATGTCACGTGTTGTGGTGGTCGGAGCGCGCACTGCCTGCCCCGGAAGCTGTCGGCGTGCGGCGCGGCTGGGCGCTAAGATGGCGGCGGCGTGAGTTGCATGTCGTGTGAGGATTCCGGGGCCGCTGTGTCGCTCGGGTCCCACCATGGCCGTCACGATCACGCTCAAAACACTGCAGCAGCAGACCTTCAAGATCCGCATGGAGCCTGATGAGACGGTGCGAGCCAGGCCGGAGCTCCGGAGCGGGAGCGACGGGTGCAGCGGGTGGGGTGGGGGCGGGGAGGCCGGGATCCCGACGACAGAGGCGGGGAAGACGGCGCAGGGTCGCGCCCTGCCCATTCTCCCTACGGGCCTGACTTTCCCAGATATCCTGATGGTCCCTGGCTCTGCCCCTGGTGGCTCGGGCGGCGCTCTTGGGTCGATCTCGTGGCGAGGCCCCACCTCCGGGGCGCCCGCCAGGTCCCGGCTCCAATGTCAGCGCCCTCGCGGGGCGCGGGATCCGCAGGCTCAGATTGCCGGCCGGGCAGCTTTCTCTGGAATGGGTCCTCCGAGTTCCCACCTTTGTACGCTTTGCCTCGGGACCTTGGTGGCCAAATCTGGGAGTAGTGATCAGGAGATGCCGGGTGATGACAGCAACTATGATGATAATAAACGGTCTGAGTTTCAGTGGTCCGTGTTTGTTTTTCACCAGTCGCTGAGCGTTTTCATGATGTTTTACTAACTTTGCAAAGTAGGCTTGTCATCTGGGCACTCTTGCGTGTCCTCACTTAACAGATGTGGAAACTTTGAGCTTGAAGAACTTTGCTGTAGTCGCAGATGCATACAGCAAGGCGTGGCGGAGCTGATTTCAATTCGGATTTGCCTCAAGTCTCTAGAAACCACGGTCTAAAGATGATGCTGTGCTTTTGGCCGGAAAGAGACTTAGGACCTAAAAAACGTATATTTGGCACTTTTTGCACAATTTCCCCCATGAGGGAGATATTGAAGTTCATTTTTTGTAAAAAGGAAACAAACTCAGATTTTTTTGACCAACCCAGCTGTTTGGGAAAGTTAGGTAATGTCTGTGCCTCTATTTTTCTCAAATATAAAATAAGGATATAGAACTTGCTTCCTGGTGCAGTGGTTGATACTGCACTTTCAGTGCAGGGGGCCTGGGTTCAATCCTTGGTCAGGGAACTAGATCCCATATGCCAAAACTAAGATCCTATGCAGCCAAATAAATAGCTTTTAAAAAATACAAAATGAGGCTCATGGTACCTATTCCACTCAGTTGTTACAAGGCTTTAAAGCTGTGACGTATACATTTATAATAGCACTATCAACTTAGGATTCTCTCAGTAAACACCACTGTCAGCAACCTTAGGTCTCCCCTTTATTTTGAATTGCATTTCATCGTGTTTACATCATTTGAAATACGTATTAGTTTTTTTATTCTCCCACGTGAGTGTCCTCTATGAAAACAGGGACATGTGTTGAGTCTTTGTGCTCTGTCATCTGTACCTAAAACTTCACCTGGCACATATTCAGTGTTCAGTAAATATATCGTCGAATGGAGAATGGTCTACTATGCTTGATTATGAAGCTTAGCTATTCAGCCATCAGGGCCTGCAGCCTGCCCCCAAACTACCAGGGAAGAGAGAATCTGGGAAGTTTGCAATGATCATCTACCCCTTCCTCCAGGTGAAGGTGCTAAAGGAGAAGATAGAAGCTGAGAAGGGTCGTGATGCTTTCCCCGTGGCCGGACAGAAACTCATCTATGCTGGCAAGATCCTGAGTGACGATGTCCCCATCAGGGACTATCGCATTGACGAGAAGAACTTCGTGGTTGTCATGGTGACCAAGGTGGGTGATGTCTGCTGGTTGGGAGGGTGGGTGGATTGGCTGGGGAGCTGGCAAACAGCCTGTGCCCAAGAGAGATTAGCCATGAACAGGGTGGGGCGGAGCTGTGGAGGGATGTCGGGGCTAGATAGGGGTACTGATGCCTGCTCCCTTTTTCTGGGTGTCACAGGCCAAAACCAGCCCAGGCACCTCAGTACCCTCAGAGGCCTCACCCACTGCCACCCCGGAGTCTTCCACATCCTTCCCGTCAGCCCCTGCCTCAGGCATGTCCCACCCCCCACCTACTGCCAGAGAAGACAAAAGCCCATCGGAGGAATCTGCCCCCACGACGTCCCCGGAGTCTGTGTCAGGGTAAGGCAAGGAGCCGCAGCCCCAGTTTGGGCCCTGTCTTCCCTGCCCCTTTCAGCGCCCACGGTCATGGTTCCACACACCTGGGGGGAGGGCAAGCCTCCAGAAGCCAGGGTCCGATTTCTCTCTCTTGAATTTGCAGCTCTGTTCCCTCTTCAGGTAGCGGCGGGCGAGAGGAAGACGCAGCCTCCACGCTAGGTGGGTGGGTGGTCCCCCAGTTGAAAATGGCTGGATGCCCCAGGGGCATCCTGTGGGCATGGGAGGGCCGGGAAGCTGCCCTTCCTTCTCGGTGACCCAGCCTTTGTTGCTCCCTCCACAGTGACGGGCTCTGAGTATGAGACAATGCTGACGGAGATCATGTCCATGGGCTACGAGCGAGAGCGAGTTGTGGCTGCCCTGAGAGCCAGCTACAACAACCCCCACCGAGCTGTGGAATATCTACTCACGGTGAGGTGGGGCTGCTGCCTCCCGGGGAGTTCTCAAGGGAGCATGCGGACTTCAGTGCTCTGAAGGGTAGTCAGAATCTGTCCCCCAAAACGTTTGGGTTAGGGTTCTAGCCAGGAAAGAACTCCTGCAGGAGCCGGGAGGAGAGCGGTGGGGTGGGCCTGGGAGGGCAGAGCGGAGGCCTCCTGTGTCTCCTGCTAGGGCTGAGTATGCAGGAGGGGCGGCAGTGGGCAGTCTGTGCTTGGAACTTAAAAGGACGCCTGACAGGGAATTCCTGGGAGCCCCGAGCCAGAACACGGTTCTGTCCAGGAGAGCCAAGTTTCAGAGCAGCCATCCACAGAAGCAGGTAAGTGATTGGGAGGTGTGCGCATGGGGTGCCTGCTGTTGCGGCACCTGACTCATCCCACCCACCCCGTACTTCTGGGAGCCCAGGGTGGTGTCTGACCACACCCCTTCCCCCTGCCAGCAGGAGAGAACCCCTTGGAATTTCTGCGAGACCAGCCTCAGTTCCAGAACATGCGGCAGGTGATTCAGCAGAACCCTGCGCTGCTGCCAGCCCTGCTCCAGCAGCTGGGCCAGGAGAACCCCCAGCTCTTACAGGTACAGGCCTGGGGGCAGAGGGAGTTGTGCAGGCCCCATCTCCCCTACCTGTGGGTACCACAGTCCCCAGAGAGAGAGAGAGCCCAGCCCAGCATGGTGGGTAGGGGAGTCTCAGCTTGGAAGGCACTACTGACACGATAGTCTCCTGCTGTTCCCTGTGACTTGATGGCCTCCGTGGTTTCACCTGATGCTCCAGCCACCTGTGAGGTGTAGGTGCTGTTGTCACACTCCCGCAGAGGAAGGCGCCAGAGGTTTGGAGCAGCCTGGCAACTGGTGGAGTATGTCTGCCGCCAGCCTCTGGGGCCTGCACTCTGACTTGGCTCCACATTTAGCTGTTGCTTCATAAACACCCCTAGGGTTGTGGGACTGCTGTGCCCTGGTTGGTTCTGAGACCACCGAGCTCAGCAAAGCTCCATCCTGCCCTTGAAGGTTCCGAGGCAGAGGAGCAGTGACCCCTGAGTGTGACAGGGTCCTCTGGGTTCTCTGTGAAGCCTGCCTTTCCTGATTCAGGCATCTGCTGCTTCTACCCCAGACATTTCAGTCTCGTGTCCTGCCTCCTGCTCCCCTCCTCCAGGTGCTGGAGGGCCCGAGCTGCACATCTTCATTCTTTATCTGCTGTCAATCCTGGGGCCTTTAATTTCTGTGTGTGTGTGTGAGTCACTCAGTTATGTCTGACTTTGCAGTCCTATGAACTGTAGCCCGCCAGCCTCCTCCGTCCATGGAATTCTCAGCAAGAATACTGGAGTGGGTTACCATGCCCTTCTCCAGGGGATCTTCCCGATCCAGGGATTGAACCTGGGTTTCCTGTATTGCAGGCAGATTCTTTACTATCTGAGCCACCAGGGAACCCCCTCCCTGCCTTAAATTTGTATGATCAGCCTGGACCCTCTGGATGCCATGTTCTCCATGACTGACTGGGTGCCTCCATGAAAATGCTTTCTACATATCCAAGACCAGAGCAGATTCTCCCAGCCTTCCCTAACCCTGCCAGGACCAACCTGGGCTTGCTGGAGCCCCAGGCACCTGGGGGCCTGCTGGGGCTGTTTGCTCTGTCCTGCGTAACACTCAGCCCAGCCCTGCACTCCACCTCTGTGGCTGCCGCCTCATCTTCTACTGGGTCCCCAGGCGGCCACTATCCAGGCCTCTGCTTCTGCACTTTTCCTGTGGTTATTCTCCACCAGAATCCAGATTCCTGAAAAAGTGCTTTTTCTTTTGATGTGAAAATTGTCAAATGTACATAAAAATAAGGGCATATCAAAACCCCCCAGATGTGCAACACCCAGATGAATTCATCTTTTTAAAAAGTACACAGATGTCTTTTCCTAGTTGATTCTCACCACTGTGGTGTCCCGTTATGCTAGAAGGCACTAGAAGAAAGCGGTTTAGACCTTGCCTCCCTCTCTGATCTCATCTTTTGCTTCCTCCTTTCCTTTCTTGTTTATAGTTTTGCCATATGGATTTTTTTGTTTATGGAGTTTTCCAAATATACTCCCATCCCTGGGCCTTTACACTTGCTGTTGGCTCTATGTGGAAGGAAACTTCTCCATCCTATGGATCACAGGCCCCTCCCTCCTGGCTTAAAGTGTCTTTCCCAGACCAAGGTCTACTCTGATGTATGGCAGGGTCAGTATTTACATTGTAAATAATAGCCAATTTATTTGCGTGTGTAAAGCTTATCTCCCCATCCTGGACATTAGCTCCTCTAGGACAGGGCCCGTGTCCACCACTGTGTGGCTGGCCAGAGTAGGTGCCCTGTAAATGTTTGCTGAGTGAGTGCAAAGGGCTGTGATAGGGACCTGGGGGAGCGGGGACAAAGGCCGTGGGTCACCCTTCCCTCCTCTGTCTCCCACAGCAAATCAGCCGGCATCAGGAGCAGTTCATCCAGATGTTGAATGAGCCCCCCGGGGAGCTGGTGGACATCTCAGACGTGGAGGGCGAGGTGGGCGCCATAGGTGAGGAGGCCCCGCAGATGAACTACATCCAGGTGACACCACAGGAGAAAGAAGCTATAGAGAGGGTAAGAGGCCTGTCCAAGAGGGTTGTGACCTCGTGGGTGGGCAGGGCCCTCACCTCTTGCTTATACCTGCCCGTCTTCCCACAGTTGAAGGCCCTGGGCTTCCCAGAGAGCCTGGTGATCCAGGCCTACTTCGCTTGTGAAAAAAACGAGAACTTGGCTGCCAACTTCCTCCTGAGTCAGAACTTTGATGACGAGTGATGCTGGGAGGCCAGGCTGCCCACCGCCCCCTCCTCCCCACCCTCCCATCCCCTCTCCACAAAAGTTTTATAAAAGAAAAAAATATATATATATATTCATGTTTATTTAAGAAGTGGAAAAAAAAAAATCAAAAACTAAAAAAAAGAAACTCCGACCCAACTTCCCACTCTCCTAAAGTGGTCCCTCATTCCCATCTTGGCCTGAAAAGACCTGGGCCAGACAGCTGTCCCCCTCTCCCCATCCCCCACCCCAGCCCAGCCTGCTCTAAGGAGCTGGCAGAACTGGAGGTGACAGATGGGCCCCTCTTGGCCTGTGTCCCAGCTCCCTGCAGCCAGATGGAGAGGCGGCTGCTTGCTTCCCCACCCCCCCAGAGAGCCCCTGAGACCTCCCCCGCCCTCTTCCAGGGTGAGGGGAAGCTGGAGCTCCAAACTTTTGATCCTCCGTTGGAGTGTCTCACATCTTTCCATCTGGGGTGAATGCTCAAGAGGCCCAAGGACTCCTCTGTGGTCTGGCCTAGGCTTCCATCCTGCATCCCTTTGCTGGCGGGGGGAAGGTCTGGTTTGTCCTGCTTGGGGAAGGGGAAACATCAGAGTTGCTCTGGAGTTTGAGGCTAGTCCCCCACCCCAGAAGAGAACTGTTGTCTCTGATAAAGGTTTTGAAGTGAATAAAGTTTTAAAAGCCAGTCCTGTGGTTCATCCCTACTGGGGCTTCCCACTCCAGCTGGTCTGGGTCTAGGGGCTAGTTGGGCACAGGAGATGGGGGAATGCCATGAAAGGGGCAGAGGGGTCTGTCTGCCTCTGCAGATTGTGGCTCCTAGTGTACCCCGCCCCCACCACCAAGCTGTGTTATTCCCAGGCAGTGGGCCCCAGCCTTGGAAGGGCTGCTGCTCTTTCCACCCCCCCATCATCACCACAGTCTGTTTTGGCTACACTTCCCCCCTGGTAATTGGCTAATTACTGGAGATTAATGTTGGTAAACAGAAGCCTTCTTCTCCTCTGCCATCTGCTCCTCCATTATTTCCCCATTGTGCCCCGCCCCCTTTTCCCCCTGAAGCCCGAGTTGGTCAGCATGGTCTTGAGTCCCCTGAGTGAGCAGAGCCAGGGAAGGGTGGGGGATTCCCTGGCTCCAGGTGTTGGAGAAGGAACCAATGTGCCCAGGGAGGGGTGTGATAAGAGAGGACATAGCTCTTCAGGGGTGGGGCAAGTTTTATTGGGAAAGAACCCAGCTCAGGAGTCGGGTGTTTCAGAGTCTGCTGGATCCTGGGCCGCAGCAGCGGCCATCGCAGCAGCTCGTGCCTCCTTCTTCTTTCTTTGTTTCTCCTCCTTGAGGCGCTTGCGATGCTGCTTCTCCAAGTCCTGCAGCAGCTCCTGGAAGCGGGCACTCCTCGGGTCCACGTGGTATCCCAGGCGCTCCTGGGCCTCCGCCTGCAGCCGGGCCCTCCGCTCCTTGTCTGCTTGCGCCTTCTCCCTGCGTGCCTGCTGCTGCCGCCGCCAGTTCTCAATCATCTGTGGCATCTTGGCCATGCACTCTTCAATGAGCTGTTCCCTGCCGGTGAAGGAGGGTGGTTGGTGAGGGCAGCCCCACCCAGCTAGAGCAGTACCCATCCACCCACCTCCCACCCCCAAGCCTTTGCCCACATCCTGCCTCTTCCAGCTCCCCTATATTTCAAGATGAAAGATTGGGAAGGCTTATGGTGGTCATTAAAACTGTCAAGAAAAGTCCTTGACAAGTGAAGCAAGAGGCAGGAGAGAGGAACTAGTGTGAAAGTGACAGTGTTAGTCACTCAGTTGTGTCTGACTCTCTGAGACTCCATGGACTATAGCTGCCAGCTCCTCTGTCCATGGAATTCTCCAGGCAAGAATGCTGGAGTGAGTAACTATTTTCTTCTCCAGGGGATCTTCCCAACCCAGGGATCAAACCCCGGTCTCCTGCATTGCAGATTCTTTACCATCTGAACCGCCAAGGAAATAAATATGTATTTAACCTTGAGCAAGCCCCAGTCACTCTAGGAGCAGACCCCAAGTCAACCCAGCATTTCCCTGAGCTGTCTCCTGAGCCATCCAAGTGCCACGTGTTATTCCCATAGCACATTCCTTCATCCTACAGACATCAATGAGTACCCACTCTATGCCAGGCCCACTTCTAGACACAGGAGTGGAGGCAAGAAATGAATCGGACCTTTCCCTCCAATAGGTGGTAGGTGTGAGTCACTGTTCCATTTTAAGGATTAGCAACATGAAACTGAAAGCCCCATGGTAGGGTCAGCCAGCTGGGATAACTGGGTTTATTTGACATAGGTTCACATCCCAGCTCTGTTCGTTCACTGGGCGACTGGACACGTGACTTCACCCTCCTTGGCCTCAGTTTCCTATCTCTCAAATAAGGGTGATTCCCTCTTCCTCTTAGAGCTGCTGTGAGGACAAGAACAGTAAACACCAGGAACACACTCGCCTGCCTTCGCTGCCCCCTCTCTTCAGTAAGTGGCACAATCAATATCTTCGCTTTTGCTTCCATTCTTCCCTCTAAGTCCTTCAGACCTGCCTCCCAAGTGCGATCTGTACCCTTGATCCCATGCTCCATTACCTCTCACACCTCCCCAGCCACACTAATGTCCAGGCTGTTTCTTAAAGCACATACCTACCTCAGGGTGTTTGCACCAGCTGTTCCCTTTACCAAGAACATTCTCCCTAAGATCTTTCCATAGCTACCGCTGATCATTCATCTCTCTCTTAAGTTGCTCAGTCATGTCCAACTCTTTGTGACTCCATGGACTATACAGTCCATGGAATTCTCCAGGCCTGAATATGGGAGTGGGTAGCCTTTCCCTTCTCCAGGGGATCTTCCCAACCCAGGGACCGAACCTAGGTCTCCCGCATTGCAGGTGGATTCTTTACCAGCTGAGCCACAAGGGAAGCCCAACAGGTCTCTGCTTAAACATTTTCAATGTCAAGTTTTCGGAGAAGCCTGAGGCCTACCAGGGCGAAGTCACCCTCAGGCCTGCAGGCTCCACCCAATTTTATCTTCCTAATGACTCTGGGTCACCATTTGAAATTCATTTTGTTCCCCACTATGCCCTCAGCACCCGGGACATGGCCTTGCTCAGAGTAGCCGCTATGTAAAGATTTGTTGACCGATGACTAAATGAACTTAGCCAGAAGTCTTTTCGCATCTAGGTGAGCGTGCACGTAAATACTGCATGCAAACCGCCCGATGGAGTAAGCACTGTTGATGCACAGTTCACCGTCGGCCCGCAGTCCCGCTCCCGCCCGACTGCACGCACGCACCTGGCTTGTCGCTTCTGCTCTTCGGCCAGCTGCTGCACCCGCAGCGATTCCTGCATGACCGCCAGGCTCGGGTACCATTCTCGCTCCTCAGCCTCCAGCTCGAGCAGCTGTTCCCGCGACGGCCACAGAGAACCGGGGTCAACACCGGAGGCGGCGCCATGCCGCGCGAACTGCTTAGCTGCGTAGCGCGGCCCCAGCTGCCAGCGCGGGGTCAGTGGGTCATCCGGGTCGGGCCACCAGGGCTCCCGTGAGCGGCGCGGAGGCGGCGGCGCTCGGTAGCCGCGGGAGCCCGGGCCCAGGGTCGTCACCCACCCGAGCAGGCTGCGAGTCTGCCGCACGGGCGCAGCCATCTTGGCCGTGCGAGGTCCTCGCGAGCAGGCCGGGCTGGCCAAGGCGCTGCCTGCGCGTGAGGTCCGCTGGGGGCCGGGAGGAGGCATTCCCTGGCCGCCTCAGTTCTGCGCAGGGAGAAGAGGGGGTAGTCTTATTTTTTACACATCTTCAAGTATAATTATAAAATTTCCTGTAGCAGTTAATTTATTAAAATCGTATTTAAATTTTTCTTAGTTTTTTGTTCATATTTAAAATTTAATTTTATGTTAAAAATAGCATTTATTTTAAATATTAACATTTAAATGTTTTAAATTTAAACGATCATTTAAATATTTATTTAAAACACTGAAATATTTTCGTTTTAAGTTAAATCTACGTATTATTTTATATTTTAACTTTTAAATCTATGCAACATATTTAATTTTTTTAAATCCAGGCAAGAATATTGGAGTGGATTGCCATTTCCCCCTCCAGGGGATGGATCTTCCTGACCAGGGATCGAACCAGTGTCTTCTACGTCTCATGCGTTACAGGAGGATTCTTTACCCGCTGAACCAAGGGGAAAGCAACCCCTGGCTATTTTCTAGGGCCATGGGCTTCTGTAGTTGCCGCACGCTGGCTCGGTACTTGTGGCACAGGGATTCAGTTGCCCTTCAGCGTGTGGAATCTTCGGGACCAGGGAACAAACCGTGTCCCATGTCGGCAGACGATTTCTTAATCACAGCACCACTACTGAAGTCCTAAATATTTAAATTTTATATAAATACTTATTTAAACATTGTTCATGGGAGAAGGCAATGGCACCCCACTCCAGTACTGTTGCCCGGAAAATCCCATGGATGGAGGAGCCTGGTAGGCTGCAGTCCATGGGGTCGCACAGAGTAGGACACGACTGAAGCGACTTGGCAGCAAACATTGTTCATAACATTAACTATTCATATTATGCTTTTTCATTTGATTTTAATATATTTATTTAAATTTTAATTTTGAATAATTACTTAAAACTTTCCTTAACATTTATTTAAATGTTTACATTTTGTGGGCCTTCCCTGGTGGCTCAGATGGTAAACAATCTGCCTGCAATGCAGGAGACCTGGGTTTGATCCCTGGGTGGGGAAGATACCCTGGAGAGGAGAATGGCTACCCATTCTAGTATTATTCTTGCCTGGAGAATTCCATGGACAGAGGAGCCTGGTGGGCTACAGTCTATGGAGTTGCAAAGAGTTGGACATGACTGAGGGGCTAACACTAACAATTCTGTCTATAACACTTGAATTTGAATGTCAATATTATTTATGATATTTATATAGAAATTTTACTTTACATCATATTGTAAATAGTTACTGTATGCCTTTTAAGTTTTTGTATGTTAAAATGTTTAAAACATTCAATCCTGGTGTAGAAACTAAATACTATTTTTGAAAAAGGATTTCCACCTTAAAAAGGAAGGAAATTCTGACCCATGCTACAGCATGGATGAAATTGAAAGCCATTATAGTGAGTGAAATAAGGCAGTCAGAAAAGGACATAAGTTATATGATTTCACTTACATGAGGTCCCTAAAGGAGTCAGATTCATAGAGTCAGCAAGTCGGAGCTTGCCTGGGAGGGGCAGGGGACTGGGGAATGGGAGTTACTGCTCAATAGGTACAGTGGATATATATTGTATTGAGTATAGGTGCTCAATAGGTATAGAATTTCTGTTTGGGATGATGAGAAAGTTCTGGAGATGGGTGGTGATGGTGGTTTCACGACGTTGTGAATGTGCTTAATGCCACTGAGCAGTACACTTGAAAATGGTTACAATGTAAATTTTATGTATATTTTAGTATTTTAAAAAATGCCATTTGCCCAGTGAGCCAGGGAGCCTGGACAAGAATGTTCATAGTTCATATCAGTACTATCTATTTCATACATATTAATCTCAAGCTGAAAACAGTTCGCACCTGAGTCCGTCTGCAGTCGAGTGGATCCCTGAATGTTGATGTTTCAGCCAACAGAATACCACAAGCATTCACAGCTGCTCACTGCCTTGTGGATGATTCTCATCAACATCTTATGCACCAAAGGAAGTGGGACCCAAATGATTCTTTTTCAGAAAGGAATGTTTTTGGTCATGGAAGGGCTTCCCTGGTGGCTCAGTGGTAAAGAATTCACCTGCCAAGGCAGGAGACTCAGGTTCAATCCCTGGGTCAGGAAGCTCCCCGGGAGGAGGAACTGGCAACCCACTCCAGTATTCTTGCCTGGAGAACCCCATGGACAGAGGGGCCTGGCAGGCTACAGTCCAAGGGCTCTTTTAGTCTGACATGACTTAGCAACTCAACAACAGAAACAAAGTTTACACAAATTGTCCTTTTCATATAAAGTTGAAAAATCTTAGTGTTATTATGGATGCAGTCTTTAAGAGGTAAAAGATAAAGAAAAGCCAAACAGTGACCATTCTGGAAGTCAGGATGGTACACCTCTGGTGGGGATAAGGAGGCAGCTGGGTGGTGGTCATGTGGCAGATGTGGGAGGGGTTTGCTTTGTAGCAGATTACTGAGCTGGGCATTCCCATTCTGTTAGCTTTTCTCTAAGTGGACTGTATTCAGTGTTATTTCTTGATCTAGGCTTTAGTGATGCCTGAGTTATAATTATTCTTTCAGTTGGATATAATTGTATATGTGTGGGTTGCACACTTTCCTGTAGCTTTATTATATTTTGCAATTTAGAAAAATGAAAATACACGCAACAAAAAGGATTTCAGCGAGAAGTCCTACTCCCACCTGTCTCTCATCCTCTGCTTCCTTGGAGCCCCTCCTCCATCACTTGTTTTAGTTTCTTATGTATCCTACCGTTGGTTTATACATTCTTTTTTTGAATTTTTATTGAATTTGTTAACAATATTGCTTCTTTCTGTATTTTTGTTTTTTGGCCCCCAAGGCATGTGGGATCTTAACCCCCTGACTGATGAGGGATCAAACCCACAACGCCTGCATTGGAAGGCAAGGTCTTAACCACTGGACCACCAGGGAGGTCCCTCTAGTGTCTTATTTACAGTGCTAATGGATTATTTATTTCACAAGGACAGAAGACCACAGTCATTGTGTCATCACCCAGGTTTAACAAATACTCATGCTTTGGCTCCCTTGCTTCAGGGTGTGTGTGTGTGTGTTTAATTTCTTTAAATAAAACGAGCCCTATTACAAAAGTTTCTAGTGACAGTAAGGCCTCTGCCTACAGATGCCAGTCTTCCCTCCACCCTTTACCCCCTGCACCCATCACCCTACTCAGGACTAACAGTTACTTTGAAATCAGCTTATTCTTCCAAGACCAGTCTTTATGCATTCATTACTTATCTAGAGTGTGAGAACAATATTAATGCATTAATATATTTTAAACAGTTTGCATAAATGGTATCCTGAATATCTTAGTTTGCAACTTTTTTCCCTCAGCCTCTTGGTTTCCAGATATCTCCAAGTGGATTCAGGTAGATTTCTACAGTGTAGCTGTGCTTTTCTGGAGAAGGCAATGGCACCCCACTCCAGTACTCTTCTTGCCTGTAAAAACCCCATGGATGGAGGAGCCTGGTAGGCTGCAGTCCATGGGGTCTCTACGAGTTGGACACGACTGAGCGACTTCACTTACACGCATTGGAGAAGGCAATGGCAACCCACTCCAGTGTTCTTGCCTGGAGAATCCCAGGGACGGGGGAGCCTGGTGGGCTGCCATCTATGGAATCGCACAGAGTTGGACACGACTGAAACGACTTAGCAGCAGCAGCAGCAGCTGTGTTTTTCACAGTGTAGGTCACAGGGCCCATATTGATTCAGGAAGTCAGGGAACTGGGTTCCAACCAGCATTTATCTCTAGGTTTACAGTTAAGGGAAGAATGATTCATAGAAAACTTCTTTTAATTTTTAAAAATTATTTATTTTTTAAAATGATGTAACACACATAAAACTTACTGTTGTAACTTTTTTTGGCTATGCTGCTTTGCTGCTGCTTGAGGGCTTTCTCTAGTTGTGGCTAGCTGGGGCTGCTCTCTAGCTGTGGTGCTTGGGCTTCTCATTGTGGTGGCTTCTCTTGTTGCAGAGCACCAGTTCTAGGGCATGTGGGCTCAGTAGCTGTAGCACAAGGGCTTGGTTGCCTTACGGCGTGTGGAATCTTCCCAGACTAGGCATTGAACCTGTGTCCCCTGCATTGGCAGGTGGACTCTTAACCATTGGATCATTAAGGAAATTCTCGTAACCATTTTAAGGTCCACTACTATTCAGTGGCATTAAGCACATTCACACTGTTGTACAACCATTACCACCATCCATTTCCAGGAATTTGTCATCTTGTAAAACTGAAACTCTTTCCCCATTAAGCAACTAACTCTCCATTCTCCACTTCCCTCAGTTCCTGGTAATCCCCATTCTAATTTCTGTCTCTGTGAATGTGACTACTCTTGGGACTTCATGTAAGTGGAATCATACGGTATTTGTCCTTTTGTGACTGGCTTATTTCACTGAGCATAATGTCCTCAAGGGTCAGAATTTACTTCTTTTTTAAGGCTGAGTACTATTTCATTGCAGATATTCACCACTGTGTGTTTTTCTGTTTATCCACTGACGGGCATTTGGGCTGCTTCTACCTTTTGGCTATTGTGAATAATGCTCCTGTGGACATGGGTAAAATAGCAGCTATTATTCATGAAAAATACAGAATATTAAAATGTCAGGTTGTATCGCATGTACTAACGGTAAGTATTATTTGGTAAAACATTTATTTCTGTCACATATGCGGGTATGTATGTATACTGGTGATGCAGTTATCATCAATGGTAACATACCTTCCCGAAACAACTATTTTGTTATGCTTATTGATTGTGTAGATCAGGAGTTTGCCCGGCCCTAGTGGGGATGGTTGTCTCTGTTCCATGCTGTCTGCAGCCCCCAGTGGGAATAACTGAAAGTTGAGTGACTTAACACTTGGCAGCTAGGATCATCAGACAGCATCTTTATTCATTCATGACTTACAGTGGCTTCTGGCTGGATATTCAGCTAAGGTATTGGCTGGAACAGCCACCAGTGGTCTCTCTGTTGGTCCCACCAGTCACCAACATTATCTACGTTCAAGGGTAGGGGTCAGAGACCTCTTCACTCAAAGGAGTCTCAGGGTCACATTGTCACAATTGCATACAAAGGATTGTATGTAGAACATGTAGGATAGGATTATATTTTTTCAAGTATTTATTTATTTATAGTATTTGGCTGCATCTGGCCTTCATTGTACCGTGTGGGATATTCATTGTGTCATTCAGCGTTGTCCATTGTGGCACTCAAACTCAGAAGTTGTGGTCCTCAGGCTTAGTTGGTTCATGGCATATGGGATCTTACTGCCCTGACCAGGGATCACATTCCCTGCATTGCAAGGTGGATTCTTAACCACTGGGCTACCAGGGAAGTCCCAGGGCATATTATTGAGGCCTTTTTGGAAACTACAGTCTGCTACCTCTAGTTCATAATATAAAATGTATTTCTTACTGTGTTTAGTGATTTTTAAAAAAATTGGAAAAAAAAAAGTCTGCTCAGGAACTTCCCCGGTGGCCCAGTGATTAGGAAGTCCTATGCTTTCACTGCAGGATGCACAAGTTCAGTCCCTGGCCAGGGAACTAAGAATGCATGCCACAGGGAGAAAATAATCTAAAAAATGAAATAAAGTACCTGTTTGATATTGTCCATAGTATGAATAAACTATCATTATTCTGTCATGCTGTTGTGATGGACATTTGTTTCCAATTTTTCTTGACTGGCGAAATGGTGCTTCAGTAAACTGCCCTTATTGTGTCCCCATGTACACCCCCAAACTTTCTTTGAGGTGCTCAAACAAGTCTGTCCCCAAGGTTTGCTGAGGGACAGATAACCAGCGTGGCTGAAGTCCTGTGAATGAAGTGGATTGAAGGAGGAAGTGAAGTGAATAGTGTTAGGTAGTGGCCAGCCATGCAGGAAATATAAGCCAGGGCAAGAGTTTCTGGTTTTATTCCAAGGACAATGGGGAGCCATGGGAGGTCTCTGAGCAGAGCAGTAATGAATATGACTTATGATTCTCCTCTGGCTTCTGAAGAGAAAAAACATTGATGGAGCAAAATGTAGAGAAGCAGGAAGACCCATTCGGAGGTAGAAGGGGCATTAGGAGGTAGAAGTACCCATTGGGGTACCAGGGTGGCCTCTGACCTGCACTGGCCTCAGGGCATTTGCATTACTTTTCCTGCTGCCAAGCTTAGAACTGTCTCCCAGGATCTATACCTGGTGGACTCTTTTTTTTTTTTTTCCTTCTGTTTTTTTGGCCATGCCTCGAGGCATGCAGGATCTTAGTTCCCTGATGATTGAACCTGAGTCCCCTGCAGGGGAAGTGTGGTGTCTTAACCACTGGACCACCAGGGAAGTCCCATGGTGTGTGTGTGTTAGTCGCTCAGTCATATCTGACTCTTTGAGACCCCATGGACTGTAGCCCGCCAGCCTCCTTTCTCCATGAAATTCTCCATGCAAGAATACTGGAGTGGGTTGCCATTTCCTTCTCCAGGAAATCTTCCCAACCCAGGGATCAAACCTGGGTCTCCTGCATTGCAGGCAAATACTTTACCATCTGAGCTACTAGGGAAGCCCCCATGGTAGGCTATTCCTTGTCATTCAGGTTTGACTCAGCGGACACCTCCCTGGCTTCTTGGAACTTTGTTCATGCTAAGTCACTTGTATCTGGCTCTCTGATCCCATGGACTGCCTGCCAGGTTCCTGTGTCCATGGAATTTTCCAGGCAAGAATAGTGGAGTGGGTAGCCATTTCCTCCTCCAGGAGATCTTCCCAACCCAAGGATGGAACCCGTGTCTCCTGCATTGGCAGGTGGGTTCTTTACCACTAGCGCTGCCTGGGAAGCCCTTGGAACTTTGAAGACATACAAAATGAAGTCCCTGACCTCAAACACCTTTAAAGAGTCGGTCCCTGACCTCAAACACCTCAGTCTTGTGGGTGAGACATACAAATAATTACAGTGGAGATGAAGCAGGAAGAAAGTGCCTGGAATGGGGCTGATAGGCAGACAGGTGTGGATTTCTGAGCTGATTTGCTACCAGACTAGGAAATTTGGGGACCAGGGGCTTCCCAGGTGGTGCTAGTGGTAAAGAATCTATCTGCCAATGCAGGAGATGCAAGAGACACGGGAGTTGATCCCTAGTTTGGGAAGATCCCCTGAAGTAGGAAATGGCAACCCACTCCAGTATCCTTGCCTGGAAAGTTCCAAGGACAGAGGAGCCTGGCAGGCTACAGTCCATGGGGTCTCAAAGAGTCAGACACGACTGAGCAGACACATGCATGCTGAGTTGTAAGCTGGGAATCCAATGTAGTGATTGATTTGCAGCACAGTCTGGACAAGTGTCTCTAACATGCAGCCAGGAACTTGAACCATGATAAGGAGCAAACTTGCAGATAGAGTAAGTGCAAAAAGCCAGGTGCAGAAGAACCACTTTTGAGAATATTCTTTGCAAGATGGTTTGTGACGGTTAAAAAAAATGGATAATGGAGAAAAAAATTGGGGAGTAGGTATGTGCAGTGAAATACTCTTAAGCAGTGAAAATGAAGGAACGTGAAGGGGAGGACAGATGAAGGTTAAAAGGATACATTAAGATACCATATGTATTGTTTTATACAAAACAATCTTTTGTATCTTTTCTGAATGGACGGGTACATAGTAAAACTGTGACTACCAGTCTCCAGGATTAAAATTGGCAAATTCAAGGTTTAAGGACAAGTATAAAGCCAGTTTCTCTCATATTTGTAACCTTTTATTTCTCAATTGGGGTAATGAGTTGTTGTTCAGTCACTAAGTCACTGTTTGTGACTCCATGAACTGCAGCATGCCAGCTTTCCCTGTCCTTCACTATCTCCTGGAGTTTGCTCAAATTCATGTTCATTGAGTTAGTGATGCCATCCAACCATCTTATCCTCTGTCTCCCCCTTCTCCTCCTGCCTTCAACCTTCCCCAACATCAGGATCTTTTCCAATAAGTGAGCTCTTCAAAACAGGTGGCCAAAGTATTGGAGCTTCAGCTTCAGCATCAGTCCTGAATATTCAGGGTTGATTTCCTTTAGGACTGACTGGTTTGATCTGCTTTCTGTCCAAGGGACTCTCAAGAGTCTTCCCCAGCACCACAGTTTGCAAGCATCAATTCTTTGGTGCTCAGTCTTCTTTACGGTCCAGCTCACATCCATCCATGACTACTGGAGAAACCATAGCCCAGACTACACGGATCTTTGTCAGCAAGGTGATGTGTCTGCTTTTTAATATGCTGTCTAGGTTTGTCATAGCTTTTCTTCCAAGAAGCAAGTGTTTTTTAATTTTGTGGCTGTAGTCACCATCTGCAGTGCTTTTGGAGCCCAAGAAAATAAAATCTGTCATTGTTTCCACTTTTCCCCCATCTATTTGCAATGAAGTGATGGGACTGAATGCCATGATCTTAGTTTTTTGAATGTTGAGTTTTAAGCCAGCTTTTTCACTCTTCTCTTTCACCCTCATCAAGAGGCTCTTTAGTTCCTCTTCAGTTTCTGCCACTAGGGTGTCATCTGCATATCTGAGGTTATTGATACTTCTCCCAACAATCTTGATTCCAGGTTGTGAGTCATCCAGCCCGGCATTTTGCATTTTGCATGATGTACTCTGCATATAAGTTAAATAAGCAGGGTGACAATATACAGCCTTGACATATTCCTTTCCCGATTTTGAGCTAGTCAGTTGTTCCATGTAAGGTTCTGACTGTTGCTTCTTGACCTGCATACATATTTCTCAGGAGATAGGTAAGGTCGTCTGGTATTCCCATCTCTTTAAGAATTTTCCAGTTTTGTTGTGATCCACACAGTCAAAGGTTAGTGTAGTGAATGAGGCAGAAATAGATTTTTAAAGAAAATTCCCTAGCTTTTTCTATGATCCAACGAATGAGTACAGGGTAATGAGTACAGTGGTGTTGTATTTTTATCTTTCTCTCCCCTCCCCCCATATATAATGTATTTACTTGACTATGCTGGATCTTCCTTGAGGCATGAGGGATTTTTCAGTAGCGGCTGCTGGGATTTAGTTCCCTGATCAGGGATCGAACTCAGCCCCCCTGTACTGGAAACTAGGAGTCTTAGCCACTGGACCACCAATTGTTGTTGTTTAGTCGATAAGTCACGTCTGACTCTTTGTGACCCCATGGACTGTAACCCAGCAAGGCACCTCTGTCCATGGGATTTCCCAGGCAAGAGTACTGGAGTAGGTGGCCATTTCCTTCTCCAGGGGATTTTCCCAACCCAGGGCCTGAGCCGAAGTCTCCTGCATTGACAGGTAGGTTGTTTACCACGGAGCCACTAGGGGAACCCCTGGACTACCAGGGGCATCCCTATATATTCTATTTGTATATACCTATATTATATGCATATTACCATATATTTATCTATATCTATAATGTGTTTTATCTATTTTTATCTATACTTGTTTGAATGCCCAAAATATCAATACTTCACTTAAAAAACAAGGGGGCAGGACTACCTGGCTGTCCAGTGGTTAAGACTCTGAGCTTCCACTGCAGGGACACGGGGTCAATCCCTGGCTGGGGAGCTGAGATTACTCATGGGGCACTGTGCAACCAGGAAAAAAAAAAGCAAAGCAAAACAAAAACACAGGGGGCAGAACAAAGGTATTCATTGTTTTCGGGTATGTATTTCTCTATCTTTGTCTTTGCATTTTTTTGTATTGAATTTTTAAACTCTAAAATGAAGCCCCCCATTTCATCATGCCTATTTACATGCCCCTCCCCAACAGGAAAATCCTGCTGCTCTTTTCACTGTGCAAATATCTGTAAATTAATGTCCTTCCCCAAAAGGTCAGCACCTTGTGAAATTTTCTTAACTTCATTTTTTTTTTTAATGCTCTTTCCATGTTGAAACTTTGAAGAGTGTTGCAGCCCTGTATAGCTGTGTGGGATTATGGGATTATGCCTGGTGAGTCTACTGCTGCTGCTAAATTGCTTCAGTCGTGTCCGACTCTGTGTGACCACATAGATGGCCTCCTACCAGGCTCCTCTGTCCCTGGGATTCTCCAGGCAAGAACACTGGAGTGGGTTGCCATTTCCTTCTCCAATGCATGAAAGTGAAAAGTGAAAGTAAAGTCTCTCAGTCGCGTCCGACTCTTAGCGACCTCATGGACTGCAGCCTACCAGGCTCCTCTGTCCATGGGATTTTCCAGGCAAGAGTTCTGGAGTGGGGTGCCATCGCCTTTTTCTGGCCTGGTGAGTCTAGAGAATAGTAAAGAGGTCCGGAGTGCCGTAAACAATCCACCTGCACTGCAGCAGACTCCAGAGACAAGATTCTGTTCCTAGGTCGGGAAGATCCCCTGGAGGAGGGCATGGCAACCCACTCCAGTATCCTTGCCTGGACAGTCCCATGGACAAAAGAGCCTGGCAGGTTGCAAAGAGGAGTCCATGGGGTTGCAAAGAGTCAGACATGATTGAGCGACTGAGCACAGCACCGCGTGACTGGAGGCAGTGAGGAAACGGGGGAGAGAGTGTGGAGAGATGAGTGTGGGGGATGGGGTGAGGGTAGGGGATGGGGGGTGGGGAGGGGGGTTGCGGGTGTGTGGGGAGGTGATGGGAGCAGATAGGGCGAGGTCTGGAGGGCTGCAGGGAGAATTCTTTGCTGTTCCTGAGTGAGATGGGATCCCTGAACGCGGAGGAGCAGAGGAAGGGCGTGCCCCGCCCCAAGTCCTCACAGGCACTCTCTGGGGGCTGCACGGGGAACAGATTTTGGGGAGGAAGGAGGCAGGAGCTGGGGTCCCAGGGCGGAGGGGGCTCAAGTTCAGGTGGGAGATGATGGAGACCATGTCCAGGTGCGGGACAGAGGAGGCAGTGAGAAGTGGGCGAATTCTGGACATATTCTGAAGTGGATGGGACCTGCCGTCATACCAAACTGGGGAAGGGGTGGAGTCAGAGAGAGGTTAAAGATGCTCCCAAGTTTGGAGCCTTAGTATCTGGCAGGTTGGAGCTGCCATCAGCTCGGTCTAGAGGACAGCGGAAGGGAAGATCGCAGAGGGGGGCACGTTCAGGGAATCGGATGTAGAAGGGTGAGTGGGAGGTACCCGTGCACCTTCACGTGGGGAGCTATGAGGCTGGTGTCCATTGCACAGACGGCGTACAATGCCGAGAGTTACCGCCAGAGGGCAAGCGCACCCCATCACAGTCGCGGGGAGGCGCGGGGAGGACCGGCTCGGCCGCTTCCCATAGCCCCCTGGCTGCAACTCCTCACCTGGGTGCGAGACGGGGACCTCGCAGATGCCAGGGCCAGGCGACCCCGAGGTCCCAAAGACTAACACGACGCGGCCGACCGTTTATCTGCCTCGAGCACTCCAACCACCATTCCCCACTGTGCCGTTCCCACCTAGCGTCTCTGCAAAAATCCACCTCCACAGGGGGACCTTCCCTGGCCACCCTGGGGGCCCCGACCCCTCGAAGGCACATTCCATTTTAGTCTCTTCCTAACAGTTAAGGGTCTTCCCTTGGGGCTCAGCTGGTAAAATCCGCCTGCAATGTGGGAGACCTGGGTTCGATCCCTGGGTTGGGAAGATCCCCTGGAGAAGGGAACAGCTACCCACTCCAGTATTTTGGCCTGGAGAATTCCATGGACTGTTACAGTCATTCAGGACTGAGCAACTTTCACTTTCAACAGTTAAGACTCTGAAATAATCTTATAAATTATCTTATAAATCATTTTATAAATCATCTTATAAATTATCCTGTGTTGCCTGTTTTCTGCAGTTCAATTTAAAGTCTGTGCCAGGAACTTCCCTGGTGGTCCAGTGATTAAGTTTCTGAGCTCCCAGTGCAGAGGGCCTGAGTTTGATCCCTTGTCAGGGAACTAGATCCCAAATGCTGCAACTAGAACCTGGTGCAGCCAAATAAATAAATGTTAAAAAAAAAAAAAAAAAAAAAGCCTGTGCCAGTGAAGACCCATTTTCTGTGGTGTCCATCTGTAACCCCAGGGCTCAGAATCATTCCTGGCCTCTAATTTGTGCTAAAGGAAAAAAAAAAAAAAAAACGAACCAACAACGCGTTCATCATAGCTTACTCATAGTGCTACCGTGTACCAACCTCTGCTTGAAGCTCCTTACATAAATTATCTCCTGCCTTCAGAACAAGCCTGCTAAGTAGAGATTGACTTTTTCTTTTGTCTTGTGTTTTGGCCACACCACCCAGCTTGCAAGATCTTAGTTCCCCAAAAAGGATTTGAACCCCCGCCATGGTAGTGAGAACACAAGAGTCCTAACCTCTGGACTTCCAGGGAATTCCCCCAGGTAGGGACTGTTGTTATCTCCATATTACAGAAGAGGAAACTGAGGCCCAGAGAGATTCAGGGACTTGAGATTGCACAGTCAGAAGTTTCAATGTCAAGAGTGAAGTCCAAGTTCTTCCTTGGTGGCTCAGTGGTAAAGAATCTGCCGATGTAGGAGACACGGGTTTGGTCCCTGATCTTGGAAGATCCCACATGTCTCAGAGCAACTAAGCCCATGTGCCACCACTACTGAGCCTGTGCTCCAGAGCCCATGCTCCGCAACAAGAGAAGCCACGGCGATGAGAAGCCTGTGCACCGCAACTAGAGCCACCCCTGCTCCCCACAGCTAGAGAAAAGCCTGCACAGCAACAAAGACCCAGCACAGCCAAAAATAAATTTTTTTTAAGTTAAAAAAACTAAAAAGCTTTAAAAAAACCAACACAGTGGTACTACCAAGAGTGTGTTCCATGGTCTAGCTCAGCACAGGTAGGAGATAGCAAACCACTTTACTGGTCATCCGTCTGCTTAGATTCAGTACATTGTCTCTTTTTTTTTTCTTTTTATTTATTAAAAAATATTTTTTTAACACCAAAAACATTTTGTCTTGGGGTACAGCCAATTAACAATGTTAGGCACGTTGTGTTTGGTACAGTGTTTGATAGAATATCACTGACCAGAAAACATGGATGTCACATCTCTAGAAAGAAAACCTGTAGTTGTTCAGTTCCCAATATGTACCTTAGTTTTTTGTTTGTTTTTATTTTTCGAGTAAAACTAAGAATCTTGACCAACTTTTCACTCAGCTGTTCTGGTTTTAAAGGATGAGCTACAGCTGTGTGTTTTTCTATACCAACATAGCACTTATTAAATGCTTTTGTACCATGAGTAAAATTTGAGGTGTTTTGCAAAAAAAGAAGTGAAGCCCAAGAAGCCCGACTGCAAAGTCTGAGTTTGCTAAAGGATGAATGGGGCCCCAATGGTAAAAGGGCCCCTTAGGGAGTTCAGCATTGTGTCTTGAACCCCTGTTTCTACACCGACCCTTCTTGGTCTGCACAGCCTACACACTCACAGCCCAGTCCCCAGATACCCTGCCAGGCTAGGGGGAGGCGTGAGAACCCAGCAGGTAGGGGTTTTAATCTTCTCCCCATTGTAGGTTTGTAGAGGTGCCTCCCAGGCTGCCCAGCTCAGGGGCAAATTATTCAAAGTGGATCTGGAAGGAGTCTCCTGGTGGTTTGGTGGTTAGGACTTGGTGCTTTCACTGCTGTGCCTGTTTGATCCCTGCAGATCAAACTCAGGTTTGATCACAGATCCTTGCACAGATCCTGCAAGCCTTGAAAAACAGCCAGAAAAAGGAAAAAGTGGATCTGGAGACCCCAGATTCCAATTACCAGACAGCAGGGATGGCTGCCTAAGGCCCTGAACCCGGTCCCAGACTGACCAACAGACAGATAGACCCATGATCCTCAGCCAGCTCAGCAGGGCCTGGCTGCCCATAGGTTTGGGGAAGCCTGGACCCCAAGATCTTCCAGCTCAGTCCAGGGCTGCTGCCAATCAGACCGGGTCTCTGGGTCAAGGGGCCTCAGCCTTCCCAGTGCCCCCCTTTGCCCTTGGCAGCCAGAAGACCTTCTTGGACTGCACCTAACTGGGTAACTAGGGATAGGCAGGCTGCAGCATGGGCAGGATGTGGATGCCACTGTGTCTTCTCCACTGGATCCACGGGAAGTGGCCTCAGAGCTATGCAAGGCTTGGCCCCTCACGCAAGGAAGTATACAGGTAGGAGGAGGAGAGGGCTGGGTCTCAGTCCTGATAGAGCACGGCCTGTGGCACCAGACAGATTAGGGTCAGCCTTGCATGCTTCAGCTGAATGTCTCTAATCTTTAGTTTTCTCTCCCACCCAGGCCAGTGCAATTGCCACCATCTTGGCCCCAGCTTCTGCTTATGGCCAGCCTGTCCCCTGAGTCTGTTTTTCCATCTCGTGGCCAGAGGGCATGAAGGATTTTTTTAGTTGTGGCATGTGGGGTCTAGTTCTCTGACCAGGGATCAATCCCAGGCCCCCCTGCATTGGCAGCATGGAGTCTTAGCCACTGAACCATCACGGAAGTCCTGCCTTAATCACTTCTGTAGCCCGATCCCTGCTCTAGCACAGCAGAGCCAGGCACACAATGTTTGTTGAAGAAATGAGTAAGTAATAGTAGTACTTGCCTTCTAAGGGCTATTGCACAGCCTGAACGAGAGGGGGACAGGGAGCACTGTCATCTGCATTCAGTTGGTGCTCCATAAAGATTCTGGTAATTCCTACCAAGTGTCGTTTATGGTCCAAACTTTGAAGCTAGGCATACTTCAGCTTAACTTCTGCCTTAGCTGCTGGTTTCTGTGTGACCCGGAGCAAGTGGCTTCCCTTTGTGCCTCAATTCCCACCTTTGCAAAAGACAGTTAATGATAATTGAGAACTGAGACTTCCTTGGTGGTCCAGTGGCTAGGACTCTGCACTCCCAGTGCAGAGGGCCCAGGTTTGATCCCTGGTCAGGGAACTAGATCCCACATACCACAACTAAGAGTTTGTGGGCTGCAACTAAAAAAAGATCCTACATTCCGCAGTGAAGATCTGGCCCAGCCAAATAAATAAATATTTAAAAAAAGATAGTTGAGAACTCATGCAAACTGTCTGGAACCATGCCTGGTGGTGGTTTAGTCGTTAAGTGATGCCCAACTCTTGCAACCCTACGGACTGTATGTAGCCTGCCAGGCTTCTGTCTAGGCAATGGGATTTTCCAGGCAAGAATACTGGAGTGGGTTGCCATTTCCTTCTTTAGTTTGGGGGGACCATGCCTACCAGCATGTCAGTTCCCAAGACCCTTTGGCTTGCTATCCATTCAGCAAAACTTCACTGAATCCAGGCAACTCAGTGGTGATCCCCCAGCTCAGGACCAACCACCTCCATTGTCCCATCTGGCACCCAGTGGAGGGGACTCTTGGCCTGGGATCCAGCTGTGTACCCTCTTCCAGAGCTGCTGCTCTCCCAGGGGGCACACAAGGATGCTCTAAGGGATAGCAGGCCCCTCAGCAGCTATGTAGACTCTGGCAAGCAAAGCAGTCCCCTCAGCAGCTGTATAGACTCAGGCAAGCAAGGGACTTCTTTGAGCCTCAGTGTCCTCATCTGTAAACAGGGATAATAATGCTTCCAGCCTCGCAGCATGGTGGGAAGGAGTGAGTTCCTTGAAGGTGAGTAGCATGGGCTGGGCAGAGTGTTAGGGTTTGGTGTTCGATTTTGTTACAATGCACTGCCTGGGGCTATAGATGTAAACAAGAGGGAGAGACTCCCTGTCTTCAGGGAGTAGATATGCTGGGAGAGAGAGGAACATTAGCAATCCCCTAAAGAGACATAACAATAAATCTTTAGGAAAGAGATGAGAGTGCTGAGAGAGAGACCACCAGGAGGGTGAATTTGTCTTGGATGTGCTTCTGAAGGGGGAAGGGTGGGTTGCAATGAGCTCTGGGAGGATGGATGGGAGAGAGATCCAGGTGGAGGGCATGGTAGAGGCAATGGTTTGGAGGCAGGCCTAAGTTTGGTGTGGGGTTGCCAGGTGGTGCTTGTAAAGAATCTGCCTGCCAAGATGTAAAAGTCGGGTTTGGTCCCTGGGTTGGGAAGGTCCCCTGGAGGAGGGCATGGCAACCCATTCCAGTATTCTTGCCTGGAGAATCCTATGAACAGAGAAACCCGGTGGGCTGCAGTCCGTAGGGCCACAAATAGTTGGACATGACTGAAGCAACGTAGCACGCACACATGCACAAGTTAGGTGCACTGAAAGAACAGCAAGGAACAGAACTACCGTGCAATCCAGCGGTCCCACACCTGGGGCTAGACCCAAACCAAACTGTAATTCAAAAAGATAGGTGCACCCCTATGCCCATGGCAGCACCATTCACAATAGCCAAGACCTGGAAACAGCCTAAGTGTCCATCAACAGATAAGCGGATAAAGAAGATGTGGTACATCTATACAATGGAGTATTGCTCAGCTGTAAAAAGGAATGAAATAACGCAATTGGCAGCAACATGGATGCAGCTAGAGATTATCATTCTAAGTGAGTGAAGTCAGAAAGAGAAAGCGTGGAATCTAAAATACAGCACAAATGAACCTACCTACAAAACAGAAACAGAGTCACAGGCACAGAGAACCAAACTGGGCTGCCAGTGGGGAAAGGGGTTGGGGAGGGGCAGAGTGGGAGTTTGGGATTACTAGATGCAAACTATTACATTTAGAATGGATAGACAACAAGGTCCTACTGTAGAGCACAGGGAACTGTATCCAATCTCCTGGGATAAACCATAATAGAAAAGAACATTAAAAAGAGTGTATATATATGTATAACTGAGTCACTTTGCTGTACAGCAGAAATTAGCACAACACTGTAAATCAACTCTACTTCAATGAGGGGCTTCCCGGGTGGCACCAGTGCTTAAGAACCTGCCTGCAACACAGGAGACAGAGAGACTTGGGTTTGATCTCTGGGTCAGGAAGATCTCCTGGAGGACTGCGTGGCAACCCACTCCAGTATTCTTGCCTGGAGAATCCCATGAACAAAGGAGCCTGGCAGGCTACAGTCTGTGGGGCTGCAAACAGTCAGACACAACTGAAGGGACTGAGCACACACATACACATACTTCAGTTAAAATAACAGAAAAGAGGGGATTCCCTGGTGGTCCAGTGGCTGAGACTCTGTGCTCCCAGTGCAGGGGGCCCAGGTTTGATCCCTGGTCAGGGGACTGCTGCTGCTGCTGCTGCTGCTAAGTCGCTTCAGTCGTGTCCGACTGTGCGACCCCATAGACGGCAGCCCACCAGGCTCGCCCGTCCCTGGGATTCTCCAGGCAAGAACACTGGAGTGGGTTGCCGTTTCCTCCTCCAATGCATGAAGGTGAAAAGTGAAAAGTGAAAATGAAGTCGCTCAGTCGTGTCCAACTCTGTGCAACCCCATAGACAGCAGCCCACCAGGCTCCTCCGTCCATGGGATTTTCCAGGCAAGAGTACTGGAGTGGGGTGCCATTGCCTTCTCCAGTCAGGGGACTAGATCCTGTTAATACATGCCTGTTAATACATAACAATGAGATCCACATGCTGCAACTAAGATCTGGTGCAGCCAAATAAATAAATATTAAAAAAAAAAAACAAAAAAAGAACAGTGAGGAGGCCAGGGTGGCTGGGGCAGAGAGAGCAGGGAAGGGTTGCAGAAATATAGAGGTGGGCAGAGGGGATGGTGGGGTGCAAGGTTTAAGCAGAGAAGGACCATGTTCTGGAAGCAAGTTCTGGATCCACTCAGTTGGAAGGGCTCACAGGAAGAACTAGCATTTTTTTAGTACGGACTATGTACCAGGCAGTGAGCTAAGGGTTTTCTGTTTAATCCACCCCGCCTACCCAAGGATCCTGGAATACCACCCTTCCCATTGTCCCTCACCCCAGAGGTGGCAGCAGCTTCCTACAAGTGCCAGTCCTCAGGCCACCTCATCGTCTCCTGCTTTCAAAAAGCAGCCCTGGTCTGCGTTAATTCTCTGTTTTGAAAGGCCTAGAGCAGTTTTCTTTTCTTTTTTCCCCTGGTTGAACGTTGATGATTTTGCAGGTGAGGAAACTGCAGCCCAGAGAGGCTGAGTAAGTTGCCCCAACTCACACAGCCAGCAGATGCCAGAGTCAGTATTGAACCCAGGCAAGGTAGGATGGAGTCCCTGGCTCCAGACTCCACTGCTCGCTCTCTCTTAAAATTTTATCTATTTGTTTATTATTTAACTTTGGCTATACTGGGTCTTCATTGCTATGCGAGGGCTTTCTCTAGCTGCAGTGAGTGAAGGCTATTCTCTGGTTGTGGTGCGTGGCTTCTCATCACCGTGACTTCTCTTGTTGCAGGGCACGGGCTCTAGGCTGTGGGGTTTTAGTAGTTGCGGCACTCGGGGTCAGTAGTTTTGGCATGTGGGCTTAGTTGCCCCTCAGCCTGTGAGATCTTCCCAGACCAGGGAGCAAAGCTGTGTCCCCTGCATTGGCAGGCAGATCCTTAACCACTGGACCACCAGGGAAGTCCAGAACTCCACTGCTCTTGACTCATCTCTCTGCTCCCAGCCCCCGGTGCTCTCTGAGCTGGGCTGCATGGCTGTCCACCTTCGAAATCACCTCTGTTTGGCTAATGTTGCTCCTTCTACATCTCTGCCTTGGAATCTGCCCTGCTTATTCTCTCCAACAGCTGTGTGCTGCTCGCAAGCACTTGGCACCTGTGGTTCTCTGGTGTTGAGTCGGTAGCCCATCCTCCAGTCAGCAGGGGTGTTGTGCGTGTGTGCTAAGTTGCATCAGTCGTGTCCAACTCTCTGCAGCTCCATGGACTGTAGCCTGCCAGGCTCCTCTGTCCATGGGATTTCCCAGGCAAGAATACTGCAGTGGGTTGCCATTTCTTCCTCCAGGGGATCTTCCCGACATAGGGATCGAACTCTAGTCTCTTATGTCTCTTGCATCGGCAGGCAGGTTCTTTATTACTAGCGACATCTGGGATGAGAAGTGTCAGCGCAGCCCAAAGGCATGAGCTGAGCATCACAGATAGACACATGGATGCACGCACCTTGGAGAGATGCAGGAAGACAGGCTGAGAGAGGCGCTGACCTGGACCATGCACACTGGGTCCAGCAACCAGGGATGCAGGGACAGCCAGTCGGATGTCCAGAGTCCTCCCTGCTCTTGGGGACGCCAGGCCCAGCCCCAGCTGTGGGGGTCAAAGCACACAATTATTGAGCATTTACTGTTTGCCAGGCCCTGCTCTTAAGTATTTGATAGGCACTAACTCGTGGCTCAGATGATAAAGAATCTGCCTGTAATGCAGGAGACCTGGGTCCGATCCTTGGGTCGGGAAGATCCCCTGGAGAAGGGAATGGCTACTCACTCCAGTATTCTTGCCTGGAGAATTCTATGAACAGAGAAGGCTGGCGGGCTACAGTACATGGAGTCGCAAAGAGTTGGACACGACTGAGCAGCTAACGTTTTCACTACTTTCACAACTCATGTCATCCTCAGAGTAGCCCCATGATATAGAGGTCAGTAGCATCCTTTCATTTCTTTTTTTTTACTTTTTGGCTATTCCACTCAGCATGTGGGACATTAGTTCCCTGACCAGGTATTGAACTTACCCTCCCTGCAGTGGAAATGCCGTGTCTTAACTGCTGGACCACCAGAGAAGTCCCAGTAGCATCCCATTTTATGGAAAAGGAAACTGAGGCCCCAAGAGACAAAATCACTTCCTCAGAGTCACACAGCAGTATGTGGCAGAGGCAGCATTCAAACCCAAGGCCTGGTGGTTCCTGTTTTAAACCACTGAGCTGGACCTCCTCTCATAGAATGAGTCAAAGATACTTCCAGCTGCAGGGAGGACAGATGGCCTAGCCCAGACTGGGAGGCACAGTGCTGACCTGGTCCTAGGGTTCCCGAGAAACCAAGGCCAGGTGACAGATGGAGCTGCTGGGGGAAACCTGGGCTTCCTGAGTCAGAGACAGGACCCATCTGCCCCCAGCTGCCCCTCCTGTCATCCCCACCCCCAACCCCGAGTCTCCATGAAGCTTCATGCTCAGTGTGGCATCTACAGGAACTCCATAAAGCTTGATCAAATCTAGTTGTGTGTGTGTATATACATGTGTGGGGGCTTCCCTGGTAGCTTAGTGGTGAAGAATCCGCCTGCCAATGCAGGGAATGCGGGTTTAATCGCTGATGGGGAAAGATTCCCCTGGAGAAGGAAACGGCAACACACTCTAATATTATTGCCTGGAAAATCCCATGGACAGAGGAGCCTGGTGGGTTACAGTCTATGGGGTTGCAAAAGAGTTGGACGTGACTTAGCAATTAAACACACACATGTGTGTGTGTAGATCTGTGTAAATATTTGTGTGTATAGATGTGTGTAGATGGTGTGTGTACATGTGTGTAGATGTGTGTAGATATTTGTGTGTACATGTGTGTAGTGTGTGTAGATGTATGTGTGTAGATATATGTGTATAGATGTATGTTTGTGTGTAGATGGTATGTGTGTGTAGATATGCGTGCATGTGTGTTTGTGTGTATCCCTCCAGTCAGGTTTCCTGGGAATGGGTGGCCCCGGACTAGAGCGTGGGCATCTGGGGTGCCCTTTCCTCAGCTGGGCGCAGGCTCTGCAGTGGATGAGGGCAGCCCGGCTTTGGGCGGCTGGAACCAGGGCCCTAGCAGATGGATCCGTCTGGCACAGACGCAGGGACATGTGGCGCTGTCGGGGTTCCCTCCAAATGCCCCCTGGAGCGCGGGGTGGGGGGCTGGCCAGGCCCCTCTCAGCCCTCTTCCTGCCTCAGGAAGGAAGGCCCCAGGTGAGGGGAGCAGGAGGAGGGGACCTGAGGAAACAGATGGGCCTGCGGGGCGTGGGAGCCTGTGACCTCTGACCCCACAGGCCTGCACAGGGGGGTGGGAACAGGCCAGGCGGGCAGCTCCCAAGGCCCTGCTCCAAGGGCCCTGAGTGGGGGAGGGTCACCCGAGGCCCACAGAGAGGGGCATGCTCTCCCTCCTCCCTCCAGGGTTCTGTGCCAACCCCAAGCAGGGTCCGAGTGGGCAGCTTGGCCCTGGCACTGTGAGCACCCCTCTATCTGGCAGGCACGAGGTGGCTGTTTCCCCCTCCCTGCCCTGCTTCAGCTGTGCCCACCTCCTGCCAGCCGGGGAGCCAGCTGGGAACCTTGGTGCCAGGGGGGGCCCCTGGAGTCCCTGCCCCCTCCTGGGCAATGCCAGCCGGCCCCCACCCCCACCCCCCAGGCCCAGTAATGGGTGGGTAATGAGTGCTGGGGGAGCGGGGAGGGGCGGGGGATGCAGGTGCCACAGGCGCTGGCACGGGGGCCGATAATCAGGTTTGCCAACGCCATCTGTCACCGCACGAGCATCTGGGGCTCAAGGTGACCCTGTCACCCTCAGTTACAATTATGAGTTTGGCATCTGTATTAAAGCCCGCCAGCCGGCCAGGCAGGGGAGGGCTGGGGTGGGCACGGGGGTGCACGGTGAGCCCTGTCCCGGGGGTCCCGTTCCCAGGGGCTGCATGGCTGCCAAGGCACGGGCTTCTCTGTGCCTGGGAGAGTTCATGTGTGTGTGTGTGTGCATGCCAGCCTCCACAATTCTGTGAGTGTATCTGTGTGCAGGGCTGGGAGTCCTGGCTTTTTGTGTGTCTCTGGGTGTGGTGGTTGTGTGTCTGAGCTTAGGAGGTTGGCCAGGGCTGGGGGGCAGCGCTAAGATCATGTAGGTACACAGATGGGTGTGTGTTCAGGTGCTGGGAGGAGTGTATGGCAGTTCTGGGTGTCTCTGGATGATGGTGTGTGTCAGGGTGAATGTGTGATGTAATGTGTGTGATGGTGTATGTGTGTGTGTGTGGTTGTGCATGTGTAGCTGAGGGTGTGTGGCGCTGTACACCTGATGGTCAGAGGCTGTATGTCTGGGCATGTGGGTCTGTGTAGAAGATCCTATTGAAGTGGTGTGTGTGCATGTTTGAAAATGAGCAGGGGCGGCAGCTGGGAGAGGCTCTCTGTGTGGCCGGCGCAGGGCTCCTCTCCTGCCCCTTCAGTGTGTTCCTTTCCTCAAAGCCCCTGCTGCCAAAGCTCTAATGTGGGGGATTGAAGAAGGCAGGGAGCTGGCTCTGAGGGACACCCTCTGTTCTTGGATCCGGATTCTGGGTCCTCGATTATTCTTTCTTTTTGTTTGTTTTTGGTGGATTATGTGATTTTAGTTCCCCAACCAGGGATTGAACCCAGGGCTCTGGCAGGGAGATCACCACATCCTAACCACTGGTCTGCCAGGTAATTTCCCACTGGGCCCTTGATTCTAGATTCTGGAGGACAGGATCTAGATTTTTGGATTCTAGATTGTGGACACTTGTGCCTGGGCTTTTATTTTTTTATTTTAAAAGTGATTTTATTTATGTATTATTTTTAGCTGTGCTGAGTCTTCGTTGCTGCACAGGCTTTTCTCTAGTTGCGGAGAGTGGAGCTACCCTCTAGCTGCGGTTTGCAAGCTTCTCACAGAAGTGGCTTCTCTTGTTGTGGAGCATGGGCTCGAGGGCATGTGGCCTCAGTAGCTGTAGCTCCTGGGCTCCAGAGCCCAGGCTCAGTAGCTGTGGCACACGCGTGTAGTTGCCCTGTGGTATAGGGGATCTTCCCGGATCAGGGATCAAACCTGTGTCTCCTGAACTGGCAGGCGGATTCTTTACCACTGAGCCACCAGGGAAGTCCCATGGACCTGGACTTTAGATTCTGGGTCCTGAGTTCTTGGATCTAGATTCTAGATCTTGGTATCTGGGAATCTAGATTCAGGTTTGATTCTGAGATCTGGTTTTGAATTCCGGAGTTTGGATTCCAGGCTATGAATTCTGGATCTGAGTTCTTGCTTCTGGAGCCTGATTTCCCATTTCTGAGTTCTGTGTGATGAGTCTGGCCTGTCCTCTCTGCCCTTCTATTCGGACAGGGCCAGTGGGCTCCCTTTACTCCACACCACCTCCCACCCCAACCTGATGGGTGCAGAGAATATACATGGCCACCAGGGGACACCCTTGGCTCAGACTTGGGCCAAGCTGACCCAGACAGAGGAGTTAGGGGACCACCCTGGCCCAGATGGACCCAGCCCTTGGGGGTGTACAGGGACAGGCTTCACCTCCTTCCCCACCCCTCTCAATCTCACCTGGTGACTGATGTCTCTCAAGCATGGAGATCTGGACCCAGCATTCCCACTGCTGGCAGTCTGGACCAGGGGACAGGGCACCCAGTCCATGGGTCAGATTGAGAAGAGATGTGTGCCTTGAGAAGGGCTGTGTGTGTCTGTGAAGGCGTCAATGAGTGCATATGTGAGGGTGCACTGTGTGTCTGGTGTGGGCACACCCCAGACAGTGATCCCGTGGCATGTGAGCCTGTGTGGTGGTGTGTGGTCATGTGTTACTGAGACTGGCAGGGTCCTCATATGATGTACATTGATGGGGCTACATCTGTAACTCTGAAGGTCACTCTGGCGGTGTGGGGGTACTATCCCCTGTCATATGGGTGTGTCTGGCTGGGACCATGATTGAGTCACTGGGAGTCTGTGTGTATATCTGTGGGTGTCACTGTGCCCATGAGGGTGTCTCGGGGTGTCTGGGGCAGTGTCCCTGACTTGGTCCCTGTGGCAATGATGTCTTCTCAGTTGGAGTGTGAAGACATGTAGAACAGAGGTGTGCCTTCTGAGAGGGTCTGACCAGGGAAGGCCTGTGGTCCAAAGGGGAGTGGAGAGGGGACCCAGGTGGGTGGGACCAGACACACTCAAAGTATTTCCTTCATTCCTTCCCTATCTCTGACCCTCGTCCTCCCTGGATCTCTGTATAGCAGTGTCTCTTCTCACCTCTTAGCATCTCTGACTTTGTCTACGTGTCCTGGTTGCCAGGCAGAATGGGCTCCATGGGTACCAGCTGACTGGTCCTGTCTCCCACTCAAGCCCTTCATCTTCCATCTAGGTCTCCGGCTCTGCCTTCCTTTGGCTCCTTCCCTCTGTCCTTCCTTATTTGTGAGTTTCTCTTGCAGGTCTCTCCCATCTCTTTCTCCCTCTCTGCCTCTGACTCGGCTTCTAAGTGTCTTTCCCCATCTACAGCTCTGTCTGTCTCTCCCCATCTCTGTCTCTCCCCGTCTCTGCCGGCTCGAGTGGGTCCGGGTGGGTCCGGGACAGCCGGGCCTGGGCGCCGGGGCGAACAATGCCCCATTCACGCGGCCCGCCGGCGCCATGGCAACGCGCCCGCCCCGCCCTCCCTGCGCGCGGGCCGCTCGTGCCAAGAGGATGCCATGGTTACGTCAGGCGCGTGCCCGTACCGCGCGCTCGTGAAGGGGCCGGGCCAGCAGGGGGCGCCCGGAGGTAGCCTCTGCCTGGAGTCAGGAGGGGCCATCCTGCTTTAAGGGGACTTCAGCCACTCAGTGCCTCAGTTTCCCCTTCTGTAAAACGTCAGGGGTGGGCAGAGTGAGATCCTGTGTATCTGTGTGTGTGTTTTCATGCCTATGTGTGATGGTGTCTGCGTAGTTTGGGTGTGATAGCAGTCTTGTGACAGTGTGCCCCTGTGTTTGCATGCCTGGAGTGTGTGTGTGTGTGTGTGGTGGGTGTCTGTGGGTTGGATGTGAATGTGTGCTTGTGAATTCATGTGACAGTGTGTGTCCATGTCTGTATGCCTGGTGTGTGTGTGTGTGGTGCAAGTGTCTGGTGTGGGCGTGATTATGTGTTTGTGCATTCATGTGATAGTCTGTGTGCCTGTGTTTGCATGCCGAGTGTGTGTGTGTGTGTGTGTGCGTGCATGCGTGCACATGTGTGTGTGATGGCGGATGACCCTGTTGTGGGGTGTAGTTGTGAGTTTGTGTGATGCTTGTTTGTGTGTCTAGGGGTCCAGCTTCACAAACATATGTGCTCACGTGTGTAACTGGGTGTGGGTTCCAAGAACTGCTGGGGCTCGACTGAGCCCCCCTCACCTAAGAGCCTCCTGGCATGGAAGGGGGTGCCCAGCTGCCTGGGACCTCCGACTCCTCACAGGTTTCAGGAGAGCCCCAGCTGATGAATATTCATAAGGTGGGGGGCTGGCACCCACCGCCTACAGCTGCGTGTCCATTAGACCCCCTGCTCTCCAGGCTCCAACTGCAGTGGGTAGAGGAGAGTAGCTGTAAGAATACCTGTAAGCAATTCCAGAGTGGCCTGTACCTTCTGGTGACCTGCTCTGTGACAATCAGGGTGTGCTGTGGAGTTATTGGAGTAACTGGTTGAGTTCAAACATTGCTCCAGGGGCAGCCGCATGCCACACCCTGGGGCTGAAGTGATCAGATTGGCTTCCCCTTCTTGTGACTGTGTGGCCACGTGGCTAGCACAGCTGCAGGGGCACCGGGACCGAGTATGCAAGTGCGCCCCTGCTGGTCAACGTGATGCTGACACAGGGTGGGGGTCAATGTGTCAGGGTCAGTGTGAGGAGGTGTGAGACGGTGTGGTTGAAGGCATGTGTGACCAGCATCATTGAGGCTGTGACGGTATTTCTGTGGGTGACAGCGTGGGCTGAGGGTGTGACAGGCAGTGTTGCTGGCTGAAGGTGTGACAGTGCAGTGCTGTGTGTGGTTGAAGGTGTGACGGTGTGGTTGTGTGTGCCAGCATGTGCGACGGTGTGGTTGTGTGTGACAGTGTGGCTGACGATGAGACAGTGGCGGCTGTGTGTGGCTGGGTGATAGAAGGTGTGACGGTGACACTCTGTGTGTGATGACATGAGACAAGGGCCTATGATGGCCCCACCCCCACCCCTAGGCAGCACAGGGAGCCCAGTTGCAGTGTCACACACAGAGAGATACGGTCACATCCTGTGGCATCTCACCTTGGTGCCGCAGTGAGTGGCCCTGTGGCATGGGACTGGCAGCTGCCCGGCTTGGGGACATATGTGGACCTGAGGCAGGGGACACTTGGAGATCCAGGGCCAGCTGGGGCCCTGCCTGGTTCCTCTGACTTCCCTCTGCAGGCTGGCTTTGGGAAATGGCCTCTAAATGTGGAGGGGATGAGGGTGAAGAGGGCTCCTCCAGTCTGAAGGACTCCAGCCTGGGCCCTGGCATGGCCCAGGGACTGGGTGGCTGAGTGGCCCCTGACGCTTGGCCAGGGACATGGTGTGGCTGGCCTCACCACCCCCCCGTCCCGGTACCCACACCCTGGTCGGCTGGGCGGTGGCGGCATACAGAGGCCCCATTCAGGAGCCAGGGCCAGGTTTCCAGGACGGGTGGGGTGGGTCTCCAGCCGGCTGCAAATGAAATGTTTCCCCAGCTCTTTCCTTGCCTCCAGATGAGCGCTTGCCACCGGAAGCCCTGCCGCCTGCTTGTCCTCGGCCTGGTAGGGGCTGCACTGCTGGGGCACGTGTGAGTGTGTGTCTACGGGACCTTGTATGCAGCTGAGGGCCAGCCTGAGCGTCCCCATGTGTGATCTGGGGGTGCCTATGTATGTCTCTGGGTGTCAGTGTGTGATCTAACTGTGTGTGACCAGGGCTGCTCTTGTGTATGTGTGTCCCTGTGTATGCCATCTGTATGTCTCTGTGTGACTTTGTGTGTGCCACATCTATGGATGATTTTGAGAGCATCAGTGTATGCTCAAAAGGTCTGTAAGACTGTGTGTCATTGTGTGACTTTGTGTGGCCTTGTGTGTATGCATAACCAGGCTCAGCAGGTGATGCTGGGAGTTTGTATAACCCTGTCTGATTGTGTCTCTGTGGGTCAGTGTATGTCTGCATCTCTAGGGAGGGTGTCGATGTGAGGGTGAGGGTCTTTGTGTGTGACTGGAGTGTTACTGGTGTCACTCTGTGGGATGGCTCTGGGGAGGTCTGTGTGGGGTTCTCTCTGGGGCTGTGTGTGTGCTTGTGTGTCTGTGGACTAAGGGTGTGCGCCAGCATTTCTGGTGTGATCCTGTGTCTGTGTGATTATAGCATTTATATGACCCCTTCAGAAGAGGAGGAGGGTCGGTATCTTAGTGTGTCTGGGTATGCCTGTATATGTCTTTGTGATTTTGTGCCTGTGGACTGTAGGAATCTGGTGTGTGTGTGTGTGTGTGTGTGTGTGACATGGATGCAGGTGCCTGGCCAGGGGCACCTTGGCAGCAGGACCTGTGATTCTGCAGTCCCCAACAGGGGTTCCCAGCCCACAGAGGGGGCAGCGAGCACAAGGCTGGGACACCAGGCCTGGGCACAGACCATGCCCTCCAGGCTGGGCAAGGAAGACATACAGCCTTCTTAAAGAGTGGGGATCCCCAGTCCTGACGGGAGGGCCTAGAGCACCACCCCCGCCCCCCGACCCTAGCAGCATCTGCAGCCTGGCTCTTTACTGATCCTATTGCCAGATGTTCGTCGTCCTCTCTGGAGGGCCTGCCCACCTGCCCACCGAGCCCAGCCACGCCTAAGCCCACCTTTGGTGGCCCAGGACCTGGCTGCTGGAGGCTAGATGTTTCAGCCCCCAGCATCCTGGCCAGGGAGTGCCATAGGCCTAGCGCCTGCTCCTCCCCCCTCCTCCTCTCCCCACACACCTGCATTTCAAGAACACACCTGCTGCCAGCTGCAGCCAGGTGGGCAGCCCCAGCAGGGAGGAATGTGGGGGATTCCAGCTGTGGCATTCCAGCTGTGCCCAGCCCCCTGGCAGCACCCTCCTCCCCTGCGAGTTCTTGAAAGCCAGGTGTGGTCCTAAGACCTGGGCTCTGCAGGGGAGAGGGGTAGGGGGAAGGGAGGCTCCCCCACCACTGTGTCCTTCAGCCTCTCTGCAAAAATCCTCCCAGCTGACAGCTGTGGAGGGGGGAGCAGAGTGGATGTGTGTGTGCACAGAGGGGGGGCGTGTTGTGTGTATGGGAGTAAATGTGTGGAGAGAATTCTGAGTGTGGATCTGTGCATGAATATGGGGACGAATGTTCTGTTTGTGTGAACATGTGTGAGTGTGATAGGAAGAGTGTGTATGTGTGCTCATGGGAAAGGTGTTGTGCTGTGAGGGGGTGTGTGAATAGAAGGATGGCTGTTGTGCGTGTGTATGGACGTTGTGTGTGTGTACACATGGCATACATGTATGAAGTGGGTATGAGATGCTGGTTGCAGCAGAGCCCAGATGTAGGACCAGGAGGGTGAGGAGGGAGTGGGCACAGCTTTTAGAACAGGGCTGGGAGGATGGGCCGCCAGGTAGGGAGAGGCCTGAGCCAAAGGTGCCTGAACTTCTGAGGGGTTACCGTTTCACGGCTATTTGCAGAGGAGCAAGGAGGGTCCCTGGTGGCTCAGACGGTAAAGAATCTGCTTGCAATGTGGGAGACCTGGGTTCCATACCTGGGTAGGGAAGATCCCCTGGAGGAGGGAAAGGCTATACACTCCAGTATCCTTGCCTGGAGAATCCCGTGGACAGAGGAACCTGGCAGGCTACAGCCCATGCGGTGGCAAAGAGTCAGACATGACTGAGTGACTAACACTCTTGCACTACAAGGAGGCCCCCCTAGCTGTGTGTGGGGGTCTCCCCAAGCTTCGAGTTATATTAAATATCCCAGACACTCCCAAACCCTTCAACCATTTCTTCCCCCCTCCCCAAAACCTTCCCGCCCCCTCCACCAGCCCAGAGGCCCACACTGCTCTGGTGTCCCCTTCACTCAGGCCCCGTTATCCCCAAAATCTATTCTCTGCTCCTCCCCTAAGTCATATAAGTCCCACCTTGGTCCCCCCAAACCCCTCCTGGACCTACAGATCCCTAGCTCCTTCTCCTAGCCAGTCCCAGCCTCTCTCGGGCCTCCTCAAAGGCCCCCAGACCCGTCCCGCCCCCACCATTTCCTGCTCTCCTCCCCTCCCCCTCTCTCCACCCCTTAGCCTATCCCCCACATCCTTTCCTGAGCCATCCAGGCCCCCGGCCTCCATGATCCCCAAATCCCCTTTCTGCCCCTCCCCTCAGCCTCGCAGAGCCCCCAGGCCCTCCCGCAACTTCTCTTCCATCCCCCATGTGGCCCCGCCCCTTCTCCTTGGCTCCCGACCCCGCCTCCGGTGCCTCCTCCCCCACGCCCTCCTGCTGCAGCGGTGGCGGCGGCGGCGAGGCAGCAGCGGCAGCCCTGAAACTTTAAACGGTGTTAAAAGTTTCTGTTTACGAGAAGCCCTTGAATTTTTAAGGACGTATCGATTCCCTTTGCCGCGGCCTTGCATCGGCTGCGGCTGCGATGCTGAGCGGGAAGGCCGGGTCAGATGGGTGGGACCCTGGGATATAGCCCCCCCAAGAACGGCAGTGACAGACACACGTAACCAGGCACATCCTCAGGCACACAGAGACCTCCCCCGCCCCACGCGTCGCGCGCACACACACCTAGTCATACTCACCAACACAGCCTGATACACACAGCCCCACTCTCTGAAAAGACCCAGAGCCCTGGCTGTGTGACACACACAGGCACCTGTGTACACACACTGGTACACACAGATCTTCATCACGGCCCCAGATCCACAGGGACCCCGCAGAGAGAAACACATTTCTAGGGACACCCATTTATTCTTTCTGCCACACAGCTCCTTATACAGACAGACTAACTGGGTACACATGCTCTGGGACACACAGAGAGACCCATGTCCATACCACACAGACACAAGCTTGTTACGTTCACTGACACTTTCTGATAGAGGCTCAGAGTTGGTGCACATACTGGGGTCAGCTCAAAACACACACACGGTGGCACCCTCACCACCAGCATTTCCTGTCAAAGAGCAGACCCTCCATATACCTGACTCCAACTAGACTGTCAGCGCACCCAAGGCAGGATCTTTTGTCTTGCTCCTTACTATGTCCCCAGCGCTAGGCACAGAGCCTGGCAGACACTCGCCTCTGACTCATAGACACCCCCAGGACACAGCCAGACCTGCATTGCTACTTCACCACACTGGTCCATTCAGAGACTCCTGGATAGACATATGCTGACCTGCCATCTCCTTTTCCCCCAGAGGACAACCAGACCCACCCAGACTCCTGAGAGGCAACGCTGGCCACCTTGCCTCAATGATGCAATGTGACCGGAAACATATGCCCTCAGGTATATGTTCACCCCACACGGACACACACACACACACACACACACACACACACCTGGGCATCGACATGCTTCCAGCAGACAATGCATAGCTGAGAATTGCCACAGCTTCTTGGCCCAGGAGGGTGAGAAGGTGCTGGCAGCAGGAGGGAGCTTTGTTTGGGCAGGAGCTGCCTGGGGGCTGCAGGCACTGCCTTCCCACCCACCCTGGGGGTCATTCAAGGGCTCCCCCTGCCCCCATGCCAGGATCCCCAGCACCAACCTTCCCCCCATTCCTTTCTGATCCGGATATGGGGGATCACGGGCCTGCACGAGGGGATGGAGCCTCACTAGGGAGTGTGAGTACTGTACCTGAGGCCTCCATGTCCATTTCTGTCCCTGATGGTTGGGACATGTGACCCTTGGAAGATTTGTGTATGTACATGAGCAGGTTCAAGGACAAGTGTGTGTGTGTGAGGGGAGGGGTCTGGGTGTTTGTGTGTGATACTTGTGTGCATCTGGGCATCAGGGGTGTGGTGTGTGTGCCTGTGTGTCGCTGTGACTGCCGCTGTCACTTTGTAGCAGTGCTTTCCCTGTGTTTGGCATGTATGTCCTGGTGTCTGATGGTGTGTCTTTGTGTGACAATGTGTTAGTATATCTTCATAACTGCCAAGATGGTTTTCTGGTGCAACTTTGTGTGTGTGTGTTGCAGGTGCATTCTGGGTGTCTGTGTATAGCAGTTGTGTGTCTGGAGTGTGTGAGGATGTGGTTGTATGATCATGCCAGTGTCAGTGTACCAGGATGAACCTATATGCATCAACCTGCACTGATGTGTGTCTTGGTGGTATCAGTGTGTGTCCACTGAGGTCGTATTGGAGTGTGTCCACCTGTACTGGGGAGTCTAAACATGATTTGTTGTTGAAATGCATGTGTGTGGGCATCATCGTGTGATGGTGGGCCTGGTGTGCATGTCAGTGCGTGCATCGTAGGTTGCTTTCCTAGTCTTGTGTATGTGTGTGCCTGTGTGTCAGTGCATGTGTGTGGATTGTGTGTCCATGCTGCGTGTGTAGGTGTCTGCGTGTGCTTTGTCGGAATGGGGAACGTGTGGCAATGAGTTCTGTACGTGACATGTATGGAGAGGTCCGAGCCTCACTGCGTGTCAGCGTGTGTCTGCTTTGGAACGCCGGCCAGCACGTGTCGGGGTGGCCGCGTCGGTGTGCGCCCCCGCGCGCGCGTGTCTGCGTGTGTGTGTGTGCATGTGTGCGTGCATGTGTGTGTGTATGTGTGTGCGCGCCGGCCGTCGCTCCCCCGCCCTGCCCGCCCCTCCCCGCGCCCCTCCTCCCGCCCGCGCCGCCCGCCCGCTCCCTCTCCCCGGAGTGCGCCGCTTCCAAACTTTGTCTAAACTTTCACTTTCACAGCGCGGCGGCGGCGGCGGCGGCGGCGGCGGCGGGCGAGGGTGACCGGCCGAGCGGCGGCGGCATGGAGTAGACGCGCGGCGGCGGCGGCGGCGGCGGACGCGAGAGGCAGCGGCGAGCGCGGCGGCGGCGGCGGCCCCGGAGCCGGCGGGGCCGAGCCTGCGAGCGGCGAGCGCGGAGCGGCGCCGGGCCGAGCGCGGGGCCGCGGGCCGGGCGGGCGCAGCGCGGCGGAGGCCGGAGGAGCCGAGCCGGAGCCGGAGCCCGAGCGCGGCCGCCGCCTGCCGGGCCTCCCCTCGCCGCGGCCGGCCGCCGCGCTCCCGCCCGGGCGTCCAGCTATGTACTCCCCGTACTGCCTCACCCAGGTACCGGCCGCCGCCCCCGCGCGACCCGGGAGGGGAGCGGGCGCAGGAGGCCGGCCGGCGGCGCGGGCGGGAGGGCGGAGGGGGAGCTCGGCGGCTGGGGGGAGTGAGCCCGCGGGTGGCCGAGGGGTGCAAGCCGGGCGATGGGGAGTCCGGGCACGCGTCTGGACGCCCCGGTGCGCGTGCGACCCTGGCCCAGGGGCAGACTCCTATTGGGGTTCCGGGGGTGGCTGGCTGCGTGCGTGGCGCTGCCCCTGGAGCGCGGAGCCGGAGTGCGTGTGTGTGAGTGTGTGTGTGTATGTGTGTGTGCGCGCGCGCGCGCTCGACTGGGGTGCAGTGGGCAGCGGGACTCCCGCCGACCTGTGGGCGACTGTGGCGTGCACCCGGACAGCGTGGCCGCTGGCAGTGTTTGCGGGGTGACAGAGTAGCAGGGGGTGGTCCGCAGGGCGCCTTGCGGGGACTGGGGCTGGCGGCGTTCCCTAGGGCGGGCGCAGCGGTTCCGGAGGGTGGCAGCGGCCGGCGTGCGTGGCGATGGCCCCTGCATGCTGCCGGGGTGCCCGGGGCGGGCCAAGCGGCCCGGGCGTCTCCCCAAAGTCTTTGTTCAGGCCTCACATGGGAGCGGGGCTAAGAAAATGGCGGGGCTCCCAAATTTCTGTGGGGCAGGGGAGGGGAGGGAGGGACGGGCCGGCTGCCAGCCCAGGCCGCGCCTCTTCGCCGACCCTGGACGCCGCAGTCGCGCCCCCCCACCCCGAAAAAAAAAAAAAAAAACTTTCCTTAGCGCAAACTTTCCGGCCCCGGCGACCCCGGCTGGCTGCCGCGCCGCGGACCAGGCGGGTCTGGGGAATCCCGTCCCGCTGCCTGGAGGCGGGAGGGGCGGGAAGGAGTCGCGGACAACTGCAGATCGTGCTGCGGCCACGCCGTCGAGTCAGCCGCCGGCGCTGTGCCGACCTTGGCGCGCTGCGAGAGCGCGTCCCGCCTCCAGCGAAGTTCCCAGCACCGTGCTCGGTGCAGGGCGAAGGAGGCCGGGGGGGATGTCTGCCCTGCCAGCCCACCTTCCCTGGAGGTGGCTTCAGGCTGTGAGAGGGCACAGAAGATACCCAGAGCCCCACAGAGGCCCTGGTAGCACTGTCTCCTGGGCCATGCTATGGCTGGCAACCCAGACTCCGCAGAGGGACACCTCGGGGCCGCCTAGCTCTGCCTACCAGCAGAGCCTACGTTTGTGGGGAGGGGGCATCTCTAGGCCAAGTCTGGGGTACTAATTGTCCCCTCTGCCGATCTGAACCTTGCCAGCTGTGTGCCAAGTGTGCCCACGCTGGGGAATGGGAGTCCACGTGAATATGGCTGCAATGCGGGTGTGGTTTGTGGCAAGGGGCTAGAGGGTATGTCAGGGGTTTGTGCCGGCCCCCCTCCCAACAAACAGACTGCTTGTATCCACAGATGTGTGTGTGTGTGTGTGTGTGTGTGTGTGTGGTATGTAAGTGTCAGTCTCAGGGTCTGCATGTGGCCTTGTGGGTCAGGCATGGGCAGCCCTGCGTGGTATGGACATGTGTGTGGCCAGGAGCGAGGGTTTTCCTGTACAGAAGCAGGTGTGAGTACATGTTAGTGAGGTGCATATGCACACATGTGTGTCATAGTATGTATGCAGGTGTGAGCAAGCACTCTGGCCTTGATGGCACTGTGGGGGGCCCCCACACCCACCATCAGTCAGGGTGGCCTCTCTGACTGGCCGGCCACCCCATCTTAGGCCCCCCACACAACGACCCCTATACACCTAGCTGGGTGTGAGCTATGGCTGGCCAGTGTGGCTGGTATTTGGGGCCTAGTGGAATCAAGACCTCATGCTTGAGCGGCCCTTGGCCCACCAGCCCCCTGCTTAGCTCCCAGGCCTGCCCTCCTCCTTGGCCTGGGTGAGAAATTGGCTCCTCAGACATCACAGCACCCTGAGAAAGAAAACACCAGCTGGTCCACTGGTGACAAGATGAGGGAGGGCTGGGGTAGCCCCCAGACTCAGGGCGATGGCCAGGCCTTGGCTCTCTGACACCCCAGAAAGGAGCAAGGGGTCAGCTCTGTGTGGCAGGCCTGAGTGTGGCAGGGCATCTGGGGAGAGAAAGGGGCATGGGCTCGCTGGATTGCGCTCCTCAGCTCTGGGCAGGCAGCTGCTGTTGACTGGTCAGCGGAGTCCAGCCTGCCCCTCCTGCCAGTCACATTTCTGGGAGCTAGTCTCTGTTTTTATAAATTGTTCTGCTTCCCTAGTTTGCTCTGCCAGTCTCGTCTTTCCCTGTATCTCTGTCTTTCTCTGCCCCTTTTCCGTCTGTCTCGCTGTCCTATATCTGTGACTGTTCCTGTCTTTCCCTGTCCCTCTCTGACTGGCCCCATCTCTGCTCTATCCTCCCCTCGAGTCTCAGACTCTGTCTCTCCCTGGCCTCGTTGTGTGTGTGTGTGTGTGTGTCTTTTTTTTTTTTTCAAACTAGAATTGGCTTCGATTTTAAAGTCAATAAATGATTGAGCAGGAACGAGCTTGGAGCAGCGGGGCCCTGGCGGGGAAAGGCACTGTGGGCGAGGGGGAAGGGCGGGTGTGATGGTGCGGGGGGAAAAATCTCCTGGTGGAAAAAGCGTCGAAATCCAGGGTGGCTGGGTGGGGTGCTTGCTGGGGCTGTTTGAGCCCACTGCAGCCATGGGCCTGAGTCCTTTGCTGAGGGGAATGGGGTAGATGGTAGGCCCCTCCACTCCTAACAAACAGAGCTGCACACCGGATGTGCACACACAGATACACTGCTGCTGCCGCCAAGATGAGGACACGAACGACGCATTTGTGCTGACGTCCAGACACACGGCCATGGACGGACGAACTTATGGACACAGAAAAAGGTGGACCTGTGTTCTCTCCCCACCAGCACACACACACACATATCAACACACACGGACCCGTTGATATAGGACATGTGTCTCTACATAAACTCACGGAGACACAGCGATACTGGCCAGACACCTTCGGATACAGGCTGACTCAAGTGTGTGTTCACCCCCACACTTGCTTACACAGACCTGATACAAGACACACACCTTGACACAGACATGAGGCTGTTGGCTTACCCGGGTGGGTACACAGACACGCATGTTCACCAATATTGTGTGCCACGCGGCCACAGGAGCAGTGAAATGTTCACATACCCTTATTTCCACACAACCACATACATACTCCCTCAAGAGAGGGTGATGGGCTGGGGCCCTCCTGATGTCCCCCTGCTCTCTCCCTGGGTCTCTGTGGCTACCTCTCTGTCCCTGTGAAGCTTCTCCTCCCCATCCTGATGCCAACACGAGACCCCCTTGTTATGGCAAATTTTCTCCCTGGCTCTGGCCCTGCCTGCTCAGCGCCCATTGCTGGGGGCGGGGGTGGGGGCGGGAGGCAAGTGTGGCGACTAGCTGGGACAGAGTATACCATGCTTGGGGCTAGGTTGAACTCAGATAGACAGAGTTCAGAGCTGAGGGCTCTGCTGGGTTAACATAGGGGGGACTGGAGCCAGGGGTCCCTGGCCCAGTCCAGAAGGTCTTATGTGAACTCAAGGGCTCCCAGGTGGAGCTGTAGGCGCAGAGGTTGAGTGTGAGACTTCGCCAGAGATAGCTCAGGGTTTGAGCTCAGGCTCTGCATCTTGTAATTCCACGACTGGAAGCACAGGATTTTCTTGGTCTGTGAAATGGGCAGTAAAAAAATAATTAAAAATATTTCAATGGGCAATGATGATATTGACTTCTCATGCTGAGATTAGGCTCAGGGCTGTGTCTGGCATGTACCGTGTGCTCAAGGAAAGGAATGATGGTCGTTTTGGTTATCACTGTTAGGCCAGCCGCAGGCCCTCCTAGCTGAGGGCAGGCCACTCCAGAGTGATGGAGGGCAGGGTCAAGCACCTCCCAATCATAGAAATCCAAGTGGACTGCCTGGAGGAAGGAGGAAGCAAGAGAAGAGTTGGGAAGGAAAGAGGCCAGCTCATGGCCCAGCTGTTTTTCCTCAGATGGGCTACTGGAGGCCAAGTAGGCGGCAGGGGGTGGGAGGTGAGTGGGCAGGGCAGTGGGGGCGCGGGAGGGATGGATGGCAGGAGTTCAAGACAGGGAGAGGTGATAGTGGGGGTGAGGGAGGGGACAGAGAGAGAGCCAAGACCTGGGCTGCCCTGTGGGAACCAGATGGCATTCGTGGGGGGCTTCAGTTGCCCCTGGTCCTTTCCCTGACTTCGACCAAGCTGGCTTTGAGGCCAGGCTCTGAGGCCTTGGGCCAGAGTGTGCAAGGGTGTATACACGTGAGTCTTCAGATGTGAGTGGGTCAAAAAAACCTAGGAATCTGGGTGGGTCCTGGTGTTGACATCCTCGTGGCTCCAGAGTCATTTCTGTGTCTGCATCAGGGCATATCGTCACCTGGGCCCATCGTGGGGATGGGATGCCTGTGCGGGACCCTACGAGGGCACTTGACAGGGTCCAGTGGGCATTGTGGGGATGGGCAGGGGGCGGGCGTGCAGCTGTGGCTGGCAGCAAAGGCTCCCTGGTGGTCAGTGTCGGACCACTGGCTTCCATTTCCAGCCCCCTGGGAGCCTGGCCTTTCTGGTCCCCTTGATTCCTGTCCTCTGCTCTTGAAGTGCAGGCACAGGGGGCGGGGGGGGGGGTGTCTCACAATTTCCTCCAGCTGGACTGAGAGGCTGAGGAGGCCTGGACTCCGGTGCTTCCCTCCAGCACAGCGCTGAGGAGGGGGGTCCTGTCCCTCCTAGTGGCGGGGGGAGGGGAGAGAATGTAGTCTGTGCTTTCCTACCCCCAAACCCCTGGATGTAGAGGTGAAGGGACCAGGTAGGGGGACATCCCTGAGCAGCTCCCCAGAGTCTTCCGGATTCGCGTGTGTGTTCATCGGCATGGCGAGCCGCGGAGGACCGTTTCCCAGAAGGTGGCTGTGCGTGTCTGTGTGGCTCCCTTTTCGAGGGTCCCTGTGTCTCCGAGGGTGTGCCAGTGGATGCTGCCTGCTGTCTCTGAGAGTTATCCCCAGCTCCATCTCTGCGTATTGAGGTGACACCGAGGTAGGGGTGTCACCATGGGTGTCAGGATGCCGGATGTGGTCTTTGTGTCATAGTGCCACTACGGTACGTCACTAAACAAATCATCGATCGAAGCCTCCCGTGTCTGGCCATCACAACAAGTGTGTATCAGTGTGTCTTACTGTGTGGGGCGGCCTGTCTGTGTCCACCTGTGTGGGCGTACCCGTTTCCCTGTGTGAGCCGACAGGTATCACCCCCATGGCGCTGTGTGTCCTGGGCTTGTCCCGGTGACAATCGATTGGTGTTTCTCCACTGGGACCCCTCTCCGTGGCCTCCCCTGGCCTCTCGGCACCTTGCGAAGGGCCCACTATGGCGACCAAACTAGCGGCTGGGAGTGGGCCGGCCTCTCCAAGGCTTCCCCTGAGGTCTGGCGGCCGTGGTGGCCCTGCTGTGGGCCCCACCCTTGCCCCTGGCCCGGCATGGACAGAAGCCCGTTGTGTGGTGAGGTGCGGGTGTATGTTTGGGCCGCCCACAGGCCTCGCTCTGTCTGCCCGGCGCACATTGATCTTGGCTTCTGCCTGTGTCCGTCTTGGCCTGGCCAGCTGGGGTGTCCGGCTGTCTCCATGGGCCTGAGCCCACTGCCCCCAGGGCCAAGTCGGCCCCGGGTCCCCCGCCCCTGCACCGCCCTGCTGACCCTCGGAGGCTCTGAGAGCATGGTTTGGAAACTGAAGCCCCCTCCCTGATTTCCCCTGCCCCCTCTCTTTCCTCCCTCTCTCGTCCCCTCCTCCCGCTCCCTCTCTCCCTCTCTCTCCTCCTGCCAAACGCATCTTGGCTCTGTCTGAATATCTCTCCTCCTCGATTTTTGGCTCCAGCTCTGGGCGCGTTCACTAAAAGAAGGGCTAGCTCCCCCCTTCCCCGCCCCCCTTCCTTGCCGCCTCCCCCCCACTCCGGAGGAGCCCCTCTGAGGGCGGGAGTGGCCTCGTGCAGGGGCCTGGGCCCCCAAGCGGGCTGGGCCAAAGGGAGCACAGGCCCGGTGGGCGAGGGGGCTGGGTGGACTGGGCCTGGCAGCCTGAGCGAGCAGTGGCTGGGGTGACTTTGCTGCCGGGTTGGGTGGGCGGGCGGGTGGGGAGGGGTCGGGGGCACGGAGCTGGGGTGTCTGGCTTCTGGTGGGGCTGGCAGGCCTCTGCGAGGCGCAGCTGTGCCCAGAACTCCGAGCTGCGTTTGCCATCACTACCGATGTGGCTGCGCCAGCCGGGGAGGGGGAGGCGGGTGGCGGGCACTGCGGCGCTCCATAGCCAATCGGAAGCCGGGGTTGCACTGGGGAGCTCTCCCCCCACTGGGCCCCACCCTGAGCAGAGACTGGGGGTGGTGGCCAGCAGCAGGCAGGGGGCAGTGCCACCACCATTGCCCAGAACCCTGCCCCCTCGGTTGGAAGCTCCGTGCCAGCCTTCCTGGCACATATCAGGCAAAGGCGGGGGTCTGTCCCCACCTGAATCTGCAGGAGCAGAGCTGGAGGAAGGGGCAACTTGGAGGAGCACCCCACCCTTTTGGCCCCAGGAAGCAGCTTTCTGTCCGGGGCAGCCAGGAGCTGGGGGGGTGGGGTGAGGGCCTAATCATCCGAGATGATCCATCCAAATATCGGCTTCAGTTGAATCATCTTGGGGGTTTATTCTGGGTCCGTCTCCCACAAAGTTGCACATGGTCACTGGCATACACAGGCACAAAGAATCACGTCGTCACACAGGCATGGCACACAGGAGCACACACACACTGGGGTTCCCACACAGAGGGGCTCTCTTCACACACAGACACTTAGAGATGCCCCCACCACACCAAACACAGCAACTCGGGCTCCATGCACGGGGTCACGCGCATGGGTGCCGACTCTGGGGCACGCACGGTCACACAATGAGACACCATGAGACACAGGCACCGCCACCACCCAACAGCACACAGCCCCGCAGACATGTGGCGAAAAGTGCACGGCACACGCACGCAGTGACACTCTCAGACACATGGTGATACACACACACCTTGCGATGCTTGAAAACATCTGGTCATCACACTTGGAGGAGAGTTTGCCGCTGGCATCTAGTGGGTGGGAGCCAGGGAGGCGCCCAGCACCCGCAGTACACAGAAGTGACCCCAACCGCAAACAATGATCCAGCCCTCATGTCAACCGTTGGGCTGAAGTGGAAAAACTCGGCTCTAGTATATTGTTAGATACACACAGTCACACACACCTGAGCCCGGGTAGCCCCTGACACCCACAGAGCGCGTGCGTGCACACACACAAATACACCCGGACAAGTCTGGCTAGCACAGTGTCTCACACTCTCGCTCACCAGGACCCAGGTGTTGTCAACAAATGCACGCCTCCCCCCACCTCACAGACACACAAGCCTGGGCACAAATGGTGGGGCACGTACACAATCCCGTGTTGCTCCAGCACACAGAGATGAGGGTCACACCCACATACCCATTCGCACCTGGGCCACTTGGCCCTGCTTGGAAATGGAGCCTCAGAGGTGAGACCTGCCCTCCTTATACCTTCCCTTCTACCTGCCTGCCCTGCTCCCAGCTGTCTTTAAGCGGCAGATCCAACCACCCCTGCCTCTCCTGATGGAACTGAGAGCTCTGAGTCCCAGTGCTGGTTCGTTGACGCCTGGGGGATACTCCTACGAGGCCACATGCCCACCTCTGCCCACAACACCCCTGCCTCTGGGCCCCCGTTTCACAGTCTTGCTTCTGGCAGCCACTGAGACAGTCCAGGATGGAGGCGAGGCTGACCCCTGAGGCTCTGGTTCTCCGTGCGGCTGTCTCATTAATCCTCTGGCCGTTGACTCCTCATTTCTGACTCTGGAGAAAGAGTAGAAGAAAGGTGGCTGATGGAGTCCTACAGGAAGAAAACCTTTCAGAGGATAATAAGTGCATGAGTGTTGGTCCTCAGAATCGCAGCAATGGCCAAAGTGTGCTGAATGCGCGCTGTGTCTTGACCTGAGCTATGTGCCTCCCGAGCTTGTCTCCGTGAATCCTTCCACATGAGGTGGATATGGTGAGGGTTAGCTGTGCCCATGTATGTGTCTGACAGTATGTTAGACCAGGTTGCTCCACTTCGGCACTGTTGGCGTTTGGGACATTTGGACATTATTAGGAGAGTGGGACTTCTGAGCCAATTTCCTGGGTGTGAATCCTGGCTTTGTTACTCAGTAGCTGTGTGACCTTGGGCAAGTCGTTCAACTTCTCTGGGCCTCAGTTTCCTCTCCTAGGGTTGTGGAAAGGATCAGAGGAGTTGGTTTATCCCAAGTGCTTTAAACAGTACTTGATGTGAAGGAAGTGCTTGATTCGATAGATGAAAAACAGATTCAGAGAAGACGTGTCCTGTATCAGGGCCAAGGGCTAGAAGGTGGTAGAGTCTTGCTCTCTTCTCTGATCACCACTATCCTAAATCTTACTGATGGGAGAAAAATCTAGCTAATTTTCTGGCCTTTATGAAATTTCAGAGTGGCTCTCTCGGCCCCCATTCAAAGCGTGTCCTAGCTGTTGACCCTTGAACCCTCGTTACAGCTCTGACCTTCAGCTCTTCTTCTGTCCCAGGGCTCAGAATGAGAGTGGATGGTCATCCCACCCTCTTTGCACACCCACCGGCCAGGCTTGTCCTCACCTTCCTGGCAGGGCCCAACGCCCTCTCCCACACCTTGCCAGGCACCTTGCCGGGCACCTCGCCGGAGCCCGCGTACTGGGGGTGCAGCCGGGGGCCTGTGCATTCCTTCCACAAATATTTGCTAAGCACCTCCTGGGTGCCAGCCCTGTTCTAGGCCCTGGGGGCTCGGCAAGGAGCAAAATCAGTGAAGGTGCCAGCCCCGGTGGGAGGGTAGACTGTGAACCCGATAAACAAGGGAGTGTCCAGTATTGAGACTGCGATAGGTGTTATGGGGGAACGAGAACAGGTAGGGCCCTCGGAAGTGCTGGGCAGCCATGGTTTTTAGTGGAGGTGGTCTGGCGGCCTCGTGGCTCAGTGTTGACTTTCAACTTGGTTGTTCTGCCATGGCTCAAGTGCGGCCTACCAGGTCCTCTGCCCTCTCCACGGGGCGGTGCAGAGGTCAGGGGTACGTGACTTAGCCTGGTTGCCTGTACCATCCGCCTGGAACGCACAGCCTCTTGTTGCTGCTGTCTGAGGTCATCCGTTATCCGTACTTGTGGCTGCCGGCCTAAGACCCGGGGACAAGATGGCCGGGGCCTCTTCTCTATAAAAACCGGGACTCGATGGACACTGGGTGCTCTCAACTGGGCTGCTCTGAGCTGGGGGGTGGGGCTGGGGCAGCTGGTGGCCCGGAGTGGCACTTCCACCTGGGCCCCTCGATTTAGCTCCCTCGGGGCGGGTCCAGTTTATTTTTACCCAGCCTGTCTCCCTGGCAGTGCCAGGCTGCGCCATCTTTGTAGGGTCTTGGGGACCTGCCCATGGCTTGAGGGGACCCAGCTTTGTCTGCTGGACCCCCAATTCCCACCGCTGGACCCCCATTTCCCTCCACCCCCAAAGCTCCAGGTGTGAGGGCTCTGGACCAGAGCTGGTGGGGTCAGCACTGCTGGCTGGCAACCCTTGTGCCCAGCCTGGTGGCATTTGGTTTGGCGTCCTGCCTGTCCGCCACCCCCACCCCATGCCCGGGCAGAGCCGAGCGGCTGCTGCTGCCAGTCTCCATTTCGAAGCTTGAGGTGGGGGTGGGGGAACGCTGGGCACCTCCTGGGCCCCCTGCCCACCGCGTGCCACCTGGGGCTTGTCCCCCATGCCTGCTCCGTGGAAGGGCCCAGCCTGCTTTTTCCGCTGCCCCTTTGCATCCCGGAGCTCAGAGAGGATGCCCGCCTGGCTTCCATCTTCCCTGCTTGCTTCCTCCCTCTCTCGCCTGCTTGCCTGTAATGGCTCACCATTTTTGGCATCTCCTTCCCCTCCCCCTCCCATAGGCGCCAACCTCACTTCCAAACCTGCCATTGCTGGCTCTCTGGCCTCTGCTGCCTGGGGCTGGGGACCTTGGAAGAGAGGGTTTGGGGGGCCGAGCATATGGGCTCAAAGGGGGCTTTCTGGGTGCTTGTGTGTGTGCATCTGGAGGAGGAAACATGCTTCAAGCCAGCTCGTGCAACCAGCCTCGAGGTTGGCAGAGCTGGGCTGCAGAAAGTGGGTGACGGAGAAGTGCAGACACTCCCACTTCTGAACTGACCCTAGGGCCTGGTGTCAGCCTCTGGGCCCCAGGGAGACCAGGCGGGCATTTCTCTCCAAGCCCAGGGTCTGGACAGAAATGGGAAAAGCTAGGCTTCATTTGGAGGGTGCTCCCACCCCTGCTCCGACAAGCCTACCCCCTCCCACCCTGGGCTTGAAGATTTCTGTTCCCCTTCACCAGAGATGGGGTTGGGGGAACCAAGCCCCATGCTAGGCACTTGTGCCCACAGAGGGACAAGGGCCTTAGGAGGAACCGGTTTACTGCCCGCCCCCCCCCACCCCAGCCTGGTGCCCGCCTCTCTCGGCACTAAACAAAGTTTGCTAAGTAACTTCAAATGTTATTTGAGGACGGCCTGGCCTCAGCCCAAGGCGGCCCTGTGGAAACTTGTTTTTCGCTGCCGAGGCTGCAAGTATCAAAGACACACTTTCGGGGGGGTGGGGTGGGGGGGTGCTTCGACACTTCTCCCCTCTCTCTGGCAGGGGCTGGTCCTGAACGGACACACAGACACACAGAGGCCTACACTAGCAGAGGGACATACACATCATGCCGTGGCTTGTGACACCAGACACGTGACAGCCGAGGATCATAGCACTCCCCAGAACATACACCCAGCGCACACATAATGACACACCGAGGGGGGCAGGGTGGGGTTTGGAGGGTACTGCCCCCAACCCACAGGCCCTGGGGTTTTTCCAGCTGGTGAGGTTTTTCCACACTGGGGAAGTGCATGACACAAAGCTTGGAGTCCTGATTTCTCAGGTCTCCTGGCCATGAGTGGGTACTCAGATGGGTCCCCTCCCCTTTCTCAGCCTCAGTTTCTCCAAGTGTAGAAGGAGGCGCTTGGCCCCAGGAAGGGGTGTAAGAAGCAGAATCCCACACTGATTAGAAGAGTGACTGGGTTGAAATCAGTGAAGGGAGCAGTGAGTCCCTTAAAAGTGGGGTCTGAGCACAAGGCCTGGGGCACAAGCAATGCTTGTAGGTGTCAGCTGGCATTTCCAAAAACCTGATGGGTGTCCACCCTGACTGGAGGCCCAGACCTCAAGCAACTCTAGGTTCGCCAGTTCCTAGGAAGTCTCTGTTTTTCTCATCTTCTTCCTCCATTTCTCTCTTGGCTTTTCTTGGTCTTTCCCTAAATCCCTCCTTCTCTGGGTCTCCACCAGCCCTCCCCAGGCCTGGAGCTCAGGGAAATTGTGGAAAACAGGCTCAGGGTGTGTGTCCCTCACCAAAGCCAGCCGGGCCTAGGATCCTCCATGCCCTGAGGATCCTGATGACCTTCCTGGGGTGGAGATGGGTATCTGAGCTGACATAGTGCGTCCCCCTGGGGAGGGGTAGCCTCCATCATAGGGTCACCTCCCAAGGTTTGTAAGCAGGTGGGATCCCGCTGCACAATAGAAAGGGCAAGGTGGACAGGACACTGGACTGACCTACCCCCAGGTCCCAAGAATCTCCTCGTCTGTCACCCAGACCCTCACTGAGGTAGGTTTATGGGGGTCCCCTGGTCCCAGCCCCACACACCACTTCATCTCCACTCACAGTCGGTACGCGCAACACCCCGCCACCCGCAGTCTGTCGCGCAGTGACAGCCTGTCACAGGCACTGCCGCACACCGGCACAATCTGTCGTCCACGCACAGTCTCACACACAACCTGTCACACACACGCACACACACACAGCGGCACAGTCACACACACAGCCAGCCTCACGCGATCACACCAAGCGTCACAGCTTGTCACAGCCATAGACTTCACAATAAAAATAACAGCTAGCAACTCCAGAGCAATTATGCCTGGGCAGCGGGTGGGCGGGTGCACGTGACCTCCTGTAACCTCCCCAGCGGGAGGCAGGTATGAGTAACCTGTTTTACAGATGAGGAAACAGAGGCCAGAAGGTTAAGTGCCAAGGTCAGGAGGCTAGAAGTGGGATGGCAGGAAGTACTCAGCAAGGCCCCCAGGGGCAAGCAAGACTGAAACAGATCACCCTGCTTTTCAACCCAGTCCTATGCAACTGACATTCCTCCTTCTGACCCTCCCCATGGGAGTTCCCTTCCCATTCCCCAGATGGGGAAAACTGAGGTCCTAAGCAACCCAGGCAAAAAAACAGGGGAAGGGGCCTCCCGGTTCCTTGCTTAAAAAGGCTCAAACGGTCTGCCCTCCACTGAGGAAACGCGAACCATGCCCTCCAGCCCAAATGTCACTTTGCTGCTGTGGCCCGTGGTGGCTGCAGCCTGCAGAGCCTTTGGCTGGGGCCAGGGTTCTGGAAGGCAGAGAGGTGTCGGCAAAACTAATGTCTCCATCTACAGTGAGGGGTGGGAGTGGCAGCCTTAGGCTTCCAGGCAAGTCCCTCGGCCCCAGCCATGCCCAGGGGACCTGGGCTGCCCTGCACCCTTACTCCCCAGGGATCTCCGCATTCCAGTGCGCTTCCTCCTCCTCCTCTGCAGCCCTCTTTCCCTTGCTTTCCCCTTCTTTGTTCCACCCCCGTCCGCTCCCCGGGGCTTCCCCCAGTAGAGCAGCCACGGCCAAAACCAACACCGCTCCAACGACATCCCGCTGAGACCCGCCGGGCGGCGGCGGGCCCTGCCCCCTGGCCCGCTCAGGGGCCAAATCCTGGCTCAGCGTGGCGGCGACGGCGGCCCCGGCGCACGTGGCGGCTCTTAGGGCAAGCACATGCGCACACCCGGCGCAGCGGCCCCGACGGGGCGCCTGGGTGGGCGCACTCCCGGGTCTGCGGACACTCGGGCGCGCGCACGCACGTAAGCAAGCTCTAGCACAGAGGCTCAGACCCGAGTGGCCAACGTTCCCTAGCCTGGCGCCGGCGACCGGGATCCCAGGCACTGCCTGCTCTGCGCATACGCAGGCCCCACACCCCATTGGGACTGCTGGAAGCACACCTTCCATAAATATATACCCTTGCCCAACATCAGATGGGGGACTGGCACACATACATATACACAGACGCGCGCGCGCGCACACACACACACACACACACACACATCACACACTTGCACTCCTGCTTGCATCCTGAACGGTGTTCAGAGCGCGAGTACTGCCCTGCGCCGGCACTGGGGGTCCCGAGCTTAGGTGGGTAGATGAGCCTGCAGGAACTGCCGGTGCCCACGCACATGGCAACAGGCCCACGCGGGCACGCACCTCCCCAGTCTGCACACGCGTGTATTTCACGTGAGCTGCACACCTGCCAGGCCGCCCAGGGCACCTGGCGGCAAAGCCGCATTCAGGCTTGGAGGGGAGGGGACTGGGACCCGGAGGCCTAGTTCCCACCGCTTCCATTTCTCTTGGAACACCCGCCTCCCCAAATGTCCCTGGGGCTCAGGTGAGACGCCCCAGAACGGGTGCCCAGTGGCGCCCCTGCATGTGCTATATTTATATTGGAAATTTGTACCTTTATATATATATTTCTTACAAGTAAGAACCTCCCCCCCATTCCGCTCCACGTTTGTACTTGGGTTTTACCATCCCTATTCGGCTTCTTCCCAAACATGCAAAAAACACACGCGCACACACACATTTCTCCTTGCAGGGGCCGTGGGGCGAGGCGGGAGTTGCCCCCCCAACTGTGGACGCCCGTCGTTCTTAAAGGCTAGGGACCCCCCTTCCCGCGAAAGGCCGAGCTACATCACTGAATCCCTCAGCCCTACCCGAAACACAATTGCGGGGGTGGGTGCTGGCGGCGAGACATTGCTTTTTGGTGTGTTTGCTGTTGCTGCTTAAATTAATCCTGAGTGACGGCCCGCAATTCCTCTCCACAAAGAGGCCATTTAACGCCCCCCCACCCCGCCCCGCGCCCGGCATCTCGGGCGAAACTTCCATGTGCCCCCCCTGAGTCCAGCTTGGCAGCTCAGGCCGCGCGCTACCAGCCCTCCTGGACTTTCCCTCAGGTGCGCCCGGGGGCTTGGAGGCGGGTTCCCTGTGCGCACTTTGGACCTCAGGAGCGAGTGTGGGTGGGTTTTGGAGGGATGGGAGATGTCTTAAAATAGAAGCGCAGGGCTGAACGGAGGTGGGGGAGGGTGTCCCAGGACTCCTTAGACAGCCCCACTGCTCAACCAAAGCGCTCCGGATGCTCCGGGCCCGGCGGAAGAAAGATCGCCTTCCGTGCCTTCTCCCAAGCGCCCGGAAGAGAGGATCCAGGAGGTCCCTCACGTCGCCCTGAAGCCCCCTAGTCCGCTTGTATATCTGTGGAAACTCCGGCGGAGACGCGCCGCCGGTGCCTGTGTGCTAGCCCCAGGGTATGCCCCTAGCCAGGTTCCTGCCGCCAACAGCTTCTTTCATTGTCGCCTCCCGGGTATTCTTTTCGCGTGTGACAGGTCCCCGACCCGTTTCAAATGGCTCACGCTTGGATAGGGGGAACATAGGTGGGTGTGGGTGGTGGAGAGGCCTGCCCTGAGCTCAGGCAAGGGGAGGGCTGGGTGTTTTCCATGCACGGAACTTGGGTGCTGACTATCGTCACTTGCGTGGGCCGCACACCATAGGGTAGAGGGGCGCGCACAGCCCTCGATGGTGCGGACGGCCGGGATACTTGGAGGGCCCTGAGCAAAGTCGGGTGTGCGCGTGCGCCGGGCGAAAAGGCGGGAAGCGGGGTCCTAAAGCCCCGGATTCGGAAAGCGCCTGTGGCACAAGGTTGGGTCGCTCCCGTGGCAGAACCGCTCGGAACGAGCGCCGAGTGAGGAGTGAGAGGAGGCGAGGGGAGCCTGGGAACGGGTGTGAAGGGAAAGTGGCAACAGGCGAGGCTTTGGGCGTTTGCCTCGCAGCCGAAGTCCCAGAATGACGCTGACTAGACTCGGAGGGGGGCTGTGGCATCCTTCGGACCCTGCACTGCGCAGGCGCGACACCCTCTCGCCCGGAGCGCGGCCCAACCTTCCCCGCGGCCCAGCAGAAAGGCACCCGGCGCGGGCGTCGAGGGCCGGCCTGGTTCTCATGCTGGGACTTTAGCCATTTGCAGCACCGGAGGCCTGCGCCAGAGGGGCTCAGATGGCGGCGTTTTGGCCTCGAGGCTGGTTGGGTCCCTTCCCCGGACGCGCGGGGTGGGGCTCGGGGCCGCAGTGGCCTCTGCCCTTCCTCCGGTGGCCTCTCGACATCCAACGGGCGATAATGCGAGATAGGGCTTTGCAAAGAATGCGAAATTCATGATTCCTGCTCTTTGGCCGCTCGAAGGACGTTTAGAGCTTAAGTGCCCCAGAATCCGAGGGCAACTTTGGGGCGTCAGTATGGAGAGAATCCCTCGTGCTCGCCTCGGCCGCCAGACCCTAAGCCTCCGGACGAGCCTCCCCATCTCTCCTCAAGTCGCCTCTTTTTGTGTGTGAATAAGGGCGGGGGAAATTTAGCAGGGGAGCATTTTTGTTTGTTTCAAGGGTTGGCTGGGTTTGGGGGCGTTTGGCCTCCGGCGAACACAGGGAAGAAATGTGACTAAGTGGCAGAAAATGCGCTTTCCCTTTCCCTCTTTTCCGCCCTCAGGCCGCGGGAGTTGCGCAGCTTCTAAGAACCTTTACACAAAATTTCCCCTCCAGATCTACTCTGATCGACATCACCTTCCCTGGGCCCTGACTTCTTGAATTTGGGGCGCTAAGGCCTCTCTACCCATTGCTACCAGCCATTTTGCAGCACTTCTGGGCAGGCCAGGGGGGAGAAGAGGAAAAGTGGAAAAAGAACATGTGCGCCGAGTGGGCCCCGACTTAACCTGTTGGAGGGGAGGCTAATGTCTGGTAGGCATCTCCCTAGTGAAAGCCTCCCCCCGCCTCCTCCACCCCACCCCCACCCCGCCAAGCTCTAGCAGCCCCCGGCATTCAGAGAAAGCGCTCCGATCCGCCTCTCGGAAGCCAGTCATAAACCCGACTTCTCGTCACCCGAATTACTTCAGGGCGCTTTGATGGTGTTAGGTCCTTTTCTTTTTCCACGTGCAGATGACTCAGCCCTCTCCAGCTGCGACTGGGGAGGTGACCCGGGGCAGCGGTTGACACTGTGCTTCGTACTCTTGACCCAGAGGTGCCCCATCCCCGCCGCATCCACTCCCCCCAAGCTTCCAGACCACACTTAGCTCTCCTTTCCTCTCTTTTTATTCTTCGGGTCATATTTCCCCTCTTCTCTAAAAAAATTATTTTCAAAATTGTAAAGGAGTTTTTGTACTTTTTTTTTTTTTCTTAACGTGAGACAGAGGCTGGATAATGGAAACGCATTTAAAAAAAAAAAAAAAAAAGGCGGGGGGGATATATATGCCGGCAGTCGGTGGAGCTCAAGCCTCGCCAGGCGACTGAGCTTTTCGGTCGCCGGTTCCCTGGTAGAACCGGCGTGGGGCACCTGGGATATCTGCCGCTGAAAAGGCGCTAGAGAAATGCGAGGAATGATTATGATTTTAATAAAATTGTCTCTCATTTAGGAGCGCGCTTCTGCACTGCCTCTGTCGTCGGAGCCCGGGTTTGCCACGGCAAAGTCTGTAATCAGAGAAAAATACCAGCTTTGTTGAGGGTTAGAATATATCATTGGCTAATGTGTGTGGTTTTTTTTTTTTAATAATGCTAAGCATTGGAATAATTAAAGAGTGAGAAATAACTCGTCTCTCCTCTCCCCTCAGCATTGTCTTATTTAAAGGGTGGAAGGCGCACTTTTAGGCAAAGCTGGTTAGTTTTAATGCAGGCTTTTTTTTTTTTTTTTCCTCAACTGCCTTCCCTCCGCTCTGGTCTGATTCGCAAATCCCCAAACTGGCACAAGCCGGGAAACTTGCCTCTGCCGCCGTTCTTCTCCCGGAGTTGGAGCCTCCCTTTCCTTTTTCCCCCCTCTTCAGAGACAACCCTCTCCTCGTCCCTCCCCCGCCTCTGGGCCCTGACCCACTGCCTGGTTTTCGCTAGAGCGATTTAAAAAAGAAGGGAAGAAAGGAGCCGGGCTCTGGTACCCCCGTGCCAGCCGAGGGCGTGTTTCCCTGGCCGCTGGCTGGTGGGAGAGTCAAACCCGGTGGCTGTCGGGTGTAGAGTCTCAGATGCAGAATCTTGCCCTGCAACTCTCCCCCTCGCCCCCCCCAAAAAACAAGTAATCAAATATTTCTAAAGATTGTAGGCTCATAGAGCTCAGATCCCTTGTCATATTTTAAATGAAGCAGAACAGTTCTTTCTTTCCAACCTCATATGCAATAGGAAGAGAAAATTCAGTCCTCGAGAGCTTGCCTTGGCAGCCCTGTGCCCTTAGTAGAGGGGAGAGCTGCCTACTTGGGCTGAGCCTGGCGTCCAGCCCCACCATGGTGCCGCTAACCACAGGGCCTAGATTTGGGGCAGGACTGCAGGGTCCAGGGCAGTGGTGGGAACAGCCTGGGGAGATATGAGAATAGAAAGAAGAAGCTCTTCATAAGGATAGCAGAGGTTTGCTCCAGGCTCCTCAGAGAGGAAGCTGCTGCCTTGGTCATTCCCCCAGGTGTAGGGGGTGGGCGGGCTTGAAAGGAAGAGAGGCTTCTGCCGAGCTCCGGGAAGACACAGCTGCTAGGAGAAAAGAAAGGTGAAAGTGGGCAAGAAATTGGGGGTAAGGGGCTTGTACAGTGGCTTTGAGTTGCAGAGGGAGTTATTTATTTATTTACCTCAGGTGTTTTCAATTAAATGTGTTCCTCTTTTATTTTCCTTGTTATTCGGTGCTTAGACTTTTCAGCAATCCCTTGCATTCTTTTTTTTTTTTTTTACATAAGCAGAAACTTTTTTCCTCCTCGGAGAGATATTGTGGGAGGTATTTTGCCTTCAGTGCTTTCTCTTTCCTGCTTTTTTTAAAATTTAATTTTAAAATTATAAAGTAAATTTAGTGCGAGTGAAAGTGATGGGGGAGCCAGCTGGGGCTGGATTCAGGGAAGGTGGAGGCAGCTGCAGCAGAGTTGGGCCTCCCAGCCCCACCTCAGGACCCCCTCACAATGTAGGCCCCCTTCTGCCGACACCACCCCCTTCCTCTCCCTGGGAGGCTCTTCTGGACAGGGATGAGGAGAGTCTCTCCTGATAGATGCTCATTCACTCTTCAGGAACCCCTGACTCTGCAGAGCCACGTTTCTTTTACAACCCACGCATACCAGGGCCCCCCAGTTCCTGCCTGCTTACTCCCCCTCAGTCACTGTGGCTATTCTGTTGAATTGAGCTTGGTGGGCCCTGTATGTCTCCCACATTTGCCCTGCTAGTCTGCTAACCCCACTGCGCAGTTGGTTGCCCTGTTGAAGGGATCAGAGTAGGGCAGGCACAGAAAGAGACAGACAGAGGTGTAGATACCCCTCTGCAGCAGTGAGGATTCAAGAGGCTTCTTTACACTATGAATTTTTATGGTCACATGAGTAGTGCACTCATCTCTGTAATGCACGTGTATACTTAGGTGCTCAAATTTGAGGCTACCGGTGTGGGCAGGATCTATTTCTAAGACATATGAATTATGAGAACACTGGAGTTGAAAAACTGAAGGCCCCTTGAGCGGTGCTGAAAATGTTCTATTTCTTAATCTGGGTGGGGGTATACAGGTGTGTTCACTTTGTGAAAACATATTGAGTGGAAGCCTTAGAACCATGTGCTTTCTTTCTGTGTGTCACACTTAAGTTTAAAAGTTTGTTGTATTTTTTTAAAGGAAGGCACAGCCTCAAAAGTAAAGGCCGAGCGTTACAAAATAATAATAACTATTATATAAATAACAATGCTCTCCACCCTGTTTTGCTCTGGTCTCCCCACTGAGGAATGGTGGGAGGGCTTGTAAAAGTTAGTGGGCTGATAAAAAAAAAACTCGCAGGCATGTGGCCCACGGAGACTTCCTGACCCATCCACGTGTGCACCGCGCCTGGAAACTCTGCAGACTTAGGTTTAGCTGTGGGATTTTAACATCTCAGGACCAAAGGATAAAAAGTGGTAAGGAAGATGTTCCATGCCAATTACATTTTGCTGTCAACATCTGGAAAACAAAATTGCAGCTGTTCTCCCCTCCCCATTACCACCTCGTCTTTTTTTTTTTTTTCTGCACACTTAAAGTTTTTGTTCTTATGCCATCCGTACTTCAGTTTTCTGCACTGTTAAAACATTTTCACGGCTCTGATGAAATCAAGTTGCTGGGTTTGGGCTTTAAAAAATATATATGTATGTGTCTGTGTCTTGCAGTCTGACAGTGTAATTTTTCTTGAGCGATTTATTTGAACAAGCTGGCAATCAGTGGATAATCCCCTCCCCTATCCAACCCTTTCTCGCCTTCCCAGCACCGTTCAGGCCCAGAGCTCGGGGGAGAGCGCTTGGCTACCCTTGCCTCGGCTCCCTTGGGCAGGTACTGACAGCTTCGCCCTCCACGGCCCTTCTGCGGTGTTTTTGTTTTCCCTTCGCCCCCCAAAAATATTTGAACCAAAAAGCCTCTTTTTTTTTTTCCTCCACCCACAGCAAACTGAAAGGGCTAGTGAACCGTGATTCAACAGAGCGAGGGCGCCTCTTTTCTTCCTTAGCATTAATTAACTCAAGTTCGTTAGGACGTCGGGTCTGTCGCCCACAGTTTTCTCTTGTGTGTGCTGAATCGGGTCATAGAGGGAGACTTCCCATGCAAACAGTTTGTGTTGGAGCTGGAGGACACAAGAGGGGGAGAGAGGGTAAGAAAGAAAGGGAGCCAGTGAGGGATGGATTGTGGCCGAGGGGTGGGCACAGTCCTAAGCTCTGAGCACCCTGGTGCCAGCCTCCGAAGGGGCTCCACACCAGGGGAATGAGGATTCTCGGATTTCCTTGGCAGTGATCCTGATAATAAAATAGTTGGGCGGCGGGGGACAATGCATTTTGAGGGATTGAAAAATGTCTTCCTTCCAACTCCTAAAATTGTGCATTTGGGGGAAGCCGCTTCCCTGAACAGGGCCCGCCCAGCTCCCCGAGCCCTCGGAGCAGTGAAAACCTCGGGCTCTTCCCATCCTGGCCACCGGCTCTCTGCCCCAGGCTCTGGGCACTGCCTGTTGCCACAGCAACTGCAAGAAAGAGGTTCTCTCTGGGCCGAGGGGAGTGCAGACCAGGCAGAGGGCACCCGGAGCTCAGAGAAACTCCCCTCTTGCCCTGGCCCTTTTCTCCTGTGGCAGAGGCAATAGACCCGGCAAACAAGGGGGTGTCAGGACAGGAGCCCACCAAGAGGACCTGTGAAGGCCGCAGGAGTTGCCTCCAAAGCGCCGGGGCGAGCGGTGGGGGAAGGGAAAGGACTGTCCTTCCTGGAGGATCCCTAGGCTTTTTCTGGGGTCGGTAGTTGGTGGCCGGGCTTTGGGTTTTCAATATTTTGCTGTTTGTTCTGGCCTCCTCTCTTGCCCTCCAGATATTTTCACAATGAGCTGGGCACAGACCTCATCTTCACGTGCTTGTCTCCCCTTCCCGTGCCTCTTGTCAGTTTTTCAGTTCTCCTTTAGTGAAAGTTGTAAAGTTGGCTTGTGGGGTTCTTCCTTCTTCCTCGGGCCCTTGGTCACCAGGAGTGACACTTTGCAGACCAACGTGGTGGGTGGGTGAGGCTCAGGCTTCGCATTGCCCTCGCCCTGTGAAGCCCTCGGCTGTCATCTGTCCTGGGCGTTCTTATCTTCGGAGGCTCCCATCCCCAAGTAGACCCCTGGATGGACGACTGGGCTCCGACCTGCCCGGCTTTTGCATCTATTTGGTAATACAAGAAAGTTTCAGTCTAGGTAGTGAATTAAAGACGAGGGTTTTGCTTCTTCGGCTCTGTAAACAATGAAAGTAAACAATTTCCAGTTGCACTAGAGAGAATAGACTGTCTTCCCCAACACCTCCCTTCCCACCCGATTTTATTCAGGGCCAGGAGGGAGAAGGGAGATGTGCCTGGAGCAGGGTGGTGTTCGGAGCCAGAACGACGCTGCCTGTTGGCCTGATCCCAGGCCACCGCTCGGGTTTGTAGTCCTGAGGAGAAAAGGAAGGGAAGGAGTGGGGGTCAGTTCATAGGAGAGGAGAGCACAGCCTGATTCTGAGGCAGGCCTGGTCCTAGACTCAGCCCGGGGTGTGGGGCAAGTCCACTCAGCCAGCTGAGGGTGCCAGAAAACCCTGTCCGGGCCCGCCATTCCTGAGCAGAGGGAAACAGGCCCAAGTCAGCCAAAAACCCGCTTTGTCCAAATTCTTCGAGCCTCCTCGCAATGTGCATTTTCTGGTTTCCATGCTTGGCGATTCCAGAGGCTTGGATGACTTTACACTGGCTGCAGAGCCCCTTCCTGCCTGCCCCCCCAGCAAGGGGAGGCCCCACCCACCTCTCAGATAAGCAGTCAGCCCCTTCCTTTTGCTGCCTACGGTGGTTCTCTTTCCATTTCTGTCGGGGAGTCGGGCCACTGCTTTCTGGTACCCCTTCTGTGGAACAAGATGGGAGGGCTCAGAGATATGTAGTTAGCTTCTTTTCAGTTCAGACCCAGGCTGACTTATAAAATCCCAGGAATTAAACTGGCTCATCAGGTCTCTATCTGTGGCCTTTTAAAATTTCTTGCGTCTTTTTTCACTAGGCTGCAGATATACAGTAGTACAATGGATCCTGATATGTCTGGTAAATCCTAAGTAGGTTTTGTGAGTCATTTGCTCTCTTTGCGTATAGTTCTCCAAATTAACACAGACAGATATAAAATTAGTATGTGTCCAGAGTCTGAAAGAATAAATCTGAGCCTTAAAGAAGGCAGGATGTAGACAAAAAGAATTTTTTTTTTTTAAGATAAGATGACCTCCAAACAGGGACCCTGTTTTTAAAGATATCAGTTTTTTGCACTTCTAGATGTTTCACTATTGGCAGGTATAAGTCAATTGCAAAACCTGTCTCAGGCTGGGAAAATTATTTTGTTTCCTTGAAGATTTTGAATACTGTCTATATGAGTGAGATTCTGTACACATGTCCCTGTTTTCCCTCAAATAATCCACAAGGCCTCTTTGGTTCTGTCGATTTTTGGAAAAACCACACATTTAACTTTTTCAAGCTAGAAGCAGTCACTTTAGCTAGTTTTCCTTCTTCCTCATCCTCTTCTTTTTCTCTTTTTTCGCCCCTGTCCTAGAGTCCTTATCTTTTCTCCTTGCTCATTTTTCCTTTTCAGTTGTGTCCTCTTTCCTTCCTTCTCTGTCCTCTCTTTTTGCAGTTTTGGGCCCAGCTTGTTTTTCTCAGGATTGGTCTTCCTTCTCTCTTTCTTTCTCCCTCTCCCTAGTCCTCTTTTTTTTCCCCTCCTGCGGCCTGTTCATTCTTTTTCTTTTGAAGGCACATTTTTCCTAGTGATGGCTAAAACCAGCACGGGTATTTCAGAAATGTTTCCGTGAAAACTGTTGCTTTAAAAAAAATCAAATTCTATATACGTGACAGTAATGAGAGAGGCCTTTCTCGAGCAAAGGCAGAAAAATTCCTTTCCACAAACTAAAAGCTCATGTGAATTTTAAAAGTCTAATCTCTGACTTCTCAGATTTTTGTTTTAAATGAGGGAAAATACCTTCCCCTCCAAATTTTGCCTAAGTTTTTTCCTTTGTTGTCTTCAATTTTCTTTTTTTGCTCACTGCTCTCTCACCAACATCACTGGCTTCCTTACCCCTTCGTTGCTTTTTCTCTCATTCCCTTTCTTCCCTCCCCTCTCCTCCTCCAAGGCCTGCCTGTCCCCTTGCTCCCTCCAGCCCCTGAGCCCTTGCATTTGTGGGTGACTCAGCCCTGGAGAAGCCTTGACTCCTCAGAGGGTTTTTTTGGTGTGAGTGTGTCTTGGCTGTCTTCGGGGTGCAGGGTGCAGAGTATCTGAGCTCCCAGCCGAGACCTGAGACCAAGGGGAGAAGAGAAGGAGGCTGGGTCTGGGACAGGTAATCTTCCAGAAGGAGCCTCTCTGCTCTTGTAACAAAAGGGGGACAGTCCCCTTTTGTCTGGGGCTTCTGAGGGGCGTGTCCAGGACCCAGAGCTGCCACCAGTGGCATTCAGGAGGAGGGGGCTATAGGGGTGGGGCACACCAAGTGTTTCTCATGGAACCTGAGCAATTCTTCTCAGTGTGCCCCGCAGGAGGGAGAGAGATCTTCTCAACACCCTCCCCTGGCTGCTCACCCAGGAAGGCCTCCCTCTGAAGGAGCAGGGTGAGGGGAGAGTGCTGCCTGGGAGTCCCTCAGCCCACCTTCAAGGTTGCTGGCCACCCCACCAGCAGGGCAGGTGAAGAACAAATGGTGATTGTTCTCCTTCCCCGTTCCTCCCCTGGGAAGGGCCACCTTGCTCCTACTGTTAAGGGAGAGTTGAGGGGGCACAGTGGGTCCCCAGGCTCCACTGAGACACTCCACTGGTTGTCCGGGGCCACTTTTCTGTCCAGTCTCTCCACCATTCCATTGACCTTTGACCTCTCCCTTCATCCAAGATCTTGTCCTGTTTCCCTAACTTCCAGTGGAATCCTTCTACCCATCATCTCCCCTGCCACCTGCCCAACTGTACCACTGGGATTCAGAGTTGACCCATGTTGAGCACCTGGCAGGGTGGTCTGTGAGGGGAGCATGATAGAATTTTTCAGGAGGCTCACTCTGGCCATTTTCTGTTCGGTGTCCAGCATTTAGTATGAATCAAAATACCAGAGAAACATACCATGCCAAATATAAACTCACTTGTAGTTTCTACCATCTCATCTTGACTTCATTTACTTATTTTTTGTTTCATCTCATCTTGAGATGGAGAAGCAAGGTTTGGTATCTTATGTTACTCAGTTAACATCTTTGGCTAATTGGACCGAAGGTGGTTATTAACATGATGTTAGTTATTGAATGCCACCCTAAGAGGCCTGTCTTGCAGTGACACCTGCCTCTTGCTCTCTCCCCTCTTAACTGTTTCTCTCGGGCAGCCCATGACCTCACTCAGGCCAGTCAGGGCCTGGCCTGGGGTACCAGGTGCTGGGTGGCGCCTTCCCCATTGTCTGGGTCCAGCAATGGCTCAGGGCTGCATGTTCTGTTGGGGCACACCCCTGGCCCTCTTCCTCGAATCTTTCCGCTGGGCTTAAAGGCCACTGAGGGTTTCAGATGGGGAAGAAAGGGGCGAGAGTGAGCAGTGACCTTTCTGTTGCCAGCTGAGGGCTGAGCCTCACCTGGGGAGAGGACAGCTGTAGGAACTGGTTTCTGAGTAGGGTCAGCCTCCCTCAGTCGGTGTTAACCTCCTCCTCCGCTCTTCCATTTTTTTAATAACTGTCTCCTCCTTAACTGCTTTACAAAGGCCTAAAGCTTGGCTGCTCCGGAGCCCCTATCAGAAAGGACCCCGCAGAGACTTCCACACTCCTGGCTGCCCTGCCCCACGCTCCCCTTCCCACCGGGGAGGAAGGCCCAGAGCAGGGGCCCCCGGGGAGCGCATTCGGGTGACTCGGTTTCCCCAAGGCTGTCTCACATTTCCTGACAGTGCTCTCTTCTGCCTTGTTTCCTTTCCTAGCTGCCTCCCTTCCGTTAGGTTTCTTATTTTATGCTCTTATACCTTGCTCCGTATGGTTTGGGCCCTTTAATCTGAATTGAACAGGGCATAGGTGAGTGTTCACCCTCCTCCAGCCAAGGAACTCTAAACACAGAGCAAGGGGAGCAGGCAGAGCTGGAGAGCGCAAAGAACTAAGAGTTTAGGAGGCGCTGGTGGTTCGGGGGTGGCGGTGGCGAGGCTCAGGGTCTGGAAGTCGTGTCCACCTTCCTGACTTTGTCACTTCCCCCTGGGGTTGGCTGCTGTGTTTGTGGCTGAGTGTAGTGCTTGTCAGCGGAGTGCTGTGACAGGAGGCTATTTTAATAAACTGTTGCAGTTTCTCCATCGGAGCTGCACTGCGTTGGCATCCCTCTTCACCGCTAATGGAGCGTGTGTGGCTGGGTGTGGGCCGAGGGAGGCACCGAGCTGGATGGGGGCTGGGGAGAGGGAGGCCGGGCAGTGCTGGGGGCCTGCCTCCCAGTCTGGGAGCGCTCCGGGGAGCGCCGCCAGCCTGGGGGAAGGGGTGGCCGCACCCTGGGCGCCGGGTCCCTGCCCTGGAAGTGCTGCTGGCATGGGCACTTTCCAAGCTCTCTTTCTTCTTCTCTTTCTATTCATAGCACGGCAGGCAGGCTCGTGTGTATGGCCGGGGAGGAAAACTTCCACTCGCCCCTGTGCGTCCCATAAATAAAAAAAGAAATAGAACCAGAAAAAGAGTGTGCGGGTCTTAGAGAAAGAGACTGAAACCAAAACACAGAGAGAAGGCGCAGCTGCTTTCCCCAAGGCCTTCTGGGGCTCCCTCCCGCCCGCCAGCCCGCCCGGAGTCAGGCCTTTATTTATTTATTTTTCTGGCTTAAAAAAAAATTCTATGTCTTTCTCAGTCCCAGTCCCCCTCAACCCCCTTCAGATTTGCTGGGTGGCCACTGCCAAATAGACCCGAGTAGGAGCCTGGAATGAAAAATTCATAACTGCTGGACTTTGCTTGTTCATTAGACGTGAACTTGTCGATTGGGCAAATTGTTTTTGGTCTCCAACTGCCGGGGGCTCTCCCCACCCTCTCGGCTCGCCCGGTTCCCTCCTCCCCTTGGACGCAGCCATTGGCTGCTCGAGGATGTCTCTTTGCCAAATAGGTGGATCCTTCTCTGTCTCCCTCCCCCCTTTCTCCCCCCCACCCTTTTTACTGGCTTTGGCACCAGCGAATGGATGGGGATTGAGCATGAAAGGGGAGAGAGAGAGGGAGTTTGAGAGAGAGAAAAGAAGCAAAAAAAAAAAAAAAAAACCCAAACCCAACCAGCGCACACACATACACACAAACACGCACACACTCACACAACACACACACACACACACACACACAGCCCCATCCACGTCCTCCCTCTCTCCCTCTCTCTCTCTCCTTCCCTCCCTTCTTCCCTCCCTCGCTCCCTCCCTCTTTTGCACGCTTCTGCCAGCGACGGTCTGCAGCCGGTCCGAACTCGTCCTCTTCCCCGGGAATCTGTGAGCTCCCCCTCTGCCTGCGATCAGGCTCAGAGGCGGAGGGAGGCAGCCCGAAGTTTACACCCCTGTGCCGCTGCCAAAGCCGAAAGCCTTTTTCTTCAGCTGCCGATCCCCCCCACCCCCGTTTTTGTTTTTGTTTTTGTTTTGCACAGGGGTGGGGTAGGGCGTGTTGTGTGTTGGGGGTGGGGTGGGGTGGGAGGTAGGTTTTTGACTTTTAAATTTTGTATATTTTTCTTTTATTTATTTATTTTTTTAAAAAGCTGGAAGCGGATGCACAGGGGGTGAAACTGAAAAAAAGAAAAAATTTTTTGTTGGCTTTTGTTTACCTGGCGTGTGTGGTAATCGACTCGCTCCCTCTCTCTGCTTGCTATCCCTGACCTTTCTTTTTGCTCCTTTAAAAAAAATATTAATTTCCCCCTTCTGTGCAGTGGAGCATGGGGGGGGGGAGGGGGAAGGGTTTGAGAATCCACCCAAGCCCGGCCCCTAGTCCCCAGAACACCAATAATAACCCCCTTTAAAACATTTACCTTCCTCCCCTGCTCCTCCCCCGCCCCCTCCCCCCACCCGCCCCCAACTCACAACTCTGTTGAGTCCAGAAGCTCAGAATCGGGCGTTGGGCTTTGCCGGGTGCTTCAGATCAATGGTAATTATTTATTTTTTTCCAGTTTTATTTTTGTAAACAGAAATCAATTATTATTTAAACTTCAAACAAGCAAACAAGCAAAAAAGAAAAAGAAAAAAAGAAAAAAAAAAACAAAACAAAAAGCGAGAGCCCGGCCCTCTGTCACCTGACTGAGTGGGAAAGAGGGTGAAGGGGTCATTGGGGACGGGGCACAGGATGCCCCCCGTAGCTTTTAACCCTACTGTGGCTGAGACCACCACCTTATTTGTGCTAACAAGAAGCGTTTTGTTCCTTATGACTGTGGTTAACATTAGTATTGGTGTCGATAACAAAGCTGAAATCACATATTTAGGATTTAGATCTGATTTTAAAAATGCTGGGGTGGATGTTCCAATCGGAGCAGAAGAGAGAATGAAAACAGCCTGGGGAGGGGGAAGCCAAATCCGTTTCCTGGCTCGCTGACTCGTGGATGTCATGTTCGCTCTTCTGGGGGTGGCCAAAAACCTACCGGTGTCGGGGCGTGAAGCGGCCCTCGCCTGCCCCGCGTGTGCGTCCACGGGCATTCGTGCAGACTGGACTTCGTGCCGGGGCGAGCTGACACGAGTTCGAGACTGCATAGAACATGGAGATGTCATGGGCGCGACAGAGCCTGGCGGGGATACCAGCAGCGTGTGTGTGTGTGGACGGCAACGTTGTCTGTGCGCGCGTGTGTGTGAGTGAGTGAGGGAGAGAGAGAGAGAGAATAGGTGTGTGCTCAGGCTCTGGGTGTCTCTGTCTGGCTGCTGAGGCTGAGATGGGAGCGAGCGGCAGGCTAGGCTGGTGGCGGCTCCAGACCACACTTTCCTAGAACAATTGCAAGAGAAAATTGTCGTGGGGTGGGGGGGGAGGAGGAGGAGGAGGAGAAGGCGATTTTCCTTGTGCCCCCTTTCTAACGCTTCTTTTCTCCTTTTTTCTTTCCCCCCCTCACCCCGTCTTCCCCTCCTCCCGTCTCCCCTCGCCCCGCATGCTCCCGGCTTGCCGCCTGCAGGATGAGTTCCACCCGTTCATCGAGGCGCTGCTGCCTCACGTCCGCGCCTTCTCCTACACCTGGTTCAACCTGCAGGCGCGGAAGCGCAAGTACTTCAAGAAGCACGAGAAGCGGATGTCGAAGGACGAGGAGCGGGCGGTGAAGGACGAGCTGCTGGGCGAGAAGCCCGAGATCAAGCAGAAGTGGGCATCCCGGCTGCTGGCCAAGCTGCGCAAAGACATCCGGCCCGAGTTCCGGGAGGACTTTGTGCTGACCATCACGGGCAAGAAGCCCCCCTGCTGTGTGCTCTCCAACCCCGACCAGAAGGGCAAGATCCGGCGGATTGACTGCCTTCGCCAGGCCGACAAGGTGTGGAGGCTGGACCTGGTCATGGTGATTTTGTTTAAGGGGATCCCCCTGGAAAGTACTGACGGGGAGCGGCTCTACAAGTCGCCCCAGTGCTCGAACCCCGGCCTGTGCGTGCAGCCACATCACATTGGAGTCACAATCAAAGAACTGGATCTTTATCTGGCTTACTTTGTCCACACTCCGGGTAGGTCGCTCTCAATGCCCCCTTCTCCCTCCGCCCCATTTTATTTTACTTGCTGGCATTTGTTCTGTTTATTGTACCTCTTCCTTCCAAGGGATCCTTGCATGTACACACCAGGGGCCTAACTGGTGCACCCGTTCTGCTGAGGCCTGCAGCTCCTTTGATGTTCCCCTTTCCCTTCTGTTTCCCTCCACTTGCTCCATTCTTCCTCTGCTCATTTGCCATGTTACCGATTTGATTTTCGTGCTTCTCCATCTTTGGAGGACTCAAAAGACACTGCAGGTCCTAGGACTGGGGCCAGGACGCCCGCGATGGTGAGAGTTTGTGAGGAACACCACCACCATCACCAAAAAAAAAAAAAAAAACACCTCTCCTTGCTCTGATTTTAAATGAGTCAGAAAAAGTATTGGGAGGCAGGTACCGGCTTTCCTGCAGCTTCGCTTCAAGTCCTGGGGAGAAGCCAGATTTGGCACAAGCGGGGTGGGCAGTGGTTCGGTGGAGAGAGGGGCGTGTAAAACCCTGGGATCTGAAACAGAATGAATAGAAAAGAGGAAAGAAGGCAGAGGCGGGCAGATTCTGGGGCCCAGATGCCCAGGCGGGAGCTGTTTTGGCTGACAGAGAGGAGAAAAGTCATTCGATTTCGTAGAGAGTGAAAATGAGCAGAGCTCCCTTGCGTTCTTCCCCTTTACCGCCCCTTCCCCTGCGGGTCTCAGCTGAAGTAGTGAGACCCTCCGGGAGTGGATGCCCCAAGCCCCAACACCTCTGCTGGGGGTTGGGGGAGCAGGTATTGCAGTGGAAGAGGTCTTAAAGAAACAAACAATCAAAACTCTGCAAAATCTCCTTTTCCTTTTGTGTTCTCTCTCCTCTTTGCTTTTCCAATTTCACCCTGCATTTTGGGTTGCGGTGGTTCAGTTCTCCTCTGTTCCTTTTTTTTCCCCCTCCCTACCCTTTCCCTTTTTATAATTTCTTTCCGCTTTTGTTTTCTTACAAATTGAAACAGAGATGGCTGGTTAATTTTTAGCCTCCACTCAGCTACGCCCAATTTACTGCCGCCTTTGAAACCTAAACGGCGGCACTCTGTGATTAAGCAAGGCAGAAGTGTGTTTACATTATGCCCAACCAACTTGTAATGAGAGGGCTACCAAACCTTTCTCTTTCTGTGTTTTTTTTTTTTTCCTTTCCACCATTCCAACGTTTCCCCCTCCTTTTCCCCCCTTCTTTCTCTCTTCATGCGAATGTAAGAGAATGTGGCTTAACTTCAACTCTAGTGAATGTTCTTTCCCCGCAAATATGTGTGTGTGTGTGTGTGTATCTTCCTTCCTGTTCATTCACAAAAAAGAAAAGCAACTCACTTTTCTGCTGTGGTTACCCCCTTGCCTGTTTGGGATGTTGGGAGGAGAGAGATGACTTAATCCAAAAAGGAAATTTTGGGGCACTTTCAGTATTGCGTCAGGGTTGAGGACTCGATTCGGATTAGCACTGAGAGTTTATATATTGGGAAACTCAGGAGGAGGAAAAGGTGATATTTTAGGCCTCTCTTCTTGCTCATTCTCTCTTCTGAGAAGTGGCTTTGGTGGTTGGATGGAGGCAGTGAACACCACCCCCCCCTCCCCCACTGTATTTCCCTCTGTGGATCTTTCTAGGCCTGTACCTGGCCCTGTATGACTATCATAGCCCCCTCACAAAGAATGACCAACTGCTGGTCCTCTTCCTTGTTCATCTTTTTTCTTTCTGGAAAGGAGACCAAAGCAAAAATTAAAAGTTATTCCCTGCTTCTCTGTCTGTGCAGCAAATCAGAATGGGAGGTAGTGGTATTGGATGTGGATTGGGGCAGAGTTGAAGACCTGAGCTTGCGTCTGTCAGATAGCTCCTCTTAGAGGGGCTGCTGTACCTTCCAATTTTGGACCTAGGGCCCCTAAGGTGAAACCAATACCCATCTTCCTCCTGAGCCAGCTTCCTCTACCTTGCTCTGTAGCTGGATCCTGTAGCTGAGCTGTTTCCCTGACTTCTTTTATTTTAGGTCGTATTTTTTACTGCTGCTAGCAGGGGGCCAAGGTAGGGTGAAGTATGTGTGATGGAGACCGTTTCCTGACCAGCCAGCTGGCTCCTGAACTGACCAGGCAGGTGTAAGGAGAAGGGTGGCACCCCTACTTGCCCGCTAGACATAATGAGAAGACTTTCCCAGGAATATGAGTAAATCCATGCCCATCACATGTAGTCTTGGCCCCCTCTGTCCCAGCTGAGGCTGAGTTCCTTGACAAAAGCTGAGTGGAGAAATGAGGATGTTTTCTTATAATTTGTCAACAGTTCAGGTCCCTGGACTCCAGATAGTTTCCAGGAAGGTAGGAATTTTGTTGCTGAAATTGCTTTAACTCAAGGGCACCTTTCTGAGGGAGTGGGGGTAAGTGGATATGGTGTGGCCTACCCATGGGCCTTGGGTAGATGGCTCGAGATTGCATGGAATGGTGGTCATGGCTTTCTCTCCAAACCACTCCAATTTACCCGCAAATGTCTTCTCCTGGCTGAGCCCCCCAACAGTGCCAGTCCAATAGTACAACCTTCTTCTTCCATGTCCATGCGAAGATCTACTCAGTAAGGTGCAACTTGTTCCTTCCTTCCAGTATAAACCAGGGTTGGTGGCTGGGGCAGCAAGGGCTCAGACAAGGGTTACTTTAGATTCTAAAAGAAATGCTGTCCTTCCCTTCAAATGGCTGAAGAACCTGATCTGGGCTGAACTGGTGTGCCAGGTTTGATGACAAGCAGACTTGTGATCGTAAGCTTGGGGGTGTGGCCTCCCCTGCAGGCGCCATTGTCATCCGTCATCCCTGGCCCTTGTGGGCCCTTGTTTTGTCTCACATGAAGCTTTAAGAAGTGGCATGGTTGAGAGGGACTAAAGGACGAGTGTATGTGACGTCAAGAGCCCCATTCCCGGAACACAGGGCCCTAAAAGGCCACTCAGAGTGTTTTGCACCCTTCATGAGGGTGGCCTTCCTGCTGGGTACCTTTCCCATTCAGGAGGGTATGTTGAAGCAGAACCGGGTCGGAGAGCACTGCCATGGGAAGGAGGCTGTACATTTTTGACGTTGTCCTTCCATTCAAAGGGGGTGTCCCAGGGCAGTGGCTGGAGACAGAGGAGAACCTGGGGCCAGGCGGAAAGATGCTTGTGTAAGGAAGGGTGGCTGAACTGATCTGGAAGCATGGCTATACTCTCCCCAAAGCTTCTGCCAGGATCTGAAGGTAAACGGGCATCTTCAGACCATCCTTAATCTAGGCCTCCATCCTAGAAGAGAAAAAAAAAATCTGAAAGTAATAAAATGCTTTACTGAATGAAAACATCAGCTTCTCCCCGTCAGATCCCTCCAACAGGCCCACAGTGGAGGCCCATTAAGTCCAGGTGTTCAGGGGGTGGCTCTTTTCTTTATCTCTGCTTTTTCACTACAGAGAAATTTACACATAGAAGGAACCCCCATCACCAGTGCCAACTTATGGTTAGTTTCGATCCAGCCACAGCCCCTGATGGCCACCTACTCTGAGTTGTTTAGAAGAAAATCCAGGCCTTATAGCTTCTCCTGTGTTTAATATTTCTGCATGTTTCTAAAGATAAAGATTCTTGAAAAATGGAAACATAGTGTCACTATCACACTGAAAATGGTTTCTTTAGCTGGGCAGTGTTCACATTTCCCTAATAGTCTCCGAATTTTGTTTGTGTAGGTCAGGATTCTGATCAAGTTCATGCGCTAAAGTGGCTTGCTCCGTCTTGGAAGTCTCATGATCTCTAGGCGATCCTCCCCTTCTTCCTCCTTCTTCATATTGGTTTATTTCCTGGAAGTTTTGGGGTTGTTGTTGTGGAAGGGACCTGATGGTTTCTCCTGTAGAGTTTCCCTGTCTGGGCTCAGCAGGCTGTGTTCCCTTGCGTCGGTCAATGTGCTGCTCCAAAAGGAGCTTCTGCCTCCCTCCTTATCTCCAGGTCTGAGGACAGGTGGGCCTTACCTGTCACAGGAAATGGATTAGCACCCAAGGATCTGTCCAAGTGAATTTTCTCAAGTGCAGAGTTGCCCTTCTCAGTATAAGAGCTCCCTGGTTTTCACTGTCTGTTTCAGAGCTTGGGGCTTTTCAGTGAGCGCCGGTTTTCTGGTCCAAGCGAGGGCTTCCTCGGCAGCGGAGGGCATTGGCCCGCCATGTCAGCCCTGCTAAGATGTGGTCGGTGCCAGTGGTGTCCCCCAGGCTTCTGCTGGATGCCTGGCCCCATCTGGTGGCTCTGGTGTGAGTGCATGGGAGTGGCCAAGGGCACACCAGCTGCCCTCTCCAGAGGCCTTGCTCCTCCTGAGGCCCCAGTGCCTCTTCACCCATGCCTCTTGTTTCCAGGCCCAGAAAGGGCGCTGGTCTGTTTTTGAGGCAGCACCATCTGGTGCCAGGGCTGTTGAAGACTGTGGAGCCCAGTTACCAGATTCCTAAAACCAGCAAGATACACCCGTGTAGGGTTAGGTGCCTTTGAGAGTGTCCCAGAAGAGATGTCACTGTGGTTCAAGGATCAGCTTCCGTCATTGTAAAAGTCTGCTGTTCAGCTAATTCAGAACATGGTTAAAGGGACTGAACAGCTAACATGTAAAGGTACTGGCACATAGCAAGCAAGCAGTGGATGACGGCTGCTGCGATTCTGATGTTACAACTCCCTGAGCCCTAGGACATCTCCCTGTCACCTTTACCTATTGGTTTTATTTCTGCCTTAAGGGTCGAACGAGGTGAAAGCTTATTTTTCTGTAACACAGAAGGGTTTCAAGTGCTGGAGACAGGGCTCACAGTTCCTCTCCACCCCTCTTCCCAGGAAGCTGTCGCTTCTCCAGGGCAAACACTGCCAGTCTCTCACGCCTCCCACATTTGACACAGCTCCTTGCGCCCTTGCCATTTGGTCATCACCCCCTTGGAGGCCCTCTTAAACTGGAGCATTCTATACCGGACACGGAAACTCCAAGTTTGAGCAGATCCCAAGGTAGCCACACGATTTGCTAGGCCTTCCAGCTACATATTTTGCAAAATGAAAATGAGGGATTCCTGGTTCGAAATGATTAGGAGCTACAAAGAGACGATAGTTAGATCATTAAACCAAGCGCGGGGTCTGCGTGACGGCCTAGGCTGCACACCTGAGAAGCCTGCCCAGGCCGCCTTTACTCTGTTACTGTGACACGGGTCACACACGGGATGATGTGAAGGGGTAATACAGTTCAGGCTGACTTCTGAGGGGGTGACCCCAAAGAAGAGATCAGAGATGCCCAGACCCCCCAGGCTGGTCTCATTCTAGGACTCCGTTAACCATCTGCTCGTAACCCCTTTGTCCATAGTGTGTCCCTCCAGCCAGTCAGGGGTCCCCGCTGGCTGCAATGTGCAGGCGGTCCTGGTGGAGTGCTCACTGTCATGGCTGAGTTGGAAGCTGTAGCTCAAGGGGGAAAAAAAGAACTACCTTTGTCTGAGTTTGAGCTGGCAGAGTTTGGCCCATGAATAAGCCAGAGGGGACCTGGGAGCCCGAGCATGGTGACCAGCTGTGCTCCACCGCCCACCCAGAGGAAACGGGGCCGCTCTGTAGCAGGAGGGCTGGGGGCCAGACGTGTGGAAGGACTTCCTGAAGCTTCGGCTTACTTTTTGGCACTGCAGGAAGATGGTTGAATTTTCTTTATTCATGAAATACATGCGCACTTGGTGAACCTACTGTGAGCAAGGCCCTTCTAAGAATGAGAGACTCTTGCATGCGGTCTGCAAGCTTTGAGCAAAGGTCCCCTGATAATTTCTAGAAGGCACTGACCTATAGATGTGAACAGTGATCCATGCCAGAGGTGAAGGGAGACCCCTCAGGGCTTCACAGGACAGCTCCAGGTGGGCTGTGAAGGAGGAGGCAGGGCCCATCTCAGCGCCTTCTAGAGTTGCAGGGACCTGGGATGCTGAGGAAGGTAGGCCAAAGGGGTAGAAGGTTGTGCCCTGGTCCCCCTCTGTCCTGGAGTCCTGCAGCCGCTGAGCAGAGAAGGTACAGCTACACAGCCCCCTTTCTGTCCTGGGAAGAAGGTGTCTCCCTCCCCACCCCTCTTTCTCTGTGCCCCGTCAGTCCCACCCCTACCCCACCCCCTGTCTCAGGAGCTGCCACGCTTCAGTTATTTTATCCTTCAGTGTCCGATTCAGAAGTCCTTTCAAAGGCCCCAGCAGTGTCAGCGCGGTGCTCACACAAAAGACCTCTTTGATTTCTTGTTTGTTTTCATTTGCCAGTAGAGGGGGAGGGGGCAGGAGAGAAAGAGCTTCTGGGTTTTAAAATTTTTATTTGGGTTGCTTCATTCTCAGAGGAGTTGGCTCCCAGGAACTCTTTTCTGAGTGAGGGGCTCAGAGGCGGGAGGCAGCCTTCTGGGGAGAAGCCTGGGACGGGGTGTGGGCACTGCCTTCTGAAGCAAGGGGGCTTAGGATACAGTCGCCAATTCACCTTCACATGTTCTGTGTTAGGCCTGAAGGTGGAAAGGATCAGCTAGGAGCCCTGCTGCTTGTGTAAGGAAAGGTCGGAAGTGCCTGGCATGGAAGGACATTCCCCCTGTGAGCCGCGTCCCCAGCAGCTGTAGGATTTGAAAGGTCCTGAACCTTGACTTTGCCGTTTTCCCTTTATCATCCCCGATTCTGCCGTGGCCTTCTTGGTTGGATGGATGGGAAGGGGATGGGGGGAGTCCTTTTAACATGTAGACTCCTTGGAAACTCTTAGCACTCTGGAATACAGGCGGGGGCTCCCCACTCTCTATCTGGGAACTGGGGGGCTGAGAGGTCTGCCCTCCAGCCGAGCATCCTGCCGACAATGGTACACAGGCCCAGGAGGAGCCCCTGTCCTCCCAGGCTCACATGTTCATCCCACGCCTCTTGTCTCCACATGACGAGTGGCCTCTGAGATGGTGCGGCATGGGTTCCCCTTCCAGAGGATCCGGCCCACGGCTCACAGAGGGCAGACTGGTTCTGGCTGACGAGAAGGGAGCCGAGACTGAAAGGGGACGGAGGACCACCAGTGCCCATGGTTTGGGGCCACAGACGTGGTGATCAGCACCTATGTGGGTGCATGACCTTAAGCTCATGTGGGCACACCTGATGTACCAGTGAGAAGCCGTGCAGCTTGTTGGTTGCTGTGTCTGTATGGAGCCTGGTTGCCGGGGCTGGGGAAGAGAGAGCCGGAAAGCGAGGCTTGGGCAGGTGGTCACGGGCGTCAGCAACAGGGAAGTGTGCCCACTGGGTGAGGGGGGCTCCGCAGGCCTGCTTGGCAGACGGAAGGAGGAGGCTGGGGGGCTGAGAGATAGATAAATATAGCTGATGGCATTTCTCATGATAGGTTTTTCTTGGCACTGAGGGCACAGTGGCAAACAGTACGACAAACGCCTGGCCCTGCAGGCCGCCGTCGCCATTTTAAGCATGTTTGAGCTGAAGAGTTGTTGGCATTAGAAAAGGGTCCCAGCAGGCAGAGGGGCGGCGGCAGGGGGGTTTGGCTGGACTGGGCTTCACCCCCTTCCCACCCGGGTACCTGGGTTCCTTACATTGTTTGTATGCATGTCTAATATCTGATTTTCTAGGGGTTTAAGAAAATATTCTAGGATTGCCCTTTGTGGGCCTGTCTTCCAAGTGACTTGTGCCCCCAGCAGCCACCGTGGCTGGTTGGCTATCAGTGGTGGGGGGTGTTCTGACTCTTTTCTTCACTTTTGGTGTCTTAATGACAACCTGGCATGCCACTGCGCCAGGGTCAGGGCCATCATTTTTTTTTGTAATTTTTACCGGAGCATAGTTGATTTACAATATTGTGTTAGTTTCAGTTGTATAGTAAAGCGTATCAGTTATACTTACATAAATGTCCACTCTTTTTTAGCTTCTTTTCCCATATAGATGAATACAGAGTATTGAGAAGAGATCTCTGTGCATCGCTTGTTATTAATTTGGAGGACACTTGATAACTTAAGGGACACTGCTTTGCCCAGGTGCCCTGTTGGTGGAGGAGAGGGCACATCTGTGGTCTCCATGCTCTGCTTTAATTCCATTTTTCCACTGAAGGTCCATTATGGTCGAGGCACCGTGTTGAGTCCTGTTCGCGTGTTAACCACCCAAATTCTTAACATCGATTCTGGTTTTAAGCCCGCGTACCCAGCGGTGAGCGTGTGCACTCAGGTGACACACACAGGGGTCTTTGTGTGTAGTGAGGACCTGGGGAACCAGACTCAAGGACCTGGGAGGCTTCCTGGAAGGTGACCTGCTTGAACTTCACCTTGAAAGACAGTGAGGAATTAGCTCGTTTTTGTCAGCTGGCTGAGCCTTTTCAGCTTGTCTGGGGCTGATTGCATCCTCACAATGGTTGAGTGATATAGGCAGGGCAGGTATCATTATCCCCACCGTACAGAGAAGGGAACCCAGTACAGCGATGTCAGGGCGCTTGGGTTGCACAGTTTCCTGCAGAAGGACCCAGGTTTCTGGTCAGCGAGCACCCTGGCTCCCCTCTGTGGGCCTCGCTGCTCCTTGAACGTCATGGAGATTGCTGGCCTTGGTGGGGTCTCAGAGGAGAAAGCTGCACAGGTCCCTGTGGTCTCCCTTGCTCTCCAGGAGCTGAGACGGAGGGGCTGGAGCCCAGCCTGTGGCTCAGCTCAAGGGCTCCCCCAGCTGCTGAGCACGTAGGGTGGAAACAGACCGCGGGGACCTGGCCCGTCCTTGACGGTGGCCTCTGCTCCTGCCAGGCAGCCCCCTGCCCCTGAGCTGAGAGGCCGCATGCTAGCGCAGACCAGGCGGGGAGGCCGGCTGCTCACCCCCATCGGGCTTTGGCCAGCTCGGCTTCTTGGCGCCCCGTCCTGGGGAAGGTAGACTGTGCAGGAGGTCCAGGTGTGCGGCCAGGCAGGCTTGGCTGGATCTTGGGAATCCCTGATCCTTGCTCGGTCACGCCCTTTTTCCTGGGAGTCTTTGGAATTGCAGCTTGAAATAAAAGTGAATATAATTATCCTAATTAACCAGATGATCGCTGGAAGTTTTGCAATAATCTGCTGTCTATTGCCTTTTATGCTGCTGAATTTACGTAGACTCTCCCTCTTACCCTTTTTTGAAAGTTTGAAAACTTCAGGGTTATGTATATAAAAACTCTTCCAACATGCTGAAGGGGGCTGGGTGTGAGAGAGGATAGCTCACTGCTGAAGATTTTCCTGTTTCCCTGGCAAAGAAGATAGAGACTTCACCTCTTAACCATTGAAATCAGGTCCCATAGAACAGGGTTTCCTAATCATGATGCTGTTGACTTTGGGGCTGGATCCTTCTGTGTCATGGAGACAGTCCTGTGCATCATAGGGTGGTTAACAATACCTCTGGCCTTGATCCACTAGATACACCCTTCACCCCTAGGTGCGACAACCAAAATACACGCTTGCCAAGTCGTTTCAGTCGTGTCTGACTCTTTGTGACCTTATGGACCGTAGCCCTCCAGGCTCCTCCGTCCATGGGATTCTCCAGGCAAGAATACTGGAATGGGTTGCCGTACCCTCCTCCAGGAGATCTTCCAGACCCAGGGATTGAACCCACGTCTCTTGCATTGGCAGGCGGGTTCTTTATCACTGGTGCCTTCTGGGACGTCCGACAACTGAAACACTTTCATATGTTTCCAAGTATTCCTGAGGGCAGAGTTGCCCCAGCTGAGATCCTCTGGCCTATAAGAAATGGAGAGATTCGGACAAAACGTTCCCCAGATTCACCTCTTGCCTCTCTTCCAGTTTAGGACCCATTTATGTTTTCTCGAGTGGTGGCAGAACCTCTGAGCCCTGGCTGTTCCCCTCCTGTCTGGTTCCATTTGCCCCTTTCTGGGCAGAAAGACCCTGGACTAAAACCATGCGGGGGCTCCTCTCCCCTTGGGAACCACGAGTACCGCTCTGAGTCTCCTGCTGAACGTCCCTCCTGACGTTTTGCATCGTAGTCTGTCTGGTGCCCGGGCTGCTGTTCTGGGGACGGGAACTGGGATCCATGGCTCAGCTGACCCGGGCCTGTGGGGAGAGCCAGTGCCCACATGAGGCCCACCCCAGAGCCCAGAGAGCGGCATTTTGTTTCTGCAGCATGGGATGCGGAGACTGGAAGTGTCGCCTGCGCCTTGGCACTACTCTTTTTAAAAGATGTATTTGATTTTTCTTATTATGGTAGTAAGACACACTCTTTATTAGAACTTCAAACAACAGGGAAATGTAAGGGACAGGCTCTCCAAACCACCCTCCTGTGCCAGAAAGAAACTTACTTCCCAGATCTGTGTAGGTTCTTCTAGTTTTTCATCAGTTAACTTCTCATCAAACCACCTTTAAATACAGAGTTATCTATTTTAAGAGTGGATGGTATGTTTAGGCTAATTGAATTGACTCCATCATGTGTTATCGCGGTCTTAAATTTTCCTGTCCCCTGCCCATTCCACCCGTGTCCCCCGTCACCCCAGGTGCAGAGTCCCTGTCCTCTTTTCCCCTGAGATGACAGTTTCTATTTGCCCTTCCTGGGAGCAGGGTGACCATAGAGCCTGTGTTGTCATCCGACCGGCCAGGCTTCTGCTCTGGGGCATTCCTGCCAGTGCTGTAACGCCAACGGTGATGGCGGCAGTCAGGGCCCCCGGAAAGCCTGGCCCCTGCGGGGTGACTAGGGAAGGAGGAGCCACTGGGAAGTGGCCTGCCTGACCGGGCCTGGCTTGGCCCCAGTCCTTGCCTCTTTCCAGCTCTTTCCTGGAGGGCCAGGGTGCTCCTCTGCATGGGGCCAACCCTCTGCCAACTGGCCTGGCATGCTGGAGGCTTTTCTAGACCCTACAGGCTCCTTCCAGGGGTGACTGCTGCTGGTTTTTTCCTTTCTTGAAATGGAGAGTGAAGTGTCTCTCAGCCTTCTAGGAATTACCCCTTCATAATTCTTTGTGTTGGGCTCAAAGATACAGCAGACAGAAGTGTTCTCTGCAGGCCAGGGGCAGGGACAAGACAGGAAGAAGTAGCCTGGATAGAGCTTTGCGGCTGGGTCTGATGGCCTTGGGGAGGCTGTGGATGACAGCCGGGAGCAGGGTGACACCTGCTGACTCCTGGACGGGGTGGAGCGTGCGGAGAGACCCAGAGATCCCTGGAGGCGGCCTGCGGGAGGCCTACCGAGTGCAGCCTTGGGGAGTGTGTCCTTATTACGCCTGCAGATTATATCCCCATTAGTGTATAATTATTATGTAATGGGTGTTATTGCATAATGGCAGTTATATAACACGTGGCCCAGAATACGGGGGGGAGGGGGGGCATGTAATAAGTGTATATCCTCTGGCTATAAATAGTCACCAGCCCAGCTCTGAATCTGTGGTCACACCAGAGCCACCTTATAAATACCCAGCGCTGGGCTATAAATTTCTGAGCCGTGATGTAGGCAGGCGTGATACCTAGCTAGGGAGGGGTGGGAGGGACCTGCAGCCCCACCCCCCACATGACATCATTGTTTCTGTAGTAACAGACGGCTCCCTGGGGGACCAAATGAAGAGAGGCCTTTAAAGGGAGGAGGCAAACGGATAGAAAGCTTTGGGGGCGGGGGGAGGGGGGATGCTAATCCTGAGGCCTACCAGGTGGGATCCCCGGCGCAATGGACTCTCAGGTGTTCAACCAGCACCAGGGAGAAAATTCCATGTCCTTTCACGTCCTCTCTAGAGGGTCTCAGGTCCCGTCCCTGTGTCTAGCAGCTCGTGTGAGACTCAGCTGAGTGCTGGGGAGAACAGGAGAGCCAAATGGTCTCTCTCCATCCTCCTGCCTCCTAGGGGGTCTCTCCACAGCTCCGGGCCACTTGCTGAAGGGGAGTTGAAATGTGCGCCCACCAGGGCTCTGCACCCCAGTTCTGTCCTCACCAAGGTGGGGCCGTTGCTCCTAGCGGAGGTTTTAGGTCAATTTCGGCCTTAGTAATATAAAAAATATGTGAGCAATTCGGTGCATGTCTCAGAGAGCCTGTGGAAGTCATGGCCGTGGGAGATGGTGCTCAGAAAGGAAGAGGAGGCAAGGATGATGTTTTGGCCCCAGAAGGATCTGTGGGGTGGGATGTCATTTCTTCAGGTGTATGAGAAGTGGTTTCATACACAGTGATGAAGAGCTGAGGCTTGCATCCCTGAAGATGGAGGAGGAAATGCGTTTTGATGGCAGGTGGAGCGATTGAAGTTAGTTGGGAGGAAGGGTGAGTGACCTACTTGTCCTCATTTGCCCAGGAGTTTCCTGGTTTCAGCGCTGAAAGTCCCTTTTCCCAGGAAAGCCCTTTGTCCCCTGAAAACCAGGATGGTTGGCCATCTGAGAACAGTGGTTTTCCACCAGGGCTGATTTTGCCCCTCAGGAACATTTAGCAACTGCTGTGGACGCTTTTGGTTGTCACAGCCAGGGGGGGGTGCTGTTGGCATCTCGTGAGTCAGGGCGAGTGCACAGGACAGTCTCTCAACAAGGAACCACCTGGCCCCAAACGTCACTGTAGATCTTCCTCAACCGACAGTCGGGCTACATCCTGATAAACCCGTCATAAACTGAAAATCCTGTAAGTCAAAAATGCTTTTAATACACTTAACCTACCGAACATCATAGCTGAGCCTAGCCCACCTTAAACGTGCTCAGGACACTTCCACTAGTTTACAACTGGGCAAAATCATCGAACACAAAGCCTATTTTATAATAAACTGATGAATACCTTACATAATTTATGGAATACTATACCATAAAAAAAGTGTGAAAAACAGAGGGATTATGTGGGTTGTTATTATTGTTTAGTCGCTAAGTCCTGTCTGACTCTTTGCGACGCCATGGATTATATGTAGCCCACCAGACTCCTCTGTCCATGGGATTTCCCAGGCAAGAATACTGGAGTGGGTTGCCATTTCCTTCTCCAGAGGATCTTCCTGACCCAGGCATCAAAGCCATGTCTCCTTTAACTCCTGCATTGGCTGGCGAGTTCTTTACCACTGAGCCACCTGGGATGCCCGATTACATGGGTACAGAAAGGTTGTAAGTGTAATGGTTGTTTACCCTCCTGACTGGATGACTGGGAGCTGTGGCTCACTGCCACTGCCCAGAATCACAAGAGCACCAGTATATGCCGTATATTATATTATACTGCATATCGCTAGCCCAGGAAATGGCAACCAACTCCAGTACTCTTGCCTGGAAACTCCCATGGACGGAGGAGCCTGGTAGGCTGCAGTCCATGGGGTCGCAAAGAGTCAGACACGACTGAGCGACTTCACTTTCACTTTTCACTTTCATGCATTGGAGAAGGAAATGGCAACCCACTCCAGCATTCTTGCCTGGAGAATCCCAAGGACGGAGGAGGCTGCCGTCTACGAGGTCACACAGAGTCCGACACGACTGAAGCCACTTAGCAGTAGCAGTAGCCCAGGAAAAGATTAAAATAAATTTTAAAACTTCTTATTTTATATTGGAGTATAGCCAGTTAACCATGTTGTGATAATTTCAGGTGGACAGCAAAGGGACTAAGCCATACCTATACATGTAAGATCAAAATTTAAAATTTGAAGTATGATTTCTACTGCATATTGCTTTGCACCACGTAAAGTAAAAAATCGAGTCAAACCATCAGAAATCATGGACTGTCTGTAGTGGTGAGACCGAGCAGCCCTGCCTTGGAGGTGGGTGAGCAGAGCCTGTGTGTCTCTCCTTTCGACAGCCCTCCCTAGCTTGTGTTACAGAGACCCCAAACCCTGCTGAGCCTCCCCTCTGAATTTCTTGCAGCTCTGTATTCTGTGTTTTGATTGGTTGTGTGTAGGGTTGTGGAGCTGGGAGACCTTTTAGGGGAATCACGGGGCTTCTAAGAGGGTCTTTCTGCCTTCTCAAGGCTCAGAGTCCCTTTGCAGTCAAGATGGAGATGATGCTGAGAGTAAGCCCCACCTGGCAGTGTGGATCTTTTGCCTGTTATTAAAAAAAAAACAATAGTAATGAAAGATTACTTATTGCCTCATTGCCTATCAAAGAGTTTCCAAGAGGCAAGACGTGCTTGCTTCCCACATAGACCTGAACAGGCCACTGCAGCCTCCAGGCCACGGGCCCCACCACGAGTGCACTCGTCCCAGGAAGAGAACTTGTCTCCACAAAAGCCCATTTCCCAGACCCAGCAACCAGGGCCAGCCCGCCACCCAAAGAGACCTCACAAATGGAACAGATGAAGGAGCGTGTGAGGTTTACCGAAATTTGGATTCTAAGCTACCTGATGTCCTTTGGAGCAGATTACATTTTGCACGGCGTACGTGAATTGTACTCACAGGGTATAGCAAACTCTTGCTTTCTCACCTGTGTTTAGTGCCTGTTTACTTTGCTACCTGGCTGCAGTGCACTTGGCCCCCACTGGCCCTGACCACATGTAAAGCATGGCCAACTAGGTCATCATTTTTGCTGGCCTGGGACAGGGCCCACAGATGGCGGCCAGGATGGCAGTGCAGTGGTCTAGTCTGTACCGGGTTGGCGGGAGCAGGAGGATCAGCTGCCCCTTGTGTGTGTTGAGCCCAGCTTTTGAGTGTGGACTTGGAATTGGGCAGCTAATGAGCACGGGTGGGACAGAAGGGCCCATGGGTTTGCAGGCAAGTCTGGCCTGCTGTGCCAAGGGGAGCTCTGTGGGGAGCAGTGCTGGCTTTGAACACAAAGGCCATTGCTCCACAAGAGTAGTAATTCTCGGGGCACTGCCAGCCCAAGAGGTATGGCCAAATGAGAGGCCCCTGCCCCAAGGATGGTCCAGAGTTCTCTGACTTATTCATGGGCAGAGTTTCAAATACATGCATTAAAAAAAAAAAATTTAAACCACACACACACACAGTCTGTTGTAGCTATGCTGCTGCCCAGGAGTGTCCCTGGCCACGTGGGACAGTAACTGAGGATGATGGTCCTGAAGCCACCGTCTAATACTAGATTTTGAAACTTGGAGACTCATTAATATAATTACTCAAATGCCAGCCTGGCTTGGCAGGGCCTCCCGAGTTGTATTTCTCTCCAACCAAGCACTCCGGCTGCAGGGCCGTCCCTGGTGAGCCAAAGCCCTGCTCCCCGGTTTGTGGATGGTGGTTGCAGGCATGTGTTGGCTTCCCCAGTGAACCCTTCCTGGGAGAGGCCGGGCATTCCCACAGTGCCAAATCCTGCCTTTATGTGTCTTGTCACGAGACAGCACCTCTGGAGAGTCTTCTGCAGGAGTGAGCAGTCAGCTGGGCGAGGCCTTGTTTGAATGCAAGCTGGACCCAGGTTTGGTGGAGGGCCGGGTAATTTTGCTCCTCTGTGACACTTTGCACTTAATTTTGTAGCTTTCTCTTGCTAGGCTGGAATCTTGTGCTGGGACTATGTTTTATCTGCCTTGGCATCTGGCTTTCACCCAGAGTATAGTTTTATACAACCCCATAAACCCATTTTGAATATTGAATTACCTTCAGATGGGAAGCAGCTGACAGCCCATCCCATCTTTGAGATGATGCAAAGGCATGAAATGGCATAAAAATCAGAGATGGGGCTGATAAAGGACGGGAGTGGGGCCAGGGAGAGTGGTGGTGTGCTTTCTGTGTGGGTATCATGAGGAGAGAATGCAGGCAGGTGAGGAGTGATTGAAGCTTCTGAAAGGCTGGAATGAATGTGGCAGGCAAGTGGGAAGCTGTGGGTTAATGGATTGAAAAGGACTTGGTTTCTCAAAATATGTTTGTTTTTTCCCTTTTTGAGAATGAGAATAAGGTGTCAGGAAAATGGGGAAGGAGCTGCCCTCTCCCTGGACCCCTTGTTAGAGGGGCCACTGCTGGGGGGTCATAGGCTCCAGCTTGACCTATCTCACCCTCATCCCGGCCTTCCTGGTGTCTCCGTGGCTAGTCCTGATAGAAGGGGCAAGGCCTGTGTGCCCCCCAGCTCACCACCGCTGCCAACTCCCAGCCCACACGCAAAGGGAACTTCTCCCAGGCCAGGCCCTCCCTACCCGGCCAGCCTGCCTGTCAGGTGCCCTGCAGCACAGGGTGGCAGGGAGCAGCCTCAGGGCATGGGGATTGTTTGCCTTTTGCTCAGGGGTCTCCTCACCCCCGCCCCTCTCCCCGGAAGCCCCAGCCTCCAGGCTTCTTGTGCGGCTGTGGGTGCAGACACAGGGCTGGCTCTTCCTGCCACTCCCTCCTGGGGACCCCTCAGGACCAGGCCTCCTGGGTTGGAGATGGCTGCCGCTCCCCAGCTGGTGCTTTGCTCCCAGCTCTGGTGGCTAGATTTGGTTCTTAACAATGAATTATTAAAGCAACATGAACAGCGCGTGTCTCATGTACTCGCACACGCAGAGCCACTTCTCTGGGCCGATTCTGAAGTCGATTCTGCCGTTGCTGCCCCTCCACTGGCTTCAGACCTTAGAGTCAGTTCTGTTGGTTTCCGAGTGAATCCCCAGCTCTCCTCACTCTGCCTTAAGAATCTCCAGTCTGCTTCCTCCCTGGTTGTAAGCCTCTTTTCCTCTGGCCCCCTGTGACTGTCCTTGACTTTCTCAAAGATTTGCTTTCCCTTCCAAAGGTCCCCTTGCCAGTGGAGGGGTGGCCTGGTGCCCCGTTGTCTCAGGAGTGTAGTTTGCAGGTGTGATGGTAGGTTGGGGGTGTCGCCTTCTTTCCTTCTCTGTGTCCTTTGGCCTGGGACACAGGAATGCAAGTTCCTGAGGTGGAGGCCTGCCTGGCTCAAGGAACATGAATGCGGCTGCACCCACAGGGCTGTGGTTTGCTATCACCTCATTACTGTCTGCTGTGATTTGGGGAGAGAGTCAGGTACATATAGCCTCTCGTACATCTACTGTTTTTGAAAAGGCATTTTTCTGGTTATAAGACTAGTGCGCATTCCATCATTAAAGTACCAAAGAAGCACAAAATCTAAAGGAGTAAATAAAAATTATCAAAATTCTACCTCTCAACCATGAATAGCCTTTTGTTGCATTTTTTATACCTATTCATGCACAACATTGTATTTTTTTAAATTTAGGTTTTAAAATTTTAAAAAGTGATAGAAACACTTTGGCGTGCTACTTATAAAAATTTAATGCCACTGCATATTCCAACATGTCACAATTTTTCAGAAATACTCTGTGGTTGTTTAGCATCTCATTATTAGCTGCACTGTTCCTAATTACCAACATTTCTAGTGACTTCTCTTTTCATTTTGGAAATAGGAAATTACCTTTTATTATAAATGTAACATATGATTATTTTTAAAAATACAGACATGCTTTTTGAGCGACTCATGATGCTTGAGTGTTCCAGAGTTGATGTGGTCCCTCATGTGTGGAGGCCTTTGAGCTGTAAATTCTGCTGGGATGGACATCTGGGCGCACTGAGCACTGTGGCTCTGTTTATGAACTTCAGACAAGGCTTCCCAGTGGTTGAATTACCAGGCATAGGGTAGAGACTCTCGTCTATAAGACTTGTCACATATGTTGTGAAATTGCTGTCTGGAAATTTGATGCCCACAGATGGCATGTGAGGGTCCATCTCACCACATCCCCAGCTGTACCCCGTTCTCACTACAAGAGCCACAGAAAGACACTGCCGTCGTTCGCACACACCACACGCGGACATGCTTCTCACGCACCCACGCTCCCATCCCTGTCACAGGTGTGTGTCGGTTACATCCGCTCACACGTCCCCTGGTGGACGCGTGCTGTCGACCAACGAAAGAACTCCTGGACGTCACCTGACACACTCTCGTCCTCCAACCTGCGTCTCCTTGTGAGTCTGAGGCCCCCTCTTCCAGGCCTCTCTCTGTTGGCACTGCTAGAAGAGGACTGTTCCTGAGGGCCTCAGGCACGGCGGTGCCAGTTCTCTCAGGCTGGGAGTGGGCAGGGGAGCCCGGGGACTGCTTGGCAGTGAGCAGGTGCTGGCCATGGCGCCTTAATGGCAGCAGCCCCCCAGCACCACTGCCGAATCGCAGGCCCGTGGTGGCCGCCAGCACGGGCACCAGGAGTTCTCGAGGAAGCAGCTGTTGCCCATCCCTGAGGCCAGCGCCACAGTCTGCCCCCAGGACCCTGAGACTGTCTGGTGAAGTGTGTGTCCCCCTGTGACTGGAGGGGAGGCTCGGGGATGGTGAGCTCTGCCCTCCAAGCTGTGGACTTGGTCTTCACTCACGTGCGCACACACACACACACACACAGTGCCCTAGAGATGGCGTCCCCCAGGGCCACACAGCCGGGACACACACAGACAGCCCCAGGCCAGGGCCATCTCCTCTGCCAGGGTCCCCAGGCATACGCACGCAAGCCTGCCCTGGTCGGGCTCGGTCCCCACTGGCTCTGCTCACAGGCTGTCGCGCCTGCGTGCACACACGTGTATTCATTCACTTTGAACCTCTCCACATCACCGTCTACATTTCTTTGGTCCATCAAGCTGGCAGTGTCTTGGCATCTGACACCTACCGCTTCTACCTGATGCCCTGTCTTGCCCAGAACTTAACTATCCTTGGGCCTTGTGAGGTGGGAGCTTCGCTAGGACTCCTGAGGCCTGGTGGGAAGCCCGTGATCTGCAGCAGAGGAGGGGCTGGTGCAGGACAGGGAGGGGCAACAGAAGCCTTTCCCCTCCTCCCTTGTGGCCACGATGCGGGCGTCCAGCTCCCAGAGGGCCCATAGCCATCCCATGGTGGGTGGGGCTCCTGTGTTCGTGAAGCTCAGTTTGTTCCTTAACTCTGCGTGTTTGGCATGTGTGACCCTGTCAAGTGTCTGTGCGTGTGTGGCCGAGTGTCAGGAGGTGGGTGTCTGTGTCCTGGTGTGGGTTGGAGTGTGTGAATAAAGGTCAGTGCAAGTCACACCTCAAGGATGTGAGAGTAAATGCTGAGGACTATGAAGTTCAAACTCTTTGTTGCTCCCATGAGGACACTGAAGCCTAGGGAGAGCACCTGCCTCCAGTCACCCAGTGAGTTCCCCGGTCACCCAGGGGCACGACCAACCCAGACTGCAGGCCCCGAGCTCCTCGCGCCTGGAGCGAACGTCTGAGTCAGTGGTGTGCGTCCTTGCTGCGAGGTGTCAGGCCTTTCCAGCCCGCTCGGCAGCTGAGCAGCTCCTGTCTGGGGCTCTTTGTGAACCTGCCTCGCTATTAATCTACCTGTTAGTAAAAGAGATTACAATTGCTGTAATTACAGGGCGCTGTGGCTCCCCCGTCAGGAGCTGGGCTGAGGGAGAGGCGAAGGTTGGGGGAGCCCAGCCCCAGAGGAAGCTGCTATTAAAAGCCCGGTGTCTGGACACAGTGCGGGCATAACAGCCCTGGCCGGGGGTATGGGCAGGCGGGCTGGGGTACCACTAAGGCTCTGGCATGAAACAAGGAGCTCATCAGGGCTGAGGAGGGGGAGGACAGAGGAGCGCCCCCCGCCCGGCACCCAGACCTCACAGGCCACCTAGGGAACGGATGGGCCTCTGCAGGCACAGAATGAAGGGGACATGGTGGCAGTCAGGGTGGGACAGTAGCCCTCTTCTCAGGGGCTCCACAGCCGCCACTTGTCTCCTGGATAGACAAGTACCTGGTCCCTGCTGGCGTGGGTCCAAAGCTGCGTGTGACGCAGTCCTGGGAGAACGGGACAAGGGTGATCGTAAAGCGTGGGGGAAGCTCTGCCCCCAGGGAACTGCTGGCGATGTCTGGAGGCCTTTCTGGTTGTCACTGCGTGGTTGTGGTGGGGTCACTACTGGCAGTTAGCGGGTTAGGGCCAGGACTGCTGCTACCTGTCTTACAAGGAATGGGACAGCCCCGCAGCAGAGAGCGGTCCTGCCCCGATGTCCGGGGCGTCACAGTGGGAAAACCCTGACCACAGCAGACGGAGTGAATGGCAACGGGCAAGTCAGCACAAAAGAGAGCCCCCAGGACTCCCTGGGGCTGCCTCTCGAGACCTCGGCCCAGGGTGCTCAGCAGCTCTGCTCCTGGGGAGGCAGGGGCAAGCAGGGGCCCCAGGCTGACAACCCTAGTGTGCTTCATCCCGTGGTGGGTGTCAGGACCCGAGGCCACGCACTCTTCTATCCACCCCCCTCCCTTTTGTGGCAGGCCTTTCCCTCCTTTTCTAGAAGCAAGCACTGGACCCAGACTGGGGTTCTTGCCCTTGGTTCCCCTCTTTCGTGTCCTCATTGCCCACCAAGGCACCTGGGAGTGAAGGGCTCAGACCCTGCCCCTCAGCTCCAGCCTGTAGGCCTCTCTGAGTGACAGGACTGGAAGAAGGTGTGCAGGGATGGGAAGGGCTTGAGCCCTCAGGGTTCCTCCGACCCTGCCAGGACACCGGCCACACTCTGGCTTCTCCAGAAAGCACCTCCAGCCCAGCTTCTCCTCTGAGGCGTGGAGCTGAGCAGGACTGAGTGACCCCAAGTCTGCTCATTTCTGGATGGGCTTCTCCACCATTCACTCCTGCCACCGAAAGGGCAGTACTGCCCCCTTTGCACTTTTGTTTCCAACTCGGGTCCCTCCCAGGGTGCCCCTGGGGAGAGAGGGCAGGGTGGTGACTAGCAGGCAGAGTGGGGAGCGGCTTGTGGGGCTGGGGGAGGCGACTGTGGGCTCAGTCCTGTATCTCAGGGTAAGTGCACTGCTTACACGCAGGCTGTGTGCGGAGTGGCTGCAAGGCCCTACCAGCCCTTAGGCCGCTGTGTCTCTGTTTTCCACAGACAAAGCACGAAGATTTTCGGCTGTTGTGAATTTCATGTTTCACACCGAGTCCCTAATAGTGGAGTCGCTTTGCCTTTTTCCCCTGTTTTTTTGCCTTGACAGCTCCAACCTTATAATTTTACCTTCTCCCGCCCTGTGCGTTCCTTTTCTTCCCCCTCTCCCCTTCCTGGGGTTTTTGCTGCTCATCGCTGGGAACCCCCTTCAGGAGGCATCGCTCCTGACAAGAGGGGAGGGGCTTCCTGTCAAACATTGGGGGTTGATGTTTTGTTTGGTAAAACGTCTGTAAATAGGCTGCGAGGCGATGATTCTACGTGGACCCCAGCGCACGGGAGCGCCTTTTTGTGTCTGTGCACATCTCCGTGTGTGAATGGCAGGATCGGAGAGAAAGGGAAGAGAAGGAGAGGAAGGAGAAGGGAGGAGAGAGGAGACAGATGGCTTCTGGGGGCCCTGGGATGGGTCTCTGCCTTCCAGGACATTGTCTTGGTCTAAATCACAGGCCCTTATCAGGAGAGGGCCCAAGACCCAGACTGTTGAGGGGCCAATGGGAACATCGGAAAGGAAGCCACTGTCAGCCTCCGGGCTGGCTGTTCAGAGGGCTGGGGTGGGACAGGGGACCTGCCTTCCCCTTTCAGGCCATAGGTTTGGAACCTGAACTTGACGTCCAGGTATCCAGGACTCAGAGACCCTGAGAGGTGGATACCAGAGGGAACTATTCTCTGCATCACTTTAGATTCTTGGGAGCGGAGCGATGTCAGTCTTCCACCCATGAATCAGAGCCATTCTCCCCTGGACATGAGGCTGTCTCTTAGGTACAGTCTGCAAGGCCACTCTTGTTTTTTTTTTTTTAGTAAAACTTCTTGTTGCCTTAGATCAGCCCCATCTTAAGCTTCAGGTGTCTTATCTATCCCCAGAGTTGACTTACAGCAAGCTCACTAAAAACCCTGCTTGACTGGACTTTATAAACGTGACCACATCCTTTCCCCCCGTTGGCCTTCAGCCTTGCAGACCACGGAAGGCAGCATTTCAGCTGCTCCTCAGCCGACACCCTCCCTGAATCCATTTTGAGTTGTTCTTCCCCAGCCCCTGAATCCATTTTGAGTTGTTCTTCCCCAGCCCAGCTAGAAAATGTCGGCTCCGACTGCACCGTGCTCGCGAACAAAGGTGCAGAACGATTTTGGCTGCTTCGTCCAGGAAATAAATCCCTCTCCGGTGCCAGAAACCATTGAGTGGTGCCATGTGCTGAGCTCCAGGGCCCAGCACCGTGGGCAAGGCTGTCGCGTGGGGTAAGGAGGGTAGAAGCAGGGGATCGGAGGCTTGGGGGACGAGCGACTTGCTTCCCACACTTCCCACAGGACTTGGTCAAGGACCCCGATCGGTTACCACTCGGCTTCCTCTCCCAGGCCCGGCTTTCCACAGGCAGTTGCCTGTGGTCTAGTTGGTCCCTGGACCCAGGACGATAGGGCCCTCTCTCTGCCCTGAGGCATCCCAGGCCCTTTCTTTCCGTGCGCCTCACCCAGGCCGGCTTGCTGCGTCTGCCCTGTGGAGGCTGGTCAGGTCCGCTTGCTGCGTCTGCCCTGTGGAGGCTGGTCAGGTCCGCTTGCTGCGTCTACCCTGTGGAGGCTGGTCAGGTCCGCCTGCTGCGTCTGCCCTGTAGAGGCTGGTCAGGTCCGCTTGCTGCATCTGCCCTGTGGAGGCTGGTTTCCCCTGGGTCTGCTCCTTCTCCTCTTCTCCTCCTGCGCTCTCTCCTGTAATCGCTGATGCTACTGGTCAGCATCACCGAGCCCCATCTAAGTCCACAGTAGTCTGATGCACTAGGCGCTAATCCTTGGGTTATGCCTGGAAGGCCAGTGTCTGTAAGAACTTTGCTGTCGGCCTTGAACCAGGGAGTGGCAGCTTGGGGCCCATCCCCTCTGGGCACCTCTCCCTGTCACCGCTGCCCACCCCCGGGCCCCTGGTGTCTCTTAGATCTAAACTCTCCGAACTCTTCTTTCCAGCTCCTGGGCCAACATCAGCTGATTCCCCACCCTGTGTCCATCAGTGACCTCACCGCACTCCCAGCTCCCCTCTTTTCTCCCTGTCCCACGCCTAGTCCTGGTTGGGGGTGTCACCAGATCACGAGCCCTCGCAAGCAAACTGTTGTGGCCCTGCAGTGGCTCCAGAGTGTCCCTGCCTCTTCACCACTGTGATTTTCGGAATTCAGCTTCTTCTCCTCTCTTCTGGATTTGTTTTTTATTGGGTTATAATTCACATAATAAAGTTCACTATTTTACAGTATATTAGTTAATGGCATTTCCTGCATTCATAATGGAGTGCAACTATCATCACTATCTAATTTCAGAACAGCTCCATCACAGCTCCAGACAAAAACCCCCATATCTGTTAGCTGCTGCTGCTGCTAAGTCGCTTCAGTCATGTCTGACTCTATGCAACTCCATAGATGGCAGCCCACCAGGCTCCCCCGTCCCTGGGATTCTCCAGGCAAGAGTACTGGAGTGGGTTGCCATTGCCTTCTCCAATGCATGAAAGTGAAAAGTGAAAGTGAAGTCGCTCAGTCGTGTCTGACTCTTAGAGACCTCATGGACTGCAGCCTACCAGGCTCCCCTGTCCCTGGGATTTTCCAGGCAAGAGTACTGGAGTGGGGTGCCATTGCCTTCTCCGTATCTGTTAGCACTCTGTCCCAGTTCCTCCTTCCTGCCAGCTCCTGGAGGCTACTAGTCTGAATGTGCGCCTCTATGAATTTGCCCGATCCGGACATTCCGTATCAATGGGATCATGCTGTGTGGTCTTCTGTGATTGGCTTCTCTCACTGAGCAGCGTCACTACAGCGAGTGTCAGAACTTCGTTCCTTTTCATAGCTAAGTAGTATTCCACAGTATGACTATACCACATTTTATGTATCCATTCTTCTATTGATGGACATGTAGATTATTTCCACTTCGGGTCAATGGTGAATAATGGCACTATACACATTTGTGTATGAGTCTTTGTGTGGACACATATTTTTTATTCTCTTTAGTATATACCTAGCAGGGGAATTGCTGTCTCTTAGCATTTCATAACCACCTTCAAATGGGTAGCTGGTCACACTCTTTCCCAGCGGTGCTGTCCCCTCAGGCAGGCACCCAGGGTCTCTGACAGGCCTTTACTGACCATTTCAGCGTTGTGTCCCTTCGCTCTCCAGGCACGGTGTGCTCCAGCAAACGGAGCTCTCTGCAGATCCTGCATTTGCCATGCTGTCCTCTTCCCTGGGCTTCTGCTCATGTTCCACTCAGTCTGCCTTTCTCTTTTCCCCTTTGTCCAAACGCCTCTATCTTTCACACCCCAACTCAGCTGTCAGCCCTCTTGGTACAGTTTCCCCCGCGTCGCTTCCTGCCCCCAGAGCTTATCCCCCTGTCCAGGGTGGGGTGGGCTTGTAGCGTGTTCCCTGTGCACCCAGATTCCAGCTGCAGGGAGAGTTACTCAAGTCAGCTTCTCCAGCCCCTCATGCAGCAGCATCTAGTAGGTAGTAGATGCTTAACAACCTTGTCAAACTGACCTTAAGGCACTGTACTGCTTCTCCTGCACGTCACAGATCTGCGTGTGGCCCACCCCCGTGCCCTTGCAGACATGCAGTCCTAGTTTGCCTCCCACCTCCCCCTGTACCCTGGGGTGTCGGTGTCCTCCCATTCGCCCCTCCACCTCCATGGCCTCACATTGTCCACTCCTCCCACCCAGACCAGCCCCTCCGGAGGTGGCCCTGGGGTGGCCTTTGGGGCCCAGCGTTGCTGGCCATGAGCGGAGGCGGGCTCGGGGCCCTGTGGCCCTCTGGGGGCCTCCGAGGCCAGGGCAGGGGCGAGCAGAGGCATTGGGCAGTGCCTGCTCCAGACTTGGGTGGGGGCCGTGGATCTTGGATCCCGACTCCTGTCACAGAAGGTGGGGCAGAGGCGGTCCCGCCAGGGCCCACGCACCAGCCGCACTCGAGCTCCAAATGAGTCACCCGGCTCAGGCTCCACCAGGTGGCCCAGGGTGGGTGGACGGCTCAGGTGGGCGCAGCGCTACCCCAGCCACCCTACCACAGACTCAGGGGGAGCAGGGTCATGCCCACTCAGGGTACAGAAGGTCATCGGAGGGGAGAGGGGTGCTGTCTGCACCTGAGGGGTCTGCCGCAGGGGGTGGTCAGGTGAGGCCCCCCTTGGTCTCCCATCTCCCCTCGCACGGAGCACCCCCCCACCGTCCCACCCTGGCTGCGGGTCCAGCTCTGGGCAGCCCGCGGTGTGTCTCTCCTCTGCCTGAATCACGAGTCTGATCTCCTTCCCGCCCCAAGTGCAGGAGGGTTCCCCAGGGCCCCCTCCTGGAGCCCGGCTGCTGCCTTCCTAGGCACAGCTCAGCCCTCCTCCTCCTCCCCCTCAGCCCTCTCCTCTGCCTGGGCCTCTTCCCCACGTGGCTCATTACAACTCCAGTTGTTCAGGTCTTGACCTCAAGAGCCTTCCCTATTGACCCCTGACCAGCGATACTAATCTGTGTCAACAGGCCCCAGGGGTTAAAGAAACACAACCCGCCGCTGCTGTGCTGCCGCCTTAGCAGGTGCCTGGAGGGGGCGGGGTGGCTCCTGCGAGCTCTGGCCGCGGTGGGAAGGCGCATCTACAGTGCCACTGGCTCCCCGCTGTGCGTCTGCCCTCCGCCCCCCTCTTCCTGCTCTTCCTAGGCAGACCCCCTGCTGCCCACTGCCCCCCTCCTCCCAGCCACCCCTCCTTCTGTCTTTCCTCCGCCCTCCACTTTGCCTGGAGGACTTAGGACCCAGTGCCCCCTTGCATTCAGGTGGTGCTGCCTTTGTGCCCCATGCCCCCCCAACCCCCACTGCCCTCCTTTCCTCCCTTTCTCTCTCTCCTCCCCCCACTTGCCATCCCAGTCAGATCCTCCCCCTCGGCCAGTGATTCTCACCCCAGAGCCTGCATCAGAGTCCCCTGGATGGCGTATTAGCACACAGATTCCTGGGCCTGCCCCAAACAGGATCTGCATTCCCAGCTGGTCTCCTGGTGCCACAGGCCCTCCAGGCAGTCTGGAAGCTGAGAGGCGCACACTGCTGGCCCCCCGGGCAGGGGGCTCAAAGGGGAGCTGTCCTGATGGGGGCGACCCCCCGAGTGACCACTGTATTCTGAGGGCACAGGGCGGGTCGCCTGAGGATGGGCGGTCAGGAGGGGCCCACCGTGCATCCCTGGGGTCAGGAAAAGCTTCCTGCCTTCCCCAGCCCTGACCCAGGTGGGGACCATGTCAGGGTGAGGGGGGCACCCTTCTGACGTGATGATCTGGGTCCTCGTAGAGAAAGAGTCGCGTGTCACACGTGCCCCCTTTCTTGGGATGAACCTAGAGTTCTGCTTATAACACACCCTCCATCCTGCCCTTTGTGTGAACCCCAGACCACCTCAGCACTGCCTCAGCTGCTCTGTGCTGCTGCCCGTCCACACACTCCTCAGAGGAGGGAGACTGCTGGGCCCTGGGGGTCTCTGCCAACTCCCATGTTGCCCTCCTCCTGCTCACAGGGAGTTGGAAACCTAGATAGAAACCCTACCAATAGAAAAGCCCACCCACTTTCTCCTCAGGCCCCCTTTCCAGCTGCTGTTACTGCCTCTAGCTGCCCATCCTAAGATGCCTTCCCCTTTCCTGGGGGTCACAGACACAGCTTGCCCCTCCACCTGGGTGCACACATGTCTGGCAGGGGGTGTCCTGGGGAGGATGCTGAGCAGTGCACTGGGTGGGACTTCAGCAGGAGGTGGCATCTCAGGCCTGGGGTGCTTGACAGTCTTGTGGGGACCCTTCTTGCCGGCTGTGGAGAGGCTGGTAGGCCAAAGGGTCAGGCCATGCAGGGGCCGGACTGGCTAGTGGGGTCTCCCTGGTCTCCCTGCCTTCCTTGCTTGCTCTGTTTCTCTTGTTGAGTTTCTGTTCTGCCCCCTACTCCCCTTTCCGGTCTTCTTGGCTGTGGCTCCCCAAGGCTGGGGAACCATAGACAAACTCCAGAAAAAAATTTTTTTAAAGTTTCCCAAACTTTTCCAGATGCCAAGAAGAGGTTGGCTGGAGCAGCCCTGCAACTGCAGAGAGGGAAGGAGGAGGGAACATGTTCCGGGGCTTTCCCCCTCTCCCATGGTGGAAAAGAGGGACCGCTGGGGGGCATGGGTTCTCCAGTACTTCACACGGCCACCTGGAGGTCAGAGGCCCCATTTCTTGCCCCGACCCCCTCACCCTCACCCCGAGGATCCTCACTTCTTGCAGCCAGCGCTGGGAGGCCTGGAGGTGGAGCAGAACGTGTGCGGGGCTCCAGGGAACCGCAGCATCACATTGCAGGGGAAGTGACTTCTGGGGCTCAGAGGGTGGATCGGGATAGAGCATGGAGCACCCCTCAAGCCAAGGTGGCGGCTGCTGAGAATGGGGGAACCTGGCCCCAGGGGCTCTCTCCCCTGGAGTCTGCGGCCGGGTAGGAGAACCCAGCCCTGCAGGGGCCAGAAGCAGGGGAGACAGGAGCGGGCGGTGTGTGGGGACAGTGCAGGCATGGCTGCCCTTCCCCAGGCAAACCCCCAAGGGGTGCTGCCCCCACCTCTGCTGTTCTGTCCATCCACTCCCTGGACACCTCCGAAAACAAAGGCCTCTTTGTGGTCCTGGCCCACTGGCCCCTTGCCAGCCGCATTCTTTGCGTGTTTCCTGAGCACGATCCGGCACCAGCTCTGTGGTCAGCTCCTCCCCCACCGGCCCAACTCCTGGGGCTCAGAGCAGTCTTCTCTCTGCTGCCCTGCCTGGGGTCCCCTCACGGCTCCCAGCCCTCCAGTTTACAGATCGGGCCGAGAAGGAGGAGCCCTGGGAGCTCTGCCACCAGACCTGTGGAGATGCCGTCCATCCGGGCTCTGGCTGATCTGGAACTGGACCTTGATATTCTCATCTTTTAAAACTGGGGGAAATAACAGCCACTCCATGGGGTGTCAAACAGATTAAATGTCTCCCAAACACCCAGGTCCTGCCCACCACATAGCGGAGGCACTGTGTAACTTGAGCTCCCCACTTCTGCGTTGCTCCCTCAGGGGCCTGGGGGGCTGTCAGTGACCTCAGTGAATGGCTGAACAGCCTCGAGAACCTCAAGGGCCTTGTTGTTTAGTCGCTAAGTTGCTGTCTGACTCTTTTGCGACCCCATGGACTATAGTCCACCAGACTCCTCTGTCCATGGGATTTCCCAGGCAAGAATACTGGAGTGGGTTGCCATTTCCTTCTCCAGGGGATGTTCCCCACCCAGGGATAGAATCTGAGTCCCCTGCATTGGCAGGTGGATTCCTCACCACTGGGCCACCAGGGAAGCCACCTCAGGAGCCTTGGGTGGGAGCCTTTCACTAGAGTCCTGTGGAGGACCCAGAGCCACCCCTGGGATTTCTCCTTCAGGGATGGAGCTGGATCTTTAGCAAGTGACTGGCCAATCCCAGGCCTGGTTCCACTCCATGTCCCTTGCCCCTCTTGACAACCACTTGCGGTGTCAGCCTTCTCTGGGTTAGGCGTGGGGCAAGGAGAGTTAGGTCTCTGAAAGTAAGGGGACCGAGGAGGGGGTGGGGCAGGGGGCCCCAGGTCGTGTTGGCTGGGCTTCTGGAGTAGAAATCTTAGACACCCAGCACATATGCATCCGTCACCTTCAGTCACCAGTCAGGCACGGTCACACACGGTCCTAATGAAGTCCTAGATTGCCGCTCTGAGTTTTCTACCCCGTCCCCCCGCCCTGTTGTTAAAAAATGTTCATAATTTGGAAAGAAAAGAAGCTTTTTACAAGCTGGCAGCTCTAGGGAACTTTCCGTCGGTCCTTTCTGGCCTCGTGATGGGTGGGGCTCACTTTTCCCTTCCCGCTCTCTCCCGCTCTCCTAATAATCACCCCTCCCCAGCCCTGCCAAGCACACAGGAGACCTCCAGCCCACTGTCACCCCAAGAAAGCCGAAGTCAGGCTGAGAACCTGTGTGTACCCTCCTGGGGCCTGCCGAGCCATGGAACAACTCCGGGGCCTGTCCCCCTGCCCCCAGAGGTTGCCAAGGCCGGCCTAGAGCCCTCGGATAGCAGCAGCTCCTGGAATCTGTGCCCGGCCCCGGCCCGGCAGCCTGCCTGCCCTCCCCCGAGAGCTCGTCCCCTTCTCCTGCTGAGTGAGGGTCCCCGAGTTCTCCTGGAGTCCAGGGGCCCTGCTGGGGAGGGAGCAGGAGGTGCTGAGCTCACCGCCTCGGCATCTGCCCTCCCCTCCCCACTGCTGGTGTGAGGGCCGGCCACACTCCCGCCAGCGCCTCGCTCCCTAATAGCTTTTTAAGTCCAACCACATGTGTCTGCGGAGCGAGAGCGCGGAGCCGCCCCTCACAGGGCCTCGGTCCCCCTCCTTCCTTGCCTGAGACCACCCTTTACTCTGAGCAGTCTTGGGGCTGGGGGAGGGGGTCTGCTTCCCCAGAGCCCATCTGCTCGCCCCCAGCCCCGCTGAGCAAGGGGATGGGCTGGTGAGGTGGCTGAGCAGTCAGGAGTGTGGTGTGAAGCCAGCCTTCAGGCTCTCGGTCCTGGGGGCTGGGATCCTCACTCCTTGCGGTGAGCAAGGAGGGGCCGGCTATCTGTGCGTCTGTGCTGGGGAGCCCTAAACAGGCAGCAGCGGGTGGCCAACTGCCGGGTGGGGAGCCCTGATCTCTCCACTGGCCTCCCCTGCAGGGGTTTTGGGCCAATACTTCTCTCCTGCACCCCCACCGCACTGACCCCACTGTCGTCCCCCTGAGTCATACACATGGGTTCCCTGTGCGTGTGAGTGGTCTGTGGGGAGGCCTGTGGGGTGTGGTTTTGCAGGAGGGGAGTGAGGGCTGAGAACCAACGTGCAGGCAGCCCGGGGTCCTAATGAGAAAATTGCTTCCAGCCAGGGAGCCCTGCTCCGTGGCTGAAATTGCATCCAGCCCCAGCCAGCTCCACTGCCGTAGTCCCTCCCTTCCCTTTGGAAGGAGGTGGGGGAGCAGTGAGGGGGGCAGGGGGAGGAGCGGGGCTTGCACACAACTCCCCAACCCCCAACACCTTGGAGGAGTCTTCTGCCTCTCAGGGAGGAGGGGACAGGAATGAGCTCCAGGCCGGGCTGGGCTCAAGACCTGCTGGCTCCATCGGAGGAGAGGAGGGAGGGGGACAAGGAGCTTCCCATCCCCTGCCTCCACTGAGCCCTGGAGAGGTGGGTCCATTTACAGTCTCCCTGAGAAAGGATGTGCGAAGCATTTTGTTTCCACATAAGTGCCCTGTGCCTGTCTGCCTGCCCACGTGGAGTCACTGGAGATTCAGCCTCTCACAGAGACTCAGGGTTCAGCCCCTTTGGCTTGCCTCTTCACTCAGGGGAGCCCAGCGCCTGCCCCCAACCTGCCCTAGCCCAGGCCAGGGGACCCAGTAGGGGAAGGACCAAGACTGGCTTAGCTTCATTTCTTCTTCCCATTCCTCACTCACTTGGGCCTCTGAGCAGAACCACCTATAGAATCTGTAAGGCCCCGAGCAGAATGAAAACGCACGGCCCCTTGTTCAAAAGTTAAGAATTTCACCATAAGGAAGAGCACTAACCAAGGCCATGGAGCCAGCCCTGCTTCGAGGAAAAGCTGGTACCCACCGCCTAGCATCCGGTTGGCTCAGTGAGCTCTGGCCCCCGAGGCTGACCAGCCTCAGGCCTGACCCCGTTCTGCCTGAGCAGACCAGAAGGTCCCGCCTGGCGGCTACTTGTAAGGGAGACCCATCTGACTTTGGAGATGTCTCCTGCTCACCTCGTTTTGGCCTCTGCTTCTGCTTCCACCAGAGACTCTGGATCGCCCGTTTTTTGGATTTGAGAGATAGTGGTCAGGGAGGAGGCCTGTGGGGGGAGGGAGCAGAGAGAAGGCTACAGCTTACACGCCGAGAGATTCCCGGGGCAAGGCTCCCCTTGCCACCCTCCAGAGACCCTGCCAGTGGAACCGTGCCCTCTAAGCTAGTACCTGCCACCTCGGGACCCCGCAGGCAGTGGGTCAGCCTGGACCTTCCTCCCCGCTCCCCACCGCGTGGGGCCTCAGCTCTAGCGAGTTCCAGTGGCTGCTATATAAGAGCAGGGAGAGAGCAGGAGTGCTTGGAGGGAGGGAAGAAGTCAGGAGGAAGGAAACAACCCCATTGTCATCCCCCAAATTACTGGCTGGGATGGCAGGGGAGGAGGCGGAAAGCCGACATTGTTTACTTAATTAAAAGTAAACAACAATTTGCCACTGCCAGCCTCCCATTAGTTGTGTGCCGAGCCCTGTGAGCTCGGGACTCGGCTTTCGCTCCCACCAAGCCAGGCTCCTGTCACCACACCCCAGCCCCCATCCGCAGGGCCCTGACCCTTCCCTGGTTCTGCCCTGCCCAGGCTGAGCAGTGTGTGTTGGGGCCGGGGTTGGGGTGGGGGTGGGGCATAAGCTAGAAGCAGTAGCGTCTTAGAGTCCTGTGGGTTAGGGTAAGAGTGTCAAGAAGCCGTCATTTGGCAGCCCACTGTGGGGTATTTCCAGGTGGTGCTAGTGGTAAAGAACCTGCCTGCCAATGCAGGAGACCTGGGTTTGATCCCTGGGTCAGGAAGTTCCCCTAGAAGAGGGCAGAGCAACCCCCTCCAGTATTCTTGCCTGGAGAATCCCATGGACAGAGGAACCTGGTGGGCCTCAGTTCATAGGGTTGCGCAGAGTTGGACACGGCTGAACCAACTCAGCATGCGTGCGCTCTGGGTGAGAGACTCCTGCGTGTGCATGCTGTTAGGCCTGCCTGGTTGTGGCCCAGCTAGGGGCAGGGGGCGCCATCTCACCAGTTAGGTCATCTGGGCCGCAGGGTTCCTGGGGAGGGTGGCCTCGCACCCTCCCCGCCGAGGCCCCATCCACACTACCTGGAAGCCTGGGCCTCTCTGCCCCACCTCCCACTTTTTTCCTTTTTCCCTTTTAGCAGCTTATAAACATCCTTCTTCCATCTTTTTGGCTCTGCTCCCAGAAGGGGGCTGTTCAGGGTTCCTGGAGGGCCAGGGAGAGAGGCAGGGTTCCTGGGCCAGAGGGAAGAAGGGCTGCTGGAACTGGGTCCCCCCACCCCAACCAGGACAGCTACAGGTGACCCCAGGAACAGGGGAGGGGTTTGACCTGGGCTGGGGTTTAGCTAGGGACACCTAAACTCTTGCTTCTCTGGCGCCCCCAAACAGGAGGGTGGTCTGATGGCTAGAGCTGTGCAGGACTTTTGCTGGCCTCTGGGGGCTGAGCAGGGCATCTTCCCAGGGGTCTGCACCCAGGCAAGTCCCCATCTCTCCTGTGGGCTTCACCTCCAGCGATGTAGAACTCAGCCTTCTTTCAGGACCTGGGTATGACCTCTGGCTCCTGACTTTTAAGGAATGAAAGCTCTGAGCTTTCACTTTACCTGTCCATGGGCTCCCCCACTGCTATACTTCCTAACACCCCAATGCTTTATTAAACCATTGCTGAGCCCGAGTAGCTCTAGACCTCCTCTGGCCAGATAGGTAAGATAGGGAGACTATCTCAGGAGAAAGAACCAGACCCGAGACACTTGGGAAGCCAAGCACTCTGGGACTTAAGCCCCAAGGGAGAGAGGTAAGGCGAAGTCCTGGTAGTAAATACACAGACTGTGGTTATCAACAGATGCCCAAGAACAGTGGGTTCCACCACTGCCCTTGGGGGCGCTTGGCCATGGGGAGGCATTTGGGGCTGTTCCAGCTGAGGGAGCATGATGCTCCTGGCACCTAGGAGGCGGAGGCCAGAGACACCTCCTGCTGTTGCACAGGATGGCTCCACCCAAGAAGGGTCCATGGGGTGGGGGTTGAGAACCCTGGTCTGGAGTTTGGCTCTCTAAAAAGATGTAGGTACTCACTCTTCCTGAGCCGTTCTGCCCCACCCCTGTCCTGCCCCTCACCATTTGCATCCGCTCATCTCCCTCCTCCACCGTCAGGAGTCACACATCCACATGTGTGCATACAGGCACACACGCTCGCACTCCCGGGATTCAACACATTCGGCTTTTCACATGCTCTCGAACACGCAGAAAAATCTGGGAAGTCTGTCCCACGCTTAATTGAATTAAAGGACTGGGGTTTGGCAGGACACTGTGTATCTGAGCTGCAGCGTCTTCTAGCCGATTCGGTGCCATACAGGACAGTCCAGGGTCCCTGCGATTCCAGCTGCTGCTGCTCCTCTCCCCTCTCCTTCCCCCACTTCCTCGCCTGGGGAGGGCAAGGTCAGCAACACCTTACTCCTCTTCCCATCTGTCACTGCCTTGCCTTCCACTGCTGTTGGTGGGGGGCTGGGGCCTCCAGTAGAACAGGTACCCCCTCAGCATGAAGCCAGGGCACTGTCTGGAGCACCAGGATCTAGCCAGTCCCTCCTTCCAGGATTTCTGCTGCCGGGGGCCTGGGGTGGGAGCTGGAGAGGGCTGCTGGGTGGAAACTTCTTGGCCAAGTGTAAAGCCGCCAAGTTCTGCCTGAAAAGTCTGAGGCTTGCATCCCTGCTGAGCGGCTTGGAGCCTGCGTGGGCAGGGTCAGGGTGCCCATGGTGGGCACACCCTGAGTGACACACAGGACAGCCACCCCTCAGGTCCCCTGTCCAACTTGGGCTGTTAGAGGGGCTGGGGGCTGCAGGTGTGCTGCGGAGCAAAGAGATGCTCTTTACTTTCTCTCCCTCCCCACCCCTCTGCTGTCTCTCCATTGGCAGCCCCCCTTCATGAGCCCACTCTGGCCCCTCCGTGCGGATCAAATGGAGTGACTTCAGGCGCTGCCTCTCCTCTGAGGGCAACCCCAGCACCAGAGCCCAGCCTTTGCTTTGAGGAAGACCTGCAGGAGCCACCCTTTCCTAGAGCCCAAGGGCACTGGAAAGCGCCCATATCTGGAATGGGCACACAGGACACCCTGGGGCCTCGCTGTGGGCAAGAGGCACCTGGTCAGTCAGCCTGTACCTCCTGGGGCACCATCTTCTAGCACGAATCACCTCCTTTGCTCATCCCTTGGTGGAGGTCCGGCTGTGTGCAGAATCTGTCCCCCGGACCCCACAGTTAAAGAGCAGCCTGGACAAGATGCTAATGTCTGGCATCAGGGTCATCCAGGGGCCCATTGGAGGAGCCCAGCCTTGCCCCACATGTGTGACCCTTGGTGCTTGGGCAAGGCAGAGGGTAGGGAGCAGCCCTTCCCCATCTGCTGGGCTGTTGCGCTGGCTGGGAGGAGGACTGGGGGGACAGGGAAGTAGCTGGGCCCAGTACGGGGGCCCTGAGAAGCGATCTGCGCTGCCCAGGGTCAGGGGGGAGGGGGCGGGCGGGCCTCACCTCGGCTAACCTCCCTGCGGAACAAAGGGGCCTTTCTCCACGCCTGCCCGGGAGGGTGTGCCTGCCCGACTGCTGCCACCGCTGCCGAGAGTGCTGGCCTGTGCTGAGTTTTTTTTGTTTTTTTTTTTTTCTTCCCGACTTTTCTCCATTTCTATCCCTCTTTTTGGTTTCTGATCTCTGACTTTTAGTCTCCATTTTTAACTTCTTGAGAGAGCTGGAAAGAAAAAAAAAAAAAAGGAAGGAACCTTCCTCTCCAAACGTTTATCAGGCGCAGAGGCAGGTCTGTGTTGCCAAAAGGTGGGGGCGTCGTGGGCGTGTTGGGAACACTCCAGGGGTCACGCAGCCGCAGACTAGCCCACATCCAGGGCAGCCCCACGCTGGGGGAGGCAGGCCGGGGCTCTGAGCGGCGTCGGCGGCTCAGAGGGGGCCTGAGCTCACTGGATTACCCCTCCCAGCCGTGCACCTGGTAGGCCCCCCTCCACCTCCTGCTTCTCCTCACTAGCCCATTCCCCGGCCCCCTTGCATCCGGCCCCCGCACTGCAAGCTGTTCCTAATCAATGAGCACGGGAAGTTCGGCCCTCCTATCTCATCACGGGATGTGCTTGGCAGCGGCCGCAACCAGAGCTGCCGCCTCGGGCCGCACAACACGGGGTCCGAGGGGCCCGAGTGCGGCCGCGTCCTCCTGGTGCCAGCTCGGACCTTGCAGTTGTGCAAGGGGTTCCCCGGCCCCTGCGGCCCGGGGCAGACCGCGCGCAAGTTCGCCGCCGCCTCCGCGCCGGCCGCAGCCTGCAGAGGGCAGCTAGCGTTAACTCGCTGTGCCACCTAGCTGCCGAGTCGGGGAGTGCAGTACACCGCTCTCCGGGGGTGCAGATCGCTGAGCCCCAAAGCCCTGGGAAGTCCCTTTCGGTACTTCAGAGCCTTGTGAGTGGGGAATTTGGCACCTGCCAGGCTTGTAGGAAATGGCAACCCATTCCAGTGTTCTTGGATGGAGAATCCTAGGGATGGTGGAGCCTGGTGGGCTGCCGTCTATGGGGTCGCACAGAGTCGGACACGACTGAAGTGACTTAGTAGCAGCAGCAGCAGGCTTGTAGGATCGGTATCATTTTGTCCCCTTAGCGGCTTGAACTGTCCCAGCCCTGAGTCTGGGGAGCTGCCTCTCACACCAGCCTCCATACTCGGTGCAGAAAATGCCCCTCCGCTGTTCTTTAGTATCCCCGCCGTCCCTAAAATATAGTCCCAGAAGCTGGCCCCTTTACCCCATCAGTAGCTCCCTACGTGTGCTTGGCGCTCTATAGTGCATAAAACCTTTCCGCTTCCTTCACTGTAAAAATTCCTGCGCACGTCTCCCCGTGCCCTCTGAGGCAAGCCTGGGATAGTGTTGCACAGAGGAGAGGAGGCCCAGGAGACACACTGGGGGCCTAATAACAGCAGGTCTAGAATTTGGACCCCAGGCTCCTGATTCCAAGCCCAGGGCTCCTTCCAGCAGCCAGAGAGGTCTCAGCCTTCAGGGAGGTCACCCACCTGCCCATCCATTCAACCCTGCCTGGGACCTCAGGGCTCCAAGTTGGAGGTTGGCAAATTCACAAATTCCTCATGTTTTGCCTGGGCAGCTCTGGACGGTGGCTGCCTTTAAAGGCCTCCAGGGTGGGGAGGCCTGTGAGAGCACTCCTCTGCCCTTCCCTTCTCAGGGAAACTCTTGTTCCTTCCTGTGGTCAGTCCAGAACTCGGGCATGGAGGCCAGTGTGTCCAGCCCTGCATCCAGACCCAGTTGGGTTTTACAGGAGTATTAGCTGTTTTAGGTGTTCTCAATCAGTTCCTTGGGTATGTGTGTCGAGGTTTGGGTCTTCAGGAAAGATGTGCTCTCAGGAGAGGCGAGGGGCCAGCTAGTTGTCTCCTGGATGGTCCGTGTGCTCCTCTGTCCATGGGATTCTCCAGGCAAGCATACTGGCGTGGCTGGCCAACCCCTCCTCCAGGGATCTTCCCAACCCAGGGATTGAACCCACGTATCCTGCACTAGCAGGCGGGTTCCTTACGCTGAGCCACCTGGAAAACCCAGACGGTCTATGTAGTTGGAACGATTAGAGGGTTTCTTTGAGTCTTCCACTCAAATTAACACTTTCAGGTGTGGGGGAGAGTGTAATGAGCAAAACACTGAGAGACCTTGGACTCGAGGGCCTGATGGTCTGGTGGGGCACTCCTAGTCAGAAATCCCTAACCTGGAAGACCCGGTGGTCAGTTTCTTAGGTCTCTCATGCTGTCCAAAATCAGAGTCCAAGTCTGACTCCCCCACACAAGGCAAGCCCCTGCAAGAGGAGCCTCCTCCAGGGTTGCCAGCCTGGGTACTGGGTGCTCTTAGGAGGCTGAGGAAGCTAGAGAACCTGAGGGTGGGAAACAGGTGGCCTCTGTCTGCTTCTGCTTCCCAGAGGAGAACAGAAGTAGGTGGGCTCTTCTCCAGGCCCCCAAGGTCCCCGGATGGATTCTCCCAATGAAAGGGGCAGTGGGAGGCAGGGCGGGACAGGATTCTGCTCACAGTTAGAGAGAGAGGGAACACGGAGGGCAGGGAGGCCAGGGGCACTGATGCTCCCCGATTTCCACCATCCTCTGGCCTACCCAGCTGCCTCTCCAACACTCAAAGAGGCTCCAAGTGCGGAGGCCTCCCCTGCCCAGGTCTGAAAGTGGGTTTCCTAGTCCTGGGGAGTTGATCTTCCCATTTTCTTTTCCTGGTCAGGTATTCCTTCTCTTCATCTCCTCCTTTACCCAGAACATTGTGAGGGTGGGTGGGTAGGGCTTCTGGGCCTGGAGTCTCCCCAGCCCCTCACTTTGTCCAGCACCCTAAGACAGATGCCGGTAGCTAGTGCAGACCAGGCTGTTGTGTTCATGAAGCCACTCCTGAGTAATTCTAGGAAAATGTTCTCCCCTTTTGTTTTTGTTTTTTAATGTATCATTTCCTCCTTTGCTTCCTCTTTCTCTCTCTGCTTTTCCCTCTTTTCCCTGCCTCTTCTCTAACCTTCTATTTCTCTGATTTTTTTTTGGGAGGGGGCCACATTTCATGCAGAATCTTAGTTCCCCAACCAGAGATTGAACCTGTGCCCCCTGAAGTGGAAGCGCAGAGTCTTAACCACTGGATTGCCAGAGAATCCCCTCTGATTCTTTCTATAGCAGACTTCTTTCTTTGAACTACTTGGCTTTGACTGATTTTCTGTCTTGGTCCCTCCCTCTCTGTCTGTTAGTTTTAATTTTGTCTTTTTGTCTGTTTCTTGCTCTTGGCTCCACTGCCTCCTTCCCTTACATTCCTGCTTGTCTCAGAAATGTCCCTCAGGTGACCTCCAGAGCCTTTGCCTCCCCTTTCTCATCCCTAGTTGGCATTAGCAGCCAGAGTACTCTGTCCCTTTACAAATAATTAGACCAAGGGCAAGTGTATTGGGGGGTTGGGGGAGAAGGTGACGCCTGGCCCTGGGAGGTAGGGACACTATTAATAGTCCTAAGAGCAGCTGGGGGTGGGGGTGGCTGTCTGGCCGGGCCGGGCCGGGGCAGCTCGAAGGGCCAGAAAGGGCAGCACTGGAAATAGAGTGGCCGGGGCGGGGGAGCCGCTCTGCGGGCCCCTGACCTGGACACGGCCCCTCTGCCGCGGCCCTGCCTTCTCTTGGTGTGGAGGGCATTCTCCACTATCAGTTTTTATCCATCAGGTTGGCGAGGGAGGAGAAGCCTCAGGGCCGGGGGGCCACTTTTCTGGGCCCCCAGCATCACATGACGCCTGGCCCCAGGCCCTCTCAGAAATGTTGGCTCCTGCTGCCGGCTGAGTCGTGGCACCAGCCTGTGCTGCCAGGAGAGGCACCCGGCTGCTTGTGTGGCCACGCCTGTGCCCCGGTGTCCTCAGCTCCCCGTATGTCCAGCGCCCAGCTAGTGTGGGCAGGGCTTTGCACTCAGCATCCTCAGCATCCTGGGGCACAAGTCTCTCTCTGCCTCCCTGTTAGCCTTGCCGTCTCCTGGCAATCCCTGGCCCTGCCTCTCCCTGACTGTTTCCAATGTGGTATCTGCCCTGGGACTGTGGCCATTGTATTCGGGGAGAGATGTACGCGTAGAAGACATTCTGCTCTGCCCTTTATTTCCCAAGAAGGCTCCCTGCCCCTCTTTGCAGAGGGTAATGGGCCAAGTCTTGAGGGAGCTCCTCTGCTCACTGGCCAGTGGTCTCTAGGGTGAGATACCAAGAACCATCATGTCGAGTGCACGCAATGTATCATAAAGAGTACGAACTCCAGTGGGAGGGGAGCTGTGGGTTAGCCACAGCGTCCCCACCGAGTTGGCATTTGAGCTGAGCCCAGACAGAGTAGGGTTTTAGCTGAGGGAGGTGAAGGGAATCGGTGATCGCACTGGAAAGACAGCTGACGTTCAGGGAACACCTACTGTGAGCCAGGCCCTGGACCGAGCACCTTGTACCCATTTTCTCACTTATTCCTCAGGCAGGAAACCCAGGGGGCAGGCGGCATCTCCATTTTACAGATGAGGAGACAGTTCAGAACTTGGCCAGGACCACTGGCCCCGTAGGTTCCAGAGCATGGATGTGAATTCGGGGGAGCCCCGCTCCACCTGGTGGGCTGCCCTCCTCCTCCCTCCATTTCCCCTTGCCCTTGGTGTGCCCCCCTTTCCCCTCTGTCCTGCAGAAGGATACCTCCCTGGATGGGAGTGGGGTGCCCTCAGGGTGGCCTGAGGTGGAGGGCTCAGGGTGGAGGCAGAGGCAGGCCTGGGACCAAGGGCTCCTGCCTGCCTTTGTCTCACCCCAGGTCTCTCCCTTTGCAGTAGGGGCTGTCTCATTTTCATTCCCTCCATCAACCTACTGGGTGCTTCGCTCTGCACTGGGGTGTCCCTCCTCTCTCCTTTGCTGCACATTCTCTGTCATGCCTGGGGGAGGAGCAGCTGGGCACCCAGGCCCCCCATGCTCCAGTGCCCAGGCCCGATCTCTAGCTCTCCCTGGGCTGGGCGCAGAGCTGACAGTTTCCCCTGGCAGGTGCAGGGCAGAGAACGCTGTGCAGCTCACGCCAGGGAGCAGCCTCACAGGCTTGGAGCCGCCTGCCTGAGCCCAGCCTTCAGATCCACTCTGCTACTCCTCTGGGCACCACATAAGCCCCTGGACTTGCCTTCTCCTCCCTTCCCCCAGTTCCCCTGCCAGGCCATGAGCCCTGCTGTAGCCAGACTCGGCCCTTGCTCCCTAGGGGACCCCCGATAGCAGCTGTGGAGGCAGGGTGGGTTGAGGGGGAAAAGCAGTGCCATCGGGGTCAGAGATGAGAGCCGAGTGTCCCGTTTTGAGTCTACTGGTCCCAGCCTGCCAGATCCCTGTGGCCTGACCTGCTGTCCCCACCCCCACCCCCAATGGCCTTCCTTGAACCTAGGCCCCAGGGGCAGCTGGGGCGGATCTAGACCACGTGTGTGTCGAGGCTGTAACTTGGTCTCTTTCTCTTTCTTGTCTCTTGTCTCTTCCTCCCCGCAACAGGTGACCCGAGTCAAAAGCTTGAGCCCCTTTGGCTCCATGAGGGAAGGGGAAATGAGAGAAGAGAGCAGGGTGATGGGGCAGGGGGTAGGGACATGTCTCCCTGCCTTGCCCCTGCCCACACCCCCACCCACAGCTGCAGAGCTGTGCTTCCTGCTCAGGCTTTTTTCTCCAACCATGTGGGGTCTAGGATGACAGAGGAGAGGAAACCCCAGGAGGGCCCCAGGTCCTGTGAGCATACACGCTAGCTCATGGAGGTGGTGGAGGGAAATGGGGGGAAGATTGAAAAGCTCCCGGGCCCGGCCTGGTCGAGCCCAGCCTCCTCTGTCCTCTGGCTGCCCTGCATTCCCAAGGACTTCCTCGGTCTCAAGTCTTCTGTTTGCAGAGACAGGGAGAACCCCTCTGTGACCCGTTCCCCTAGCCCCCCATCCATCTGCTTCTCCCCTCCTCAGGGTGTCTCAGATTCTCGGACTTGGGTTTCAGGAGACACAATAGTTACATTCTCCAGCTCTGATTGCTGCAGGCCAGGCCTCGGCTCCCCTTGAGATTGGGTTTCTCCTGCCCTGGATGCTCCTCAGTTGCAAAGAGAGGGTGTGTGTGTGTGTGTGTGTGCGTGCGTGCGTGCGTGCGTGCAGGAGGGCGGGGGGAGGAGGTGTGCCACACTGGGCAGGGCCAGGGATCAGCTCCAGAATTGGTCCTTGAGATGGCACCCCCAGAACAGAGCATACTCTTGCCTGCTTCTCCAACCTCAGGCCTGGGAAGAGCTGGGGGAGGGGAAGGGCAGGCATGCCCAGAGGGCTGGCCTCTCCCTGCCCACCCTCAAAGGCCAGTGGTCTGGATAAAGCCAAAGGAGGTTCCTCTTAGCAGTGAGCGTCCTGACCACCGCTCTTAATACACCAACTCACCCCATCCCTGCTGGACAGCATCAAGTGGTTGGTGGCATCTCTGGGGGTGTGTGTGTGTGTGTGTCTGGATGTAGAGCAAATGTGCGCCCTAGTACATACATGTGCCTGGGTACACATGTGTCAGTGCGGTTGTGCCTGCATGGCCCTCTCAGCCCCCCCAAAAAATGCACTCAGTCTGTGATGTGCGTGGGGGCAGCCAACCGGTGAATTACATGTGGCCTGTTTCTCGGAGAGAAGTTGTTTGGGGCGGGCGCCGAGGCGGAGCGTGTGCTGCAGTGAGCAGGAATCCCTCCCTCACCTAGTGGGAGCCATAAATATCTCCCTGTCTATGGCTGGGAGTATATATATTAAAAACATGCTGTCAGTTGGAGTTTATGTGTGATTCTGGGCTCCTTCTGGCTGCTGGAGCTTCCCCTCTTACAGCTCTGATGAAGAGGCAGAGGCCTCTCCGAAGCACACACGTGTGCACACGCACACACTTGTGCAAACAGGCAGGACGGGGAGAGGAAAGGGGCCCAAAGAGAGGGAAAGCGAAGGAGAAGGAAGGACAGAGAGAGGGGCATGGAGCCAAGACAGAGCAAAATGAGACCAGAAATAGGATTCCAGAGGGAAAGGCGAGGAGCTGAAGAAAGGAAGTCGAGGGCTTTAATAACTAAGCAGAGGTAGAGGATGAACAGAGCTGCGGGTGAGAAGAACGGTATTTCAGGGCTTAGGGCTGTTCCAGGAGACACAGAAGAACCCTGAGGAAGAGAGGGTCCCATGCTGCCAACCTCTGGCTGAGCCTGGCCTAGGTCGGGATGCTGCACGAGGCCTCCAGGCTACAAGCGCCGACCGGGGGTTGGGGGTGACTGAAGCCGTGAGGGGATGAAGGCAGAGCAGCCTGGGACCTGAGCACCAATCCCATTTCAGAGCCTTGCTCTGCAGAACCCACTTGGTCCCACACCTAGGAAGAGCCCAGATTCGTCACCTACCCCCACGAAGTCCTGCCTTCTGCCCCAGGGTGTGGACTGCATGAGTACCCCGGTCCCTAGGGGAAGACAGGAAGCAGAGCCTGCGCTCACACACATGCAACGTGAGCCAGCCTGAACACACCCCTCGCCACCCTGGTGGCTTCAAGGACAAGCAGCAGCCTCCAAAATTCTCTTCATCCCTAAGCCTGGACCAGGCAGAGGCCTGACGCCTGCACGCCCAGGCAGCCATCCTCAGACACAGTGGCTGGACTTGGTTTTGAGGAAGCTGTGTGTGATGGCTGAGTGGAAAGAAGCTTAGAGCCCAGGAGGCACTGTCTGGCCCTGGGCACCAGGATGCGGGAACATGTCACCTCAGGACTGAACGGAGCTTGCGGTGCCTCTGGCCCCTCCATCCCCTCTCCAGTCTCTCCAGAAAGTCAAGGCAGCCTTTGTCCCTGAAGAGAGTTGCAGGCCTGGGGGGCTGGGGTTCAGTCAGGGTGGCCCCAAGCTGGGAGTGGGTGGTTAGGGTCCCTACTGCTTCGGTCTACCAGGCTGGAGAGAAAGCCAAGGCCGGAAATGTTGCCAGGGGACGTGGCCCTGGAAGGCTGGGGAAGCCGAGTGACAGCCTCGGGGGCGTGGGCCGGGCGGGAGAGGATAAAGGATGGAGCCGGGCACCTGCCCGCCTGGTGCCAGCCAACATTTTCTCTGCCCGTCCACCGGCCCACAGGCCACCAGCTGGCCCATTGTCCCCAGTGAGAAAGCAGACACTGGAGGGGGGCTCCCGTGTGGCAGGAGCTTACTCATGCACGCCCGCCTCGTAGGGACTGCCAGGGGACAGCCACCACGCGCTGGGTTGGGGCGAGGGGAGAAGGGGGGTGGCCAGGGGAGGCGCCCTCATGGCGCAGGAGTCAGGGCTCCTCCTGTGCTGTTGGCAGGGGGCAGTGCTCGGGGCCTGCGAACAGGAGATAAAGAGTTCAGGCAGAGGGTTTTCTCTCACTAACCGTGGATTTGTGTGTTTGTTCAGCTGGTGGCTCTGATAAGCCCCATTCTGTGAGATAAAAGCCAAGCAACCATGAGGCGGGGCCTGGGGAGGGGTGTCATAAAGGGGCCTGCCTTTCTGTGTCCCAAGGCCTGGGGTTACTCCCTCCCTTCCCCAGGGAGCCTCGACAGGGAAGGGGGTCAGGCACTGGGGTGTCATGCTCCTTGGGGTGCCAGCCTGGGGTCGAGCTCCTGGTCCCTAGGGGCTGTCCAGAGCAGGCCCGAGCCCCAGGGCACAGCTCCCCAGAGTGCCCATGGCTACAGGAAGCTGGCCTGGTGGGCTCTTGCCTCTGGGTTGGGGGGCATCTCCTCGCCCTCCCCAGGAGCCTGTCCACCACCGGCCCAGTGCCCCCCCAACCCCCGTGTGCCCACGGTGTACCTCCAAGCTGACTGAGTGGACAAGGGCCTGCCCCCGTCTCTCCCCTTACTGTCCTCGGAGGCCCCTGTCACCTCATGGGGGCAGGGGTCTACGCGGTAAAATAACTGAGGCTCTGGGTCTGGGTCTGGCCTGAGGAGGGGCCTCAGCAACACTGCGTGGCTCACGGGCGGGCCGCAGCCTCGTGCCTCTCGGCCCTTTTCGCTCTGCACGGGCCAGGAGGGGTAAGAGGGCCGCCTGAGCAGGACAGCGGAGCCCCAGCCCCAGCTGCCCCGCTGGCCGGGCCAGCGCCCCTGCCCTCGAGCCCGGGTCCAGGTTTCCAGCGTCTCTGCCTTTTGTCCCGGAGCCGGGCCGCGCTCGCCGGGGGCGGGCGGCAGTGCGGGGCGCCGGCGGGGCCGCCAGCCGTAAGATGGCTGCCAAGGGCTAAGATGGCTGCCAGCAGCGCCCGGAGCACCAACTGCAGGCGCGTGGCAGCGGGCCTCGCGCGCCGGTCCCCGCTCCTGCCTGCTCCCTTACATGGCGCTAATGGTAATAACAGCAGTAACGTTTCAGGGCAGCGTCCTGGTTCAGAAGGATTTCCTGTCTGTCGCGCTCTCCTGGAGCCCCATTTGTCTCTGCCTCTATCGCTGGCCCACCTCCATCTCTTTGTCGGGTTCTCTCGTCTTTCTGTCCCCGGGCCGGGTGTGCGCATGCGCGTGGCTTTCTGTCTCCACCTGGCCACGTTTGAAGGGCTGAGACCACTCTTAATTGGATGGCCTCCTACCATCCCCCCTACTCCACTGTCCCTGTCCTGGAGGGCTCTGTGCGGACCGAGTTGGTCCTGGGACAAGTAGGGCAAAGCCTTTGCAGCAAAGCCTTGACCGTGTGCCCCTCGCTGGGCTCCACACGCGGGTCTTGCAGCTGTGCTTTCTGAGCTGTGAATCTGGGAAAGGACGGCCCTGAGAGACATTAGGCTCGGGGCACTGGTCCATGGAGGCCCTAAGGTGGGCCACCTACTGCCTCAGCCCCTTGCCTGCTCCCTCCTGGACCAGCTGGGGCTTGAATCAGACCCAGAGAGTCAGAAACAGGCTGAGAAGAGAGCAACAAGAAAATTCACATGCAGAGAGAGGCTGCCCTTCCCTGGGGCGTGGGAGGAAGTCCCACGGGCTCTCTCCAGAGCAGAGTGCCACCACGACAAAGAAGTGGCCTGGGATGGAATTTGCCATCCCTGAAAACACTGCTAGGGTGGGTGCAAAGGAAGTTGTGGAAGGACACGCCCCAAACACAAGGGGGTGAGGGGTCCTGTTAGCTTATAAACTTCCATTTTCTTGATTTGTGACAGGATTCATTATTATTATCATTTGGAATTTTTAAAAAGTAGAGGCTGGCTAAAAAGGTACTTCCCTGATGGTCCAGTGGTTGAGTCCGCCTTCTAATGCAGGGGATGCGGGTTGGATCCCCGGCTGGGGAACTAAGATCCCATATGATGCCAGGAAACTAACTTCATATGCTGCAACAAAGGTTCCACGTGCCGCAACCAAGACCCAACACAGCAAAATAAATGCATAAAAAAAAAAAAAATTAAGTGAAACAAGATAAAGGATGGGGGAAATGGGGCCTGAAACCATCCTGGGGGCAGCCTGTCTTTTTCCCACTGGCCACATGGATGCAAGAGGCCAGGAACTTGGCTGAGGCATCATAGGGCCTTAGCTCTGAGAAGGCCCCAACACCTGGAGCTCTTCCTTCTTTCCCAAGTGGCTGCAGGATCCCCCCACTTCTATTTCTTGGGCCCACATCACTCTTCAGGAACCTCCTTGCTATTCACTCCCCAATGTGAGCGGTTTGACCGCAAGGTTGGTAGAGGATGGCCTCCGTGGCGAGCGGGCCGGTTGTGGGGTGGCGGGTGAGACCCGGGAGGCAGGGTTGCTCCAAAGAGTGGAGCGAAGCCCTGGCCAATGGGCCCAGTTTTCCGAGGCCACCCCATGTGGTCCCCCCGTGAGCAGCTGATCCTTTGCTGAATGCCTGCCTTTCTCCTGCCCCACAACCTGCCCTGGCCCCCCTCCGCCACCCTCTCGCCAGCTGTCGTGCCCAGGCAAGCATTCTGGAGGTCCCCGTTGTGCCCCTGGCACACAAAGCTTCGAGGACCTGGGGGGCAGGGGCGGGGGGCTTTCCCAAGCTCAGCAAAATATTCACACACACACTCCACCCTGCCCCCAGTCCTCTGTGAGCTCCCACCGCACAATGGGCCCTTGTCTCAGGGCTCCCTCCGAGCAGCTGTGGCACTGGGGCATGAGACAGCCCAGACAGGCTGGCACAGAGCGGGCGACAGCATCAAGGCAGATCTCCCCCCTCCGTGTTGCCAGGCACTGCCTGTATGCATAAAGGTGAGGTGGGGGTGGCGCAGGCAGGCAGCATTGGCTCTAATTAATGAAGGGAGGGAAAGGGCTGCTCCCTCTGGAGCTTGAGTGGGGTAGAAAACGGGGGACCCCTTGGGTCCAACCCAGCTGTGCAAAGGGACAGTCAGGGCTTCTCTCCTGGGCGCCTTCTTGCCCTGACTCTGGGCCAGGGCTGTTCACTCATGGGCTGCTCACCCCCAGGGCACGTCAGACAGTGTTTGGAAACTGGTTTTTGGTTGTCACAACTGGGGTGCTACTGGCATCTAGTGGGAGGGGGCCAGAGATGCTGCCCAGCACCCTGCAGTCTGCAGGGTGGCCTCACCACAGCAGCAGCTATTCTTTTTCTCCTGGCCTCCCTGGGCTGCTCAGGAAGGGAGGGGGAGAGAAGGTGTCCATAGGGCTGGAGGGCAGCTGCTTGCCTGGTGAGCGTAGGGCACTTGGTCTTGACCCATCCCCACCCTTTCTGTCTCCTGCAGAATCCGGACAATCAGATAGTTCAAACCAGCAAGGAGATGCGGACATCAAACCACTGCCCAACGGTCAGTGCCCCCTGCCCTCCTGCCTGAACCCAGCCTCCCTGGCCTGCTGTGTCCACCACATCCCCCAACCTGTACCCTTCTCTGCCCTCCCGGGCCAGGGTGGGCCTGCCCCTGCCAACCCCTTCACTCAGCTGTCCCTTGACTGAACAGAGGCTGCTGTTCCATGGGGGAGGGCACTCATGGGGGCATACTTCACATCCATGGAGATCTGAGGACCCCTGAAGGCCAGCCTGGGGCTGGAACACGGGTCATGGGATGGAACAAGCTGAGGGTGGGGAGGGATCGGGAGAGATAGGCAGACAGCCCCTCCTGGCCGTGCCTCGACTTGCTCACCTGCCCTTTTCCCTCCTCAGGGCATTTAAGTTTCCAGGACTGTTTTGTGACTTCCGGGGTCTGGAATGTGACGGAGCTGGTGAGAGTATCACAGAGTGAGTCCTTCCTTCTTCTGGGCCAGGGTTGGGTCCGCAGGGATGGGGGTGAGGAGGTGGGACTTGGACCCCATGGAGCCCTGCCATTGATGGGGTCTCAGGTGGGGACGGGCAGGCAGACTTCCTGGGACACTCTTGGCCTCATTGGCACCGGGCTGGGTGGGATGGAGGCATTGGAGAGCCAGAGTGGAGAGCCCCACCTCTGACCTCCACTGCTTTGGAGGAAAAAAAAAATCATAACCAAGGAATCTTCCCAACAAGCTTCAGCCAGGAGGAGGTTTCCTCAGCAGCCTTCACAGTGAACTCACCCCAGGGCTTCCAGGGAGCTGCTCCCGGCAATGAAACAGCTGCCCATGCTTTCCAGACCTCATCACACTCTCCCTTCTTACCAGCTCCTGTTGCAACAGCATCAGGGCCCAACTTCTCGCTGGCAGACCTGGAGAGTCCCAGCTACTACAATATCAACCAGGTGGCCCTGGGGCGGCGGTCCATCACCTCCCCTCCCTCCACCAGGTGAGTCCCATGCCCCAGCCTCCCCTCAGCCCCCGAGATGCCTCAGGTGCTCTGGGCAGCATGCTTCAGCACACCACCCCCTGTTGAGGGCATTGGCTCCAGAGCCAGGGCCTGCTCTGCTGCCCACCCCCTGAGCTTTGCACTGGCCTCAGGGACACAAGCTCAAGCGAGGCCATGGCTCTGCCAGGAAGGTGCTCCCTGTGGGGACTGGGGAAGGCCTCTCTCTGGGGGGTGTGACCTTTGAACCCAGACAAAGGGGGGCTGGTACAGGCCTGGGGTGGGCGCTCCAGGCAGAGAGCACCCTCCATCCCAACTGAGGCTGGGCAGGCCGGCAGGACTATCCCACAGTGGGCTTCACAGGCCAGAGGGGTCAAGCAACAGATGCTGGGGATGTGTGTTCTAGAAAGACTTCTAGAAGCAGTGTTCGTGGGCAGGACAGTCAGTTCAAGGCTCTCCCACTCAGGCTGGAAGGCCTGAGTCAGGTGTGGGATCGGCCTGAGAGGAAGGAGTGGAGTTGAGAGCCATTTGGGAGGTAGGCACAGTGGACCCTGGTCAGGGCCAGTCATGCAGGACAGGGTGCGATCCTGTCCCTTTAAAAAAAAATGAGCATTTTGGTTCATTGTGAGGTTCAAGTATTCATTTTGATATGTTAGAATATTACATTAAAATGTTATGATATTTCTGTAGTTAATCGTATTTTAATATAAAATAACACAGTATCACAATGACTGAGTTTTGCATCACCCCCTGGTGTTTTGCCCCTGGCCAGCGCCTCACTCACCTCCTCTGGCCGTGGGAGCTGATGGGAAGTAGAAGGCGGCTGAGGAGGCAGCTGAGGGCTTGGCCCGCTTCTTGCGCTTGGGTAGCTGGGTGGATGACGGCGGATGGTCCTGTGGGCTGAGAAGGGGCTGTCAGTCTGACCTGGGTGGAGGGCACACAGCGAGTGCTCTGAGATGCTGCTGACAGCGGGCGCCCACTCACCACACGGAGGCCATCAGTGCAGGCTTCCTGGGTCCGGGTCCCAGTCCGGCCACTCGCCTGAGGCCCACCTGACCCCTGTCCTCCTTCCCCAGCACCACCAAGCGCCCTAAGTCCATCGATGACAGTGAGATGGAGAGCCCTGTCGACGACGTCTTCTATCCTGGCACAGGCCGCTCCCCGGCAGCTGGCAGCAGCCAGTCCAGCGGTTGGCCCAACGATGTGGATGCAGGTATGGGCGCCACCGCGAGGCCCGACCTGGAGCGCAGGCGGCGTGCAGCCTCGTCTCCCCCTCAGTTTCCCTGGCGAGCCTCCCGTGGTGCTTCCTGCTGCGGGTGGCACCGTCTGTCCTCCCCCAGCCCGCTCTTCCAGCGGGCACAGGCCTGGAGAGCAGAGGCGAGCGGGCAGGTTGTCACGCGTGGGCAGTAGGGCCCACCGGTGTTGTGGAAGGAAAGCCCTGGCCCTGAGCCTCTGGTGCCCTGCAAGGCGGGCATGGCTTCCCCTTCAGAGCCTCCTCATCCTCCTCCTCCTCTTGGTTTTTCTTCAGGGAGGTTGCCCCCACTCTACCATCTTCATGGTTTAAGGTAGTTTCTCAGACTGGGCGTTCTTGAGCATTCCAGCATTGTCTGTGGTGGGGCCATCTTGTGCCCTGTGGGGTGTTGGAGCGGCAGCCCTGGCCTCTGCCCACTAGATGCCAGTAGCAAACCTCCTTACTAGGTGTGATGGCCAGAAAGGTCTCTGGACATGGCTGTGTCCTGGTGGGGGCAGAATCTTCCTGAGTTGAGAACCCCTGGTCTAAGGAGGGGCCCAGCTTCACAGAGAGGAGCAGAGCCTAGAAGCAAGTGAGCAGAACTCTTGTCAGGCCTCTCGATCCTCTCACCAGCCCCTTCCTGGTGAGAGGAGGGGCTCACCAGGGGGGCTCTCCTGTTTTGACAGGTGGTGTGGGCACGCCTGGAGAGCCCAAGTGGAGTAGAGGGAGAGAGGGAGGGGTATGTGTGTGTTTGTGTGTGTGTGGTGCACAGGCGTGTGTCAGGAGGCTGCCTGCAGAATGCTTCTGCCTGACACGTTGTTGGTGCAGCCTATGTGTAGCTTCCGGGTACAGGGGTCTTGGGGCCAGCTAGCGCAGACCTCTGTATGGGATGTGTCCATTGTGGTTAGGCCTAGGGATGGAGGCCTTGCTGTGTGGTGCAGGAAGATGAGTGCCGACCTGATAGTCTTTTCCTTGGTATCTTCCAGATGTTGCCAGGCCAGGAAGGGCCAAGCAGATGGGCAGGGGCCAGGGCTGGGGGGAAGGCGAGACCGAAGGGCCAGGAGGAGCATCCTCTGCCCTGCTGCCCTGGCTGCAGCCTCTGGCCTTCGTTCTCTGCACCCTGGGAGGAGGAGGCCTCAGCTCCAGGCCCCGGGCTGAGCCCCGCCCCTGCCGACCTTGCTCTGGGGGCCCCTCTCCGGGCGCCCTTGTGGCCAGCAGGGACCTGAGCCGGCAGGGCACAGACGTGGCCCTGAGGGAGCCTCTGGAGGGGCAGAGACAAGGGGTGGAGAGGCCCTGAAGAATCCCCAGCTGAAGTGCAGTCTTTCCTCAGGGACTGGTGTGCCTAGAGGGCCGTGTCCACTGCTGGCTCCTGAGGCGTGGGCCCGCGGGTCGCTCCACCCAGACCTGGCTCCCGGGAGCCTCCCCTCCCCAGCTCCGGCTCCCTCCTTCCCTGGCTGTCTGCCGCCGAGCCTGCCATTTCCGCTCCCGCCAGCAGCCCCTCCACGCACGGCCCCACGTCCTCCTGTGGCGCCCCCGGCTGCCTTGCTTTTCCCCTCTTTTCGTCCATACTCACCCCCTCCTCCCACCAACACTGCGTTGTTTCCCTGTTCTGGGACAAATCGCCAATTAAGCAGCCCAGCTGCAGGACTGGGAACAGCTGGGGAGGTGCTGTGCGGCCAGGGGGACAGCTGTGCACAGCTGGTGGGGGCGCTCCCCGCCCCCCCCCCAGCATCGTGCCAGCTATCAGGTGGCACACAGCTGCTGCCAGATAACACCTCTGCTGGCGGCTAGGAGTGCGCCCTTCCCCCGCCTCTTCCCTCTGTGGTTAAGACAGCTCTTATTTCTCTCTTCTGCAGCACCCCCCACCCACCCCCAATACACACACCCCACCCAAACTGATTCGATTCGTGTTCCAAAGATGGCAGCTCTGGACACCTGCCCCGACCACACCTTGTCCTTCCAGGACAGGAGACTGGTTCCCCTGGGGGCCCTGGCCTGGGGGCCCTGCTTTGTCTTAGCGTGTTGGATGTCGAGCCCACTGGGCGCAGACATGATCTTGGTTGGCATCATCAGGCTGTTAGAGGTGAGCTCAAATGGGGCGCTCTCTGTGTCCCTGTCTCTTGGCAAATGCCACCTTCCTCTCCGGTCCTGGGAGTAGAACAAAGCCCAGGAATGACCCACCCTGACAGTCCGACCTCTGGGCGCCTGACCAAGGGCATCCTTTCCTGGCTCCTTCTCCCCCAGCTCCCACCCAGGCCCTCCAGCTTCCTCCCTGCTCCCTTGTCGGATTTTATTTCTCCACAGTGGTCCGAAGGGCCCATGGCTGTGCTTTCCCTTCCAGTAAGGAGTCCTGGCTTCTTCCTGGCAGAATGGGACCTGTAGCTCAGGACCCCATGGAGTAGACCCCAGCCTGCCCCTCCTCAGGGGCCTCCTCACTCTTTTCTTTTTTTTCCTTTGGCTGAGATCTTAGTTTCCCCAGTGGAAGCACAGAGTCTTAGTCACTGGACCCCCAGGGAAGTTCCTGGTCCCTGACTCTGAAGCTGCTCTCCAGGGCTCCTCCCGCACACCTTCCCTGCCCTCTGGTCCTGCCTCCGCGCTTTGATTCTGTGCATCTTGGAGCTCACAATCTGTTTGTTGGGGGGCAAGATGGCCCCGCTTGCTCACGCCCTGCCCAGCGCACCAAAGGGGCTGATTTCCCTCACCTGTCAGCAGCGGATGGTCTGCACGCAGGGCCTGAGAAACAGGGCCTCGATCAGGCAGAGGAGGCTGGGGAGCCCTGAAGGGAAGGGGGCAGCCAGGAGGGGGCTGAGGAGAGAAGGAGTGAGCTGCTGGCTTCCCGCCTCCCCCGCTCCCTTCCTGGCCCAGCTAAACCTGCCCCGTGTTGCTGATTCCTCCCCTCAGGCCCGGCTTCTCTAAAGAAGTCAGGAAAGCTGGACTTCTGCAGTGCCCTCTCCTCTCAGGGCAGCTCCCCGCGCATGGCTTTCACTCACCACCCGCTGCCTGTGCTTGCTGGAGTCAGACCAGGTGAGAAATGGAGGGCCCGGAGGGGGGCAGTGGGGGTGGCAGAGGAGCCCTGCCTGAGGGGTAGCTGGCCAGGGAACCCTGAGTGACAGCCCAGCTCTCTGAACTGGCTGTGGTGTGGCATTGGGTGGGCGTGGGGACGGGCCCTCCCTCCACAGCAGCAGGCTGGCCTTTGGGCCTTCTCACTGTGTTCCCCCACACTCTCCCACTTGCCTCTCACACCCCATGTGCCAGGGTGCACACCTGCTTGTGCGCTGAGGATGTGTGTCTGCTTATGTTTGTGTGAGGATGCTATGTGCACACATTCGATGTATATGTGTTCGTGTGTTTGCGTGGACGTGTGCACACGTGTGTGCTGTGCATGTGTGCACGCGTGTGTGCTGTGTGCACGTGTGTGCCATGTGCACACATGTGCCGTGTGTGCACACGTGTGCTGTGCGTGCACACGCGACATGTGCACATGTATGTGCTGTGTGTGCTCACGTGCCATGTGCACATTTGTGTGCTGTGTGGCACAGGCCTGTCCTGAGGCCTTGGGCCCACTCCTCCCAGCTCTCCTTGCCTCCCGCCAGCTGTGGATGGGAGAGCACAGGCTTCTGTATCTGCCCTCCTTCCAGTTCCTCTCTCTCAGTGCCCCAAAGTGCCCAGGGTCTGTTTTCCCTGGCACCAGCCCAGGTTACTCCAAGGGACCCTCACAAGGGCCCAAGTTCCCTGCTCGAGGCCTCCCCGCTCTTTTCCAGAAGTGAAGGACTAGGCCAAGGGGAAAGGAAAGGAGCCGGCGGCTGCCTGCTGGGGGCGGGACTCTCTGCTCCAGTCTGGCAGAGAGAGATCTTGAGGGGAGGGTGCCGCCCGGTTCTGCAGGGGATGGAACCAGGTGGGGAAGTGTGGGAGCCTCTTCCCTCTTAAGAGAGGTCTGGACTCTTTCTGAACACTGCCCCGTGTCTGCCCGCCACCTCCCGGGCCCTTGCGTAGGACACGGAGAACATGGAGGGTTACCCTCCTGGCTTCCTCCTCAGGGCCTCCTGGCTGGGAGCCAGCAGAGGGGCAGGGCGTGGTGGCTGTGGGGTGGGGGTGGGGAGCCCAGGCCCTCCGCACAGGCAGGGGAGGGCGGCAGGCCCCGCTCCACTCAGCTTTTATGAACTCCAGAGAGAAGCCAAGTTTCTTTAGGCCCCTAATGAAACCGAGAGCAAGAGCGAGCTGATTGGAAACAGACAGGATAGGGAGGACTTGGCTGGGGAAGGACTGGGGCCTGCTCCGGGGTGGGAGCCGTGCGTCCGAGGCAGTGTGTATGAGCCATGGGGCCCGAGCACAGAAGAATGTGACCTGGGGACCTGCAGCGAGGTGCACACCCAGCCTCATGCAGGACGTGTGTGTGCCCTGTGGAGCCCCCTCTCGCACTGGCACGGGGCCGAGTGTCTGTCCGGAGCCCCACCGAATGGTCTGCCTGCTCCCCAAGGCTCCCGCCCAGGCCCTGTGCCAGGGAGGGGTGTGTGAGGCACTGACCTTGGCGCAGAATGTCAGGGAGCACCTGAAATTTCAGTCACCAAAGTTTATAAATAATATTAAATGCAATGTTCTAAAAATTAAACAATTGCAAAAGATACATGATGAGAGAATATCAGTATTTTAAATAAAAGGACTGACCTTGTAATTGCATACCCCTGCCTCACCTCACGGGGCTTCCCAGGTGGCGCTAGCGGTAAAGAACCCACCTGCCAATGCAGGACGTAAGAGATGTGGGTTCAGTCCCTGAGTTGGGAAGATCCTGAGGAGGAGGACTTGGCAACCCACTCCAGTATTCTTGCCTGGAGAATCCCATGGACAGAGGAGCCTGGTGGGTTACAGTCCATGGGGTTGCAAAGATTCAGACACAGCTGAGCGACTCAGCACGCACACACGTCTCACCTCACCCTAACTCTGGCCCTGATTCCAATCAAACTTTATTTATAAAGAGAAGCAGCTGGTCTCTGGGCCATCCCTAGTTTTGCCAATTCAACTTTTTAAAATATCACATGCAAATATTATTTACTTTGATTTTACTGAGTGTTTTTGGCGCCATCTTACACAGTTTTACACTAGCAGTCAGCGCCTCACTCTCCCTACTCTGGTCCCTGCCCTGCTCCTGCCCCGTTCTCTGGACCCAAAGGGCTCTGACCTGCAGGTCTCCTCGTCTTCAGTGTCCCTCGCCACGGCCTTCTAGGCCCTGACGATGCCCTTTCCTTCCTGCTGCGTGCACGCAGGGAGCCCCCGGGCCACGGCGTCAGCGCTGCACTTCCCCTCCACATCCATCATCCAGCAGTCGAGCCCGTACTTCACGCACCCGACCATCCGCTACCACCACCACCACGGGCAGGACTCGCTGAAGGAGTTTGTGCAGTTTGTGTGCTCGGATGGCTCGGGCCAGGCCACCGGACAGGTGAGTCCAGAGGACCCCACGAGCCCCCCTACAGCTCATCTTTGCGTCTGTCTGTCTGTCTCAGGGCTCACGGGGAGAGGGCCCCAAAGCCGGGAGCCCACCTGGGGCTGGAGCAGCCAAGAGCTGGGACTACCGAACACCTCAGTCTTCTGGATCCGGGAGCAGGGCTCCATATGTCCGCCCGGGGCCTCTTCATCCCGGTCCAGACAGGACGGGGCAGTGGCTGGGCCCGCCTTGCTTGGGCTCTTTACCCTCCTCTGGTCTTTCCCCGTAGCAGGGGTGAACCAATGATCTGTCCAATCCGGGCCCAGACCCCTTAGCTCCTGACACCCCTCTTAAACCTCAGGGGTGCAAGGATTTGATAGGTTCTAGACCAAGGATTCCCACTGCTGACACCTGGGACTGTTTGTTCTCTGTGGTGTGGGAATGTCCTGTGCGCTCTGGGTGCTCAGCAGCATGCCTGGCCCCCACCCACTTGATGCCAGCGACAGCGCCCTCTGTCCAGCTGTGTTGGTCGTGACGTCTCCAGATTCAGTGTGCTCGGGGGCACCTTCCTCATCCCCAGTGAGAAGCCCTTGGGAGAGGGCAGGCTTCCTTCCACAGGCTGTGTCACGAGACTCCTGTTGGCGGGACTCTTAATGAGGGGCTCTCAGGTCAGTCACGGTTCTGGAATAGTCTTTCTGCTCCTCAGCCTGGGTGAGAGATGGCTCCCCATGGAGCTCTGAGGCTCACTGTCCTTCTCCATCAGCGAGCCCTAGAGCAGAGACACAGATCCACTGAGCAGAGAACTATTCCCGATAGCAATGAGCCAACCGTGACCCTTCAGTGGGACAGTGGTCCTTGTGTAGTTCCTGGGAGACCATTCCAGGTTGGGGCATGGTGATCTCTAGACCTCCGGGAATGTTCTGGAACTCCAGCAGCATGCTATAAGAAGGCCCAGCTGCTTGCCTCCCAGTTGGTCCAGCCTGGAACTGCACCGTGAGAGGTCAGGTGTGGTGGACACTCAAAGTGCCCTGGCAGGGAAAGGCATCCGGAACCCCGTGCCAGAAGCCGCCCCGGGAGGGGGCGGCCCTCAGCTGCTCAGCCTGATGCTGCCGCAGGGCGCTTGCGTAGTGCTGGCGGCTCGATGTGGGACAGGGCTGCAGCTCGGTCCCCTTGTTCTTGCTGTCCAGGGCAGAGGCCAGTCTTCTTCCCTCCCTCCTGCTCTTCTCCCCTTTTCTGCTTTTCTCATCTTTTTTCCCCCTCTGCCCTGCGAGGGTTTCTTTTGCTGGCTCTGCAGCTCCTTGGTATATGCAGAGTTTTGCCCACCTCTCTGGACAAGCTCTGTCCACTTGTAGGGGCATTGAGGGAAAAGTGGACACGATTCGCAACAGCTTCTGTGCTTCCTTCAGAGATGCCAGTGGAGTCTATGGGAGCTGCCAGCCTGTATCCCAGCCCCAGGGGTCGTGG